>NW_027397130.1:2071181-2077147 GCF_003265705.2 Callorhinus ursinus
AGGAAAGAGGAAGAAAAGGAGGAGGGAGGGAAGGGAAGGGGGAAGGGAGGGGAAGGGAGAGGAGGGGGAAGGGAGGGGAAGGGAAGGGGGAAGGGAGGGAGGGGAGGGAAGGGAAGGGAGGGAGGGGAAGGGAGAGGAGGGGGAGGGAGGGAAATATTCTGGCCAGTTCTCCTGGATGGGCTGTTTGTGGAGGTAAAAAAAAACCGGGAAGAGCCAGATCTCCATCCCGTTGCTGTCAGGGAACACTCGGAGCAGTGGGATCCTGAGAACCGAAACCAGCCAGGATGAAGCTCAGAAACAGTGCTGTGTGAAGGAGCACACGGGTGTCAAGAAGCCACGGTCTGGTTGGGGTCTTGTTGGCCGTGCTCCTGTGCGCAGTCCACCCTGGAGAAAACTAAGGGAAGGCATACAGCCCAGTCCAGACAGAGTCACCTCTGGGGGGGGGGGGATGACTCCGAAAGGGTTACCTTCTCTCTTTAAGCCCATTAATGGGTAAAAGCAATTAATTTACTATTTCCTAAACTGTGCCATATTTATAAGCCCAAATGGCCTAATCCATTCCCCACTGCTAGGGAACGGATACTATTTGAGAGAAAAGAATGTCCAATACCTAACCTAAGAAATCCTTCAAAGACAGCCAAACGCATCCTAGCTCCTCTATGTTCACATTTGCACGTCTCCAGAGCATGTGAAGAAAACTGTAAATAAGATTTCTCTGCAGATTGCCTGGCTCTGCAAAGAGAAACAGATGATTTTTGTCATCTTGCCAATTTAGAGCTGCTTACAAAATATAATAGAAAACATACAACCACCCCACAACCTGCAATCCCATTCCTAGGTACCCGAGAGAAATGAAAACACACACCCACACAAGGATTTTTATACCAACATCCATAGCTCCCTTCTTCATAATAGCCAACAACTGGAAATAAGCCAAATGTGCACCAGCAGGTGAACAGATCAACGAATCGTGGTCCAACCACACAGTGACATGCTCCTGGGTCACGGAGAGCAACGAGCAACATGGCCGCATCTCGGAAACCATGTCATGCAAGGAGGCAGATGACCCAGCCCGTGACCCTCCACACAAACGTCAGGACGAGGCCTCCAGCCAGTGGCTTCCCAGGCAGGGAATCTGACGGGGAAGGGTGAGGGACCTTTCTGGGTGACCAATGCTCTACCTCTGGTTCTGGTTATAGGGGAGTATACGGTTCTCACAGTTCATCCAGCCAAAGACTTAAGATCTGTCTGTACATTTTTCTTACCTAAATGACATCTAATAACTGCTTGAAAAAACGTTTGTGGAATGGCATAAGGAAAGAGGGATGTTCTAAATTTTAAAGAGACATGAAATCTATAAAACTGAATCTAGCACCGACCTTCCTGTTCACCTGCGAGTCGGGGGTTTTGACTGAGTCACGGCAGCCCAGCCGTGCGGGCAGTGAGTCTCCAGTGTGGCAGCGCGCCAGTCCCGGCACCCCGAGGCCGCCACAGCACCATCACAGCTGTATCAGGCCCACAGAGCACAGGGCCTGGTGACAGTGGAACAACCAACACACAGCAGTAAACAGCGTTCTAGAAACCCATGAGAGACGCACGAGGAAAAGATCTCTTTCACGACAGCAACAGAAACGCATCAGAACCTTAAGGGATGCGTCAGATCTCCCTGAGCTAAAACAAGGGCAGAATGAATGGGAAAGCACCATAGCTGAGGCTGTAAAAACCCAGCTCTTCCCAAGCTGACGGATAAACTCAGCATCAGCCCCTCAAAACCTCAATGCAGCACCGGTGAAGAAGCAGGCGTTGGGGACTGTGCCAGGAGCAGGCCGGGTTTTGGGGCTCCCACTCAGGTCCAACTCCACCTTGCATATGCCCCTCACCATCTTCCCTCATGTGGTGATGCAGAAAGACGATGCCCTCCCAGTCTGTCCCGCCGAAGACCCCAGGATTAATACTGACTCTGACAAGTCACTTCCAATCGCCCTGAAACTTAACCTACGCCAGGTCGGCAACACCCAATCACTAACTGGGCTCAAGCCTACTTTGTGTCACCTCCGTTCCTGGCACTGGAAGGAAGGAGAACATCAGAGACAGTCTGGGGAGCGGGGATTGAGGGGTTGGCCGCATGCAGGATTTCTGGGCGAAAGGACACTAACTTGCACCTCCCGTCCCCTACTGGAAGTGTGGCAAATATGGATCAATCACTGACTGCCTCTGTAGCCATGTACTCAGGGTTCCTGCAAGGCCATTGCAGAGGGAGATCAGAATACAAAGAAAACAGGAAGGGAGAAGAGCCCGGAGGGTAGAGAGCAGGATTCTCTGCATATTAAACTCCACAGAGCCCCATTCTGTCCCCAGCTCCGCTCCTCAAAAAGTACGCCTATGATCTATATGAAATAGATGCTGTTGTTGTTGTTTTTTTTTTTCATAAAATTCAAGATGCCAAAAATTGTAAGATGCATCATTGCTTCATGTGTCACTAAGGGAAAAAAACACTGACAATTAAGCTCTGACACAGTGCTTTCTCATCAGCTGGAATTTTTATCCGATACTTGGTACAAGAGCTATGGTCAGTTTAACTGGACAAGATTATCACTTAGCACGCTCTGGCTGAGGTGCCCCAAACATCTCTTCCACGTGTTTGGAGGTCCATTCTCTGAGCCAAGTCTACGTTTTCAGTCAGCCTCACCCTTGGGCCACGAGTGTGGGGGGTATATCATCTCCATGGTGGTCTCCGGGGATTCTTCCAGGTCACAGACCCCATTCACAGGCCTTCCACAATCAGGACTGAGCCTCCCTCCACTAGCTGGCTAAAACACTGACCACCGTCTAGTCACACCATGGAGTTCACACGTGTGTACCCCAACACCGACAACTCCATCAACGCACACAGCAGTCAGCACTGCACACGCCTTCCCATCTCGGGGATGTTCAGGTGAGAAGAAAGGGCATCTTAGCACTGATAGCCAATGTGTTCAAGATAAGATGTAACAAGGTGGAAATCTTCCCCAGAGACCAGCAATCAACAGAGAGCCTAATGGAAATTACAGACTAGAAAAATACAATGGGAAAAAAAAAAAAAAGGTAGGTTGGCTAAACAGGAGACTGAACACCAGAACAGAATTTGTGAGCTATTAAGTGTCAGGAGAAAATATCCAAACAAAAGCATGAAAGGAAAAACCACAACACTGAACAGAGAGTAAGACATACTTGGGACGGAATGGAAAGTCTAACGTACTTGAAGCAGAGCTCCTGGAGGGAAGGTGGGACACACGGAACAGAGTCTGCAGGACACTGATAAAAACCAGCAAGCCCACAAACAATGAATCATGGAACACTACATCAAAAACTAATGATGTAATGTATGGTGATTAACATAACAATTAAAAATTAAAAAAAAAAAAACCAGCAAGCCCTACAGCGAAGAAGCACCGAACACAATAAACACAAAGTAAACCACACCTATGAACATCTCAGTACTTGGTGAAAAAGGCTTTAAAAGCAGCCAGAGGCTTTAAAAAAAAAGGGGGGGGGGCGCCTGGGTGGCTCAGTCGTTAAGCGTCTGCCTTCGGCTCAGGTCATGATCCCGGGGTCCTGGGATCGAGCCCCGCATTGGGCTCCCTGCTCCGCAGGAAGCCTGCTTCTCCCTCTCCCACTCCCCCTGCTTGTGTTCCCTCTCTCGCTGTGTCTCTCTCTGTCAAATAAATAACAAAATCTTTAAAAAAATAAATAAATAAAAGCAGCCAGAGGGGTAAAATAGGACAAATATGAAGGCTCACAGCCAACTTTTTAACAGAGCAAACGGAAGCCTGGAGATGAGAGGAACACACTTTTTAACTCCTTTAAACTGGAAAAAAAAATTGCTATAGAATTCTACACCCAGCAAAACTATCCTTTGAAGTGAAATAGAGGTCAGGCGTCTGACCTGATTTCTGCTCAGGTCATAACCTCAGGGTTGTAAGATCAGCCCCTGCTCAGCAGGGAGTCAGCTTGAGATTATATCTCTGCCTCTCCCTCTGCCCCTCTCCCCACAAAAACAAAAACAAAAACAAATTTTCAGCTAAACAAAAACTAAATAAATGTGTTGCCAGCAGATTCACACTAAAAGAAATATTTTAAACATTCCAGGTTGAAGGAAAACGATTCCAGGGAGGACAAACATGCAGGAAGGAGTAAACATCAACGTTCCAAAGGTGAAGAACTCCTATCAGCTGAGCAAACAGAAACACAGTCGCGTTAAAACAAGGAGCAGCAGAACTATGAAAAAAGGCACTTCTGATTTTCACAAGGACTAAAACATGGAGAGACCCTGTATGATGCCCATCTCCTGAATCCTGTGTCCTGGAGACATGAGGCCTAACATTGTCCAAAATGCTCACCTCCAAGAAGATAATCTGGCTTTACTTGATAGCACAGTCTTTCCTGCCGGATTAAGTAGATGAGAATAAACCCCTTTCAGAACCAGAGCCTATGAGAGCTGAAATAAATTCTGGAGATTTACCCAAGGTCACAAGTATTCAGTGGGGTTAGCACAGGTTCGCTGGCTCCCAGGCAAATGCTGCCATATACTGTTCAGAATCATCATCAAGTACATTAACTAAAGGACAAGGGCTCCTGGGTGGCTCAGTCGTTAAGAGTATCTGCCTTCGGCTCAGGTCATGATCCTGGGGTCCTGGGATCAAGCCCCTCGTCGGGCTCCCTGCTCAGCAGGAAGCCTGCTTCTCCCTCTTCCACTCCCACTGCTTGTGTTCCCTCTCTTCGCTGTCTCTCTGTCAAATAAATAAAATCAAATCTTTAAAAAGAAAGAAAAGAAAGAAAGAAAGAAAGAAAGAAAGAAAGAAAGAAAGAAAGAAAGAAAGAAAGAAAAGAAAGAAAGAAAGAAAGGACCGTGTTTGTAAACAAAGGGATTTCTTTAGGGTTATTAAGGCATAGAAAACCCTCTAGCCATACTTAACTGCCCCAGATTGCTCTCCTCCTAAGTTCCCTGTGCTCCTGCGTGAGACACAGCGCTAGGGAAGTGTGGGATCCCGTGTAGACCCCACCATACAATCACCTTCCTGAGCAGAGGACGGTAAAACTCATGATTTCATCCATTATCTGCAACTCTGTCAGTGAGTTGGGGTGTTGACTTACCCATGTTAATGCACTAATAATAATGATTGTCCACACTGATGAAGACATCAAAATTACAACAAAAAGCACTGTTCCCTCTAACTGGAGGCTACAGCAAGAACCTCCAGTTATAGAGCTGCGCCAGCCTCACACCTGTGTCCAGTCCCAACAAGGCCCCTGCACCTGTGGCCACAGCCAGCCAGAGTCCACACACAGTGCACGCACACACCGAAGCACACGTGCATTTTAGCACCATCAGGCACGTCCATCCTTATGGTCGTAAAACCGTGGAGACAGGGCTGGCATCTTCTGGCGGCCGTCCCTCACATCAACTCTGTACGGTGCTATGTATGGCCAATATTTATTTTTTCAAGATGTTTCCCTTCTTTTTTAAGAGAGTGTTTAATATAGCACTTTTCCTTCTGCTAAGACAACCTAATTTGTCACTGTTAGTTGTCTTTCTTGGGTTAAAATGCCCACTGTAAGCTCAGCAGTTTTGATACTTGGTGCCAGTCAACAAAATCAAAGATTACAGACCTGCTGAGCAGAGACCCTCCGCCTGGCTGCCCACTGAAGGCAGTGTCCCCGCTGCTGCGCCACTGTCCTGAGCTCTCGACACAGAGGAACCAGCCCCACACACTCCGACAGACTCCAGTAGCTGTGGTGCTGGACAGTTAGGGAAGCTTGTCCCCCAGATGGGACGACCCAGGCCCCGCATGCCAAAGCCTCTCCAGTTTCTCAGAGCACACCAGCCAATGCACGTGGGCCAGTGCATGCACGTGCACACACGTACAAACAGCATACATACATGCACTGCATACACGCATACATACCACATACACACCCTGCACACA
>NW_027397130.1:2077247-2348374 GCF_003265705.2 Callorhinus ursinus
CACCCCGCACACATACACACACCACACACACACACACACTGGGCACACACACATCACATATCACACACCACACACAGACATACCTCATACACACACAAACACTGCACACATTACATACACACATCACACACAACACCCACATACATCACACACATTCACATCATGCACACACACACACACACACACACACACAGGCACAGAAACAGATAAAAAAGCCAGAACAAACTACATGTAAATTTCACAACCCAAAGACAAAAGTCCCAAGTGGCTCCTCCTGTCCCACATTCCCCTTCCTACACTAAGGTGCCACATGGAGAGTGGCTACTTTAAATCAGCTGCCCATTATTCAAGCAATAAACTCAGGATTTTTAAATGCAAGGTGTACAGAAGGAATTTGGGTCAAAGTCTTCTGCATCTACCCTAAACTCGCCATGACAAATGTTTTGTGTATCATTTCAGGGATTACCTACATGTGTATCTACACCTTTGTGGGACCAGAATTAATCAACACAGCAAGACACCAGGAGGGAAAGAGAAACTAGGAACACCTGAGGCAGCCCCAGGCTAAGTCCCCCAGGGCGTGTTCCCAGCAGGGCATCCAAATGGACGGGAAGACAGGCAGCGGGACCTATCAATGTGCGCATCTATGTATCTTAACTACCCATCCACCCACCCACCTGCCCACCTATCTATACTCATTCATCCATCCATCCGTCTGTCTGTCCATCCATCCATCTCCACACCGACACTATTAATCTGACAAGCAGGAAGAGCTGAATTTCTACAAGGTACATGGGCATATTCTGAGTCTGCTGAATACATTTTTTTCTTTTATACTTTGCTTTTTAAATATAACATATTTTGAATATCTTTCCACAACAGAAGTCAAATAGCTACAGAATTCTGTGTTTCTCCCAAATTTCATATGCTTTACAGGAAGGAGGACTAGGAGAAGACCCTTTGATAACATTCTCAATTTCTCCCATGTTTATGGATTTTCTATCTTTTCTGAGGTCAATCATGGTCATTTAACTTTCCTAGAAAATTATGCGCCTCATTCAGGTTTCCCCATTCATTTGCAAAGCACTCACAAAGCACTCCTTCATGACTTTCAATTTCCTCAAATCTTGGGGTACTTCTCGATTGTCTGGGTTCTCTCCTTGGATTTTACTGAAATTTGGCTAAGACTGTCTTTATAAAAGCAAAACTTAGAACTAAAAATCCATCAAGGAATCTGCCCTACCTGCAGCCCTTACCAGAGAGACACCCCCTGCCCCGCGATGACACTGACAGGAGCCCTGTTTGATCGTCCTGGTTCGGCCATGTGCCAAATCAGCCCTCTGTCATCCGGCCCCCGGGTCACAGCCACGTACGGGATGGGAACCTCAGCTCTGTGGGATCCATCCATAGACTGGTCAGTGAACGCAGGACCACAGCAAAATACATAAATAAATACAAGGTATGCTGGGCCAATCACAGTCTCTCTTTGTTGGGAAATGTTGGGAAAGGCAGGCTGGAATGTGCCACAGGCCCGGCACACCTCCTTACGGGGACACAAAGAGCCCTCACAGCCTGTGCTGGGCTGGTGGCCTCAGAAGGGGCCGTCTTGCCTGTGTCAGACTCAGGGTGTTCCCCTGGTGCAGGAGTCAGTGGCCCTCAGGCACCCCCCAGCTTTCTGGGGGCTCCTTTCATTGCAGCGAAACGGAGGGGGTGGGCAGCCACACGGCCTATGTGGGGTCAGTGTCACAGGGGACCCATAGGCCGAGGGGGCCCGGGGCACTCAAGGTGTCTGGGGGGCCTCGCTCTCTCCCTCGCTGTGAACAAGCACATGGGGCGCATGTCCTCTGGTCCCTACCCTGGGGTAGTACGTGCCTTTTCACCACACAGCCTGGCCACCCAGGAAATGGTGAACACTCTTCGGGGGGGGGGGGGAATTGAATCTTGAAAATCTAACCAAAATTGCAGCTAGCAGAGAGCTGAGGCTGAAGAAGTAGAGGGGAAACATCACAAGGTGATGTTAGAATCATGGGGCTCATGGCTTCACAAACCATGACCATGACAGGACACAGGGTGACAAACCCCCAGAATATGAGCCCCGTGGGGCAGGGCTGCGTTTGGTTCATCCTGGGACCCTGCGCCCAGGCGGAGCCTCCCCTGAGCAGGTAATCAGCAAACGTGTCAAAAAGACAAATACGTCAGAGAAGAAAATCAAGTCACCGGGCACTAGGGGTCCAGGAAAGATTTGCAGCGTTAGTAAAGCTAAAGTAGACAAGAGACCCAGGGGACACAGCATGCTGATGACCAGTCACTTGCTGTGGAAGTGCCCTGACAGCTGCTGGGGCCCCCCAGTCCACAGAGGTCACCTCCCCTGTCGCTCCACACCGAATGACCTTCACAAGAAACTTCTCCATATCATGCAATCCAGGCTGAGTGGGCCACCACTTTTTAAAACCAAACACCTGGCAAATCATGTGGAATATATATTAAAATATCTAATTACACAGTACATGAATTGATGTAATCCTAGAACCTCTTAATAAACGTTTTATAAGTGGGACAAACTGAACAGGCCAAAGACTATTTTAGGACTTAAATGTTGCTATGAGGTCATCAGCAGATATCACATACATTACTTGGAAACGACACAAGTCCTCTCAACAAAAACTTTGGCCCAGTCAGTTTAAAAGTCTCCATTGTGAACTCTCACAACTCAACAGTAAAGACAACCCAACTAAAGAACGGTATAGGATTTGAATAGACATGTTCCCAAAGAAGATATGCAAATAAACGGCCAATAAGCACAAGAAAAGGTGCTCAACATCACTAGTTAGGAGGGAAATGCAAATCCAAACCAGAAAGAGATGCCTCTTCACACCCACCAAGATGGCCATCTTAAAAATCGTTTGTTTTTTTTTTTAAGATTTTATTTATTTATTTGAGAGAGAGCACAAGCAGGGGGAGCAGCAGAGGGAGAGAGAGAAGCAGACTCCCGGTGGAGCAGGGAGCCCGACTCGGGGCTCAATCTCAGGACCCTGAGATCACGACCTGAGCTGAGGGCAGATGCTTAACGACTGAGCCACCCAGGCGCCCCAATAATAGTTTTAAAACAAAACGCAAAGAAAATGACAAGTGCCGGTGAGGACAGGGAGAAACTGAGCTCTCACACGACAGCAGAATGGAAAATGGCACGGCCGCTCCGGGAGTTCCTCAAGGTCGACACGGAGTTACATGCGCCCCAGGGAGACGCCCGAAAGAACTGAAAGCACACGTCCCCGCAAACACTCAGACACAAACGTTCACAGCAGCGTTGCTCTGAGAGCCGAGGGGTAGAAACAGCCCAAGTGTCCATCAGGAGATGGACACACAAATGTGGTGGGTCCGTCCTGAGAACTCATCCAGCTGTAAAAGGGACCAAAACACTGATCTAGCAACAGCACGTGCACGTGACCCTGATGCTGAGCGAGAGAGGTCAGGCACACGGGCCACACCACGTGCGACTCCTTCACACTGTGTTCTGTGAATTCCGTCTGCACATCTCAAACCTCCACTACTTATCACACCAACAAGTAACTCCTTGACATTTAAGACAGAGGTACCCAAAAGCCGTCGTGAACGCCCAATTCACGACCACTACTGCGACATATGGTTTCCCGATGGAATGAAGTCAAGCGAGCAGAAGTGGCCACTCCCCTCCAGGCTGCAACTACCCCCCTGGATCAGCACTTTCTCATCTGGCTGGAGCCGGATTTGACAACCCTTCCCAGTCACATATGGCGAGCATACGGTGGGCTCCTCACCGCCTCCCCCAGATTCTGCACCCCACTGCCTCATGCTCCGTAGCTTCTCCTTTCCCAGAGCCGGCACTTCCTCAGACGTCTTCACCTCCCTCCCTAGCACGCCTTCCAGAGCTGTCTGCACATGGCTCCGCACTGGGGGCTCTGGGTTAACTCAGGAAGCCAACACTGCACATGAAACCTGGGACTGTCAGACATCTGAGCTGCAGTGTTCGAGCTGCGCAGACAGTGCCTGGTCCTCATTTGCAATTTGTCGCACACAGAGATAGCTCTCTCGTTAAAAAGATCGTGAAGATGAGAGACCAGATCCTTGACGGGCTTGTGAAGGACAGAGTTAAGCCCTCTTTCTCTGTAAAAACACGATAACTACCAGCAAGCCCGAGTGCAGAGGCAGGCGGAAGGAGCAGGGGGGCTGGCGAAGCAGGGGCGCCGGGCAGAGCAGGGGTGGACCCCTCGGAGCTGACACCCCACCTCATCCTGTTCTTCCCGTTAACCCACCTTTCACATTTACAAACCCTCAAAATTCCATGGTAAGCTGTCAATTACCATTTCTAGAAAGCAGCACAGCAACAATTCAACAAGTGCATGTTCTTGCCACGATCCCAGGCCACATGCCCACCCCCCGCACAATGGCAGCAAGAAGGCGTCCGTCCTGGTAAGCCCTCCCTGCCCGTGAGGCACACCTGCCCACAGAAGGCAAGGAGCGAGGGGCTGCCGGTGACCTCTGCTGCAGGGACATGAGGGGTGGACAGTGGCCCGTGGCCTCACATCCATGCTCAGTGGTGCACCGCTCAAAACCGCGGGGGCCCAAATCTCAAAAGGACTATCACACACCCGTGCCAGCTGCCTTGTGCCTGCAGAGGCTGGAGTCACCTGGGGGATAGCACCGCGGCAGCATGGCACAGGGCGACCCTCACAGGCCACCAGAGACAGCCGAGGAGTCTAGCCGTGCAAGGCTGCTCACCCTCCAGACGGGCTGCAACATCACTTCCTCCTTCTCCTTCTTTAACGAGTTTGCGTGTTTTTTAAAGACTTTGTCGGTCGTGCCTTGAAGCTGCTGAGTGATGGCAGAGGGCCGCCACCTCTCTGCGCTCATGGAATGCGCTGGCAGGCAGGGTGAGCAGGAAGAGCTGGGTAGAAACTGGTTTTCGGGGGCCAGGGCTGCACAGAAGCACAGATTGGAATTCTCCCTGAACACAGCGCGCGGAGCAGCTGTCGGGCGAGCAGTGAGAGCGGGGTGAAGGGGGAGCGCGGGGACATGCTAAAGGCTGAAGCAAAAATATAACTGCATGTCCATCACAGGTACCATCTCCGCATTCTGAGGGGAAGCAGTTAAGTCACTGTCAAAACACAACAGTTAACCCCAAGAGGGCCAGAAGGCTCTGCCTACACTGTCGTGCAAATTCAAGAGCACTGGTGCAAAGTGCTTCAGAGCAGACAGGAGCCACAGAGGTGTGAGCGCCTCCCCACTTCCCCTTCGGCGTGCACCCTCACTGCGATGTGTCACAGAGGCACAAGCACAGTGCCTAAGGGCCCACGGCAGGACCCACAGAACAGGAAGCCGGGCCGGCGAAGGAACGGGGGACAGCAGGGCGGCGGCGTGGTGGCGGCGGCTCTCTCCCTTCAGGGCCGTTCTCACCGGCTGTGCCGCAACGTCGGTTTGGGACTAAGGTCACAGTGGGGCTGTCCCAACAGGAGCCACGACAACAAACAGCCCACCCGGGCCTACTCCACACACCCACGCGGAGCACCTCCTGGGGAGGGCGGAGCACACAGTCCTATGGCAAAGCTGGTTCCTCCCTCAATAACTCTGAAAACCCCAAGACAAGGCAGAACCCACCCACTTGTGAGTCTTACCGCATGCCTGTAGAAAGTCCACTCCAGGGCACTGAAGGGGGCCAGGTGGGCGAGTTGTCGGTGCTCACGTCCACCCCTCCGCCCCTACTCCCACCCAAAAGAGGGAGGCGCCACAGGCTATGGGTCCCAAGCACTGTGACCAGCCCCAGGAAGGGCGCTGCAGGCCGGGGCGGCGGGTCACCCAGCAGTGTGGTGGGCTACGATGCCCAGCCCAGCAACCTGGCCGGATACAGCCCTTCCCCTAGCACCTCCCAGCTTGAACGGCTGGCCACCAGATGCTCTCTCCCCGAGATGAGGGTCACGCCGTCCACCCCATCCCAGGGAAGAGGCAAGGAGATATCCTACCCACAACCCCGCCAATACCTAAGTGCCGGGGTTGGCAAACAACACCTGTGCCTAAAACCTACAGAACGAGCCTATGAATGCCCCAGAGTGAACAAAGCTGTCCACTGGCCTTAGCCCATCCCCCCCCGACGCCCCATCACACCAAACGGTCCAGTCAGCAGTGCTGTTTGTCTAAGCATGCTCTCTGAGCATGCAAGCAGCTCTGTGATCAAAACCAAAGGAAAGGCCTTTGTCACTCAAATTCAAATGCAACAATTATTTGCAATTGGCTGATGACCAGGTGGTGGAGCCCTGCTTTGTCCCAGACAGACTTCTGGCCCTGCGTGCACTCTGCCGGGTGGGAAGCACAGACACATGTCTAACCCACACACTGACCTCCATTCCTTTTTTATTTTTTTAAGATTTTATTTATTTCAGAGAGAGAGAATGAGAGATAGAGAGCACGAGAGGGAAGAGGGTCCGAGGGAGAAGCAGACTCCCCGCTGAGCAGGGAGCCCGATGTGGGACTCGATCCTGGGACTCCAGGGTCGTGACCCGAGCCGAAGGCAGTCGCTCAACCAACTGAGCCACCCAGGTGCCCCGACCTCCATTCTTCAACCGCACGGCAGCCGTGACCGACCGGGGGAGCATGGCGAACTGCAGGACAGAACACAGGATCCCACACCGTCCTCAGAACCGCCCAGCACGCCCGCTCCCTGCAGGGGCCCACAGCCACGGCTTGCCTGCACCGCCTCTGCATCCACAGACCCGCCTCCCAGAGGAGCTCCTACCACACACAAGGTGCGCTCCAGGGAGGCTCCAAAGGGCATTTTCTGTCCCCTTTCGTAGACACATGCGGACTGCTATGTTACTGGGACAAAACGCACTCAATCAGATGCCGCCAACAATGGATGCCTCACCAAGCTCCTTCACCTGCCTTAGTGAGCTACAAACATTCCCACCTCCATTTGCTTTCGGGTCTGCAGTGCTGTGGGGAAAGAGCGACAGGACGAGACCCTCGTTGGCGGCTCCCCCATCGGCTCCGGCCCGTTACGCCCTGCACTAAACTGCCAGACGCCCCGAGTGGTTAGAGAAAGCCTCGGAAACATGCGTTCTTCACCAGATACGCTCCACTCTGTAATCCCCACTGCTGTCACCCAGTCACACGCCCAGCTGGGGCTTCCCGTGACAGGAGCGAGGTCTCCCCACACGACTGTCAGCTGGAACAACAGCTGGCATTCTTCCTTCAATCTCCTACAGAACACAAATTTATGTGCCTACGAGGTAGTAAGGCACAGCCTTAAATTTAATCAAAAGAAGTATTTCACTGGTGGCAAACTGATGAATTATTTAGACAAGGGTTCAATCGGCCTGGAAAGGAAATCTGGGCCTGACAGTCTGGCAGCCTCAGAAAAAAAATATCACCATCATGGCTTCTCTAAATTCCTTCCTGACCCCAAATCACCCTTACCAAAATGTCTATTCCTGCACAGTTAAAGCTAGAAAAGCAAGGAGGAGAGAGCAGGAGGAAGGACATCGACTCTCCGAGGCACGAGGCGGGCAGGGTTCCCATGGTTGGTAGCAGGGTCCCGCGTGTCCACCCACAGCCACGCGGAGGCACGCCAACACTAACAAACAGGACCTTGTTTCCAGCTGCGCCAGCTTCCTGAGCCTCGTAGTACAGGACACGGAGGAAGAGGAGACCAGATCTAGGGGTGTCTACCTCAAAGGTCTGGAAATTTAGTAATACTCTCGTTGTTTTATTGCAGATGGCACATGAGCCTCTATTACACAGAGCACTCGAGGGCCCCGTAGAACGCAGTAAAGTGGTGTGTGGTGTGTGAAACTCTGCAATGTTTCTAAGGACCCTGACTTACAGTTAGGAACAGGCCACCCTGCACAAAACATCTGAGCTTGGTAACTGTCTCATGTTTTGTGCAAACTCTGGGAGGCAGCATGAGGCCGGCCTCCCTCCCTCTCCTGTCACCCACAGGAGCTTCCAGAGAGCGCAGAGGCATGCCACTCGCACCAGAGCGCGTACTATTACTGCCTGGCACGTAGGGCACAGCCCCACAATGGGCACCAGCAAGCCGGCGAGCCCTCCTGATGAACCCCTTACCGCAGGCTCATTTCTGAACAGATGCATTCCACTAACAGCTGGAAGCAGCAAAATTTTAAACCTTTTTATCATACTTAAAAATGAATGCAATCGTCTTGACATTCAAAACAAAATACTAAGTATTCGTTGCTGTGGTTCTGCTTCTCGAACGCAGGTGAAAGAGCCCACTCGGTCGGCGGCATGAACAGCTCCTTTCTACGGTGCGCCTGGCACGTTCCGATCCCTCCCTACAAACCAGCCCCAACGGGGACCCACCGGCGCCCGTGCACCCACACCTTTTCTTAAGCACCCTACAATCTAGAAACACCCTCCCTCATGAGCCTCTTTAACTGCATCTCTCCTCAAAACATCACCTTGCAGATCCATTCTTGAAATCCCACGAAACTTTGAACACATGTCTCAGAATAACAACGTCCGCCTGGTGGACTGCACCCTCTTTGCTACTGCTCATCTCACACGGTCACCCTCCCGCCACGGCGAGAAGGTGACTTCTCAACCCCATCCTGATTCTGCCATCATTTTTGGATCTGTGATCATGTCTCTATATGTAACTGCTGCCTGCCTTACATGGTAATAATGCCTCTCCCAGATGCCATAGGAGAGACCTGCTCGTAGAAAGAAATTTAGATTAAAAATAATAATAGATCCTACTTTCAAAGATTCCATTTACTGCCAGCTAGCATGAACTAGCTGATGTCTACCAAGTTAACTAATAATAAAGCTAGCAGTAAATCAACTCTTAGCACTCCCCAAAATTGTAAATCATAACAAATGGAATAAACATACAATATCTAGAAATATTAAACCCATATTCCGAAAGACCATATCTTCTCATGTAATATTTCTTTAAAAGGAAGAACGTAATTAAAACAGCAGAGCTTGTTCTGTGAAGAACGCAGTTGGTAAATCTGAATTTATCTGGTTGCATTCTCTTTTAAATAAATGAACCCAGCAAAAAGCCAAAGCATGATGTCAAACCCAGGAGATGGTCCGATGTAGGTAAGTCAGAAAGGCGTTCTTTTAAATTTGAATATTGCTGGTTCTCCACCTTCTAAATGCCAGTGACGTCAAGTCTCCTGACAGACGTTACCTGTGTGTGTTGTCACACACAGACTGAGAGTCTGTGTGCACCACACGCGCTCCCGTCAACACCTGGGGAGTGTTGCAGAGATCCTGGAGTGCCTTCAAAGTCCTCAAAGGAGCGAGTTTCTACTGACAACAGTAGGCATCTCAACTGTCTTTAAAGGAATACACCATGG
The DNA here is from genome assembly GCF_003265705.2 of Callorhinus ursinus. Classification (NCBI taxonomy): domain Eukaryota; kingdom Metazoa; phylum Chordata; class Mammalia; order Carnivora; family Otariidae; genus Callorhinus; species Callorhinus ursinus. Next base: position 2,086,601 of record NW_027397130.1, read on the forward strand.
AACTATCTCTCGGTTCCTCATCCAAGCCCAAAGCCATTGTACCCTCATGAGAAAGGCTCCAGAGTTTTTATGTAACCAGCAAGAGGTAACAAATCTCACAGAGGAAGAAGCAAAGCCCTTAGGCATAGATCAAAGTCACCACTAAGACACTGCCTTCTGAAGACTGGGGTCTGTGGTTATCGACTCCACAAGTTAGACCCGGATGCCCCCGAAGACACAGGGGGACGTGGTCTCCACCACTCAGTCATCCCACAACTATGGGCAGCAGCAGAAATGACCCGTGGGCACGGTGACAGCCACCAACAGATTAATTTCTGGCTGTTCTCTTAGAATGTAAATGACGTGCAAAGAATCCCTAATTCCAGGTCATGCGGATAAACAGTCCACAGATGAAAGCCAAGCAGGCAGGGTTCTCTGGGGGCCCTAAGCCACTTGCTTCCATGAGGCAGACACTCAAAAAGGAAGGGCAAAGACCGCAAAGGCTCTCAGGAGCCGTGTGAGCAAGACCACCGCCACCCACCATGGTTGCACCCTGCAGAGAACTCCAGAGCCAGGCCGCCACAAAAAGTGGAACAGAAAGGCGCCTCCACGAACACCCCAAATTCCTAATCTGCTGCTACAATTATTACATCTTCAAACCAGCTAAAGAGCAAGGCTAAAGGAAATGGGTCTTGGGGTGGTTCACGAGAAAACTTAAGATCTTAAAAGGCAATTTGACACAGTTACTGTATTCCACGCCACTGTTCTTTAAAAAAACAAAACCAGGAAACTGTAAGATATAAGCAACAAAAGGCACAGTAATTGGTGGCTGGCTCCTTAAAAAGAACCTTACCTTTTGAATCAAAGACAAAGCATATTAATAGGTGTCATCTTTTCAATGTTGAGTGCTTTTTTCTCAGCTGTTTGAAAATTGAAGACAGGAGAAATAGCTCTAACTAGTTGAGGTTGCAGGAAAGTTACTGAAAATATGTTTCCTGTGCAAAAGAAAAACCATGATTTTAAGAGTAACATGAGAAATGCTTTTCAGTGTCTAAAGACTGTGGGGGGAAACCCACGCCAAATGAGTAAGAGACTGTCCAGCCCAGGGCCCCTGCAAGTGCCCGGGCACCTTCACACATGACAGGGCACGTCCACAGTGCTGGGGAGGGAGGGCGCAGTGAGGAGTGTCCAGCCACTGAGGGACGAGAGCTGAGGGTCCGTAAAAACCTCTCACTTGGATTCAAAGGCTGAATTGAAGCTTCCCTGTAAGAAAGAAAGAGAAAAGCAAATAAAGAGCACTTACCCTTGGCTGCCAGTTCTCGTATTGCTTCTGCAAATTCGCACCGATGGTTTCCAGAGCTTTCTGAGGCCCCATCGACAGAGGATCTGAAGAAGCAATAAAAAGCAGAAAGTTCATTACCCGTTCATTTCCTCCGCTGCTGAGCCTGTCTCTCACGGTTTCCTCTTCCATCACTCACTTCAGAGTCACCTTGGACCGAGGAAGACACAACTGGGGGTTTTCTGTGTTTAACCAGATGTAGGGAACTGCTATGCCCCCAACCAAGACAAAATGCCACACCTATTCACCTTTCTAGAGAAAAGTGGTTTGGTCAGACTCGCTGGCCCCGTGAAGCTTCCTCTCCTCCCTGAGCTCGTCACTCAGCCCCGTGGTCGCCCTGCACTCCTGTGGAGCCGTTCCTGTGCTCCTTGCAGGCTGTGTGGGGTGGGCCACGGGCCTGGCGGGGGCCTCTGTGCAAAGGAGGGGCTGCAGTGAGGGCCACATAGTGCTTACCTCACACAAAGGACCAGGAGTAAGATGGAAAGACCAAGGTGATGCGTTCTAAGTAACTTCTGTCTGCACTGGTTCTTTCCCAAGAACCAGTTTCGTAAAGCACACCCGTGTGTTTGTGGCTAACCCACCCATTTCGGGAGTGGCTTCTAGGGCAAATAACTCTAACCAGCAATTTCTCAAACTTACTTGGTCTCGAGATGTCTCTGCCCTCTTTAAAATTATGAAGAACCCCAAACAACTTTTAAGTGGCTATATCTATTGGTATTTGCTGTATTCAAACTCAAGATGAGAAATTTTAAAAATATTTCTTTATTCATTCATTTAAAAGTATTAACCCACTACATTTGAACATAAATACCTATTATGAAAAATGACTTTTACAAAAAATTAGAGAATAGTACTGTTCCACCTTTTTTGCAAATTTCTTTAATACCTGGTTTAACACATCTGCGTCTGCATTCATCTGTTACAAATGTGGTTCTGGTCGACATACAGGAGGAAAGTCGCACCTCACACACAGACATCATGGGAAAGGGGAGGCCACTTTAAATAGCCTTTTGAGATAGTCATACTATCTTTGATGCTACACCAAAACTCGACACGTGGTAGCTTCTTTTAAGACTATCTGCAATGTGGAGTCTGAAACCATAGCAATAAACCCATACTCCATGGCATTAAAATCCACTGGCCTATCGTGCACTTTGAGTAGATTCTCTACCCATGGATGACTCTGTCATCATGACTGGTCATCTGTAAAATACTGGTTCACTGAGCTATGTGGATCTTCTGTATCTTGTTCTTCAATATCTCAAATTTCATCACCGGCAACAAACACTTCCAGCTGTTTTCCTTAAAGTGCCAGCTCACTTTGTTCATTTTCCAGAAAATGCCTGCCAAATGCCCAAAAGGATGTGCCATGAAAAGAGCAGCTAGTGGCTCAGGACTCATCTACCACGTAAGCCCTTCCTTCCTGCAACCAGGACCCGCCACTCGGCGGCCCCCTTCATCATGCGATCTTACAGGTGGGCGTCCAAAGGCTGACGCCCATCTGTAAGACTGTGTATCAGTGCTGAGCCAGAGCACCAAAACAACACCTTCCCCCAACTGTCTTCACTGCCCTTGTTTTCCACGTGCGAACGCTAATTCTGCCCCACCTTCCCCAAAGTAACCCTCTCAAATACTGCCTCCCACACAGGTGAGGGTAGCAGCTAATCTCCGCTCATCTCCCCCCACCCCCCGGACACCCCCAGGCCAATCCCACTGTGGCGGGAATGTGCAACCCCTCTCTGTAGAGGTGGGATGGCTCCCAAGAAGAGAGCCTCAAGGGGCCAGGGGACAGTAATGTTCACGTCATCGGAGTCTCACAATGAGGAAAGTAAGTGCAGAGCTCAAAAGCATTTGAAGATATGATGCTTGACAACTTCCCAAAATTGGCAAAAGACGTAAACTTATAGATTCAAGAAGGTCAGTGAACCACAAATAGGATTAACCCAAGAAAATCTATATCCAGACACATAATAATCAAATTGCTAAAAACAAAAGACCAAAAAAAAAAAAGTCCTTAGAGAAAAATCAGTTCACAAAGGATCAGGAATGAGACAGTCTCTGGATTTCCCAACAATATTGAAAGCTGAACAGAATAGAGCCGTGCCTTCAAATCTTCTACAAAAATAACAACAACCTGATATTCAAGTCTGAGGGTAAAACAGAGGTCTTTTCAGACATGCAAACACTCATAAAATCTGTCCCGTGTTCCTCTTCTTGAGAAAAAAGGACGAAAAGAAGCCAATGAAGGACCCAGAAAAGGAAAGAGACAGAGAAACCACAAGACGTCCATGAACTAGATCCAGAGACGAAGCCACCCCAACAGGAGCTAGAGGGGTATTTTTTTAAAAACAAATAGATTATTTGAGCACTGGAATAATTATTGATAGCACTTGACAGATCTACTGGAATATACGTAAAAAACTGAACTCATAAGTTGACAAAAAATTTAGCAAATAAAAGTAACTGGCAAATGTGTAACTAGGGGAAAAATCACATACACGGACGAGAAAGGAACCAATCGGACCACCCCCTCTGGGACGGGCAGAGAAAAGAAACAGCTTTCTCTTATTATGCTCTTCAGTATTGTGGGATTTTAGAGCTATATGCACATATTACTTTGATTTTTTAAAAAAGAATTATAAAATCAAGTAACAGGATTTTAGACTTGGAAGGGACATTTAGCACCAGTGCATCAAAGTCATGGAGGACTTTTCACGATACAGACACCAGGCCCTACCCTGGAGACTCCAATTCAATAGCTTCGGAAGAGCCCAGTCAACTAAGGAGCACCTCTGGATGAGGGAAACCTAATGAAAATTGGGCTATAATTAACTTACCTGGAAGAAGTATGGTAAATTTGTTTCGATCCATACGTAACTAAAGAAATTAGATGTTCATCTTCATCTCTCTTTGTTCTGGTAGGAACCCAGTGTTAAGGTCTCAAAAGAATTACAATGACCTCAATCAACTCTGCTGTAATCTAAATCATAAGACTGTCAAGAGACACGAATAAATCGGAAATCGGAATCTTTATGAAAAGTAAAAATTCAGGGCCACTGAAGAGCATAAACAAAGCAAAAGGGAAGCAGAAAATAGCATCAACAAACAGAAACCACTCCAACAGCCATACCTTGTGCATGAGCCTGGGAGAGCAAATGCACGAACTGGTGTGCCTTTGTCCACACTTGTGTGTGGTACCCATGTGGTCAGTGCCTGTAGCTGGAATCTACACTTAAGAGAACAGAAAGGGTTTCCTCTGTAAAAAGATAAAAGGCCTGTCCAGGAACCACACCGATCAACGGCAGCTCCTAGGTGTGCGCTCCAAAGAACCATGACACAGGGAGGGAGGGAGTGCCACCGGTCCCCAAGTTAGAGGGAAGGACCAAAGCCAGCCCTCCTCCTTGCTTCTCCCCTTGGAAAGCCCAGACCCTCCAGCCCCACACCATCCTCTGCCATGTCCCCAAAGAGGGCATGCCTAGTACCTGCCAGAGTTGGAGGGCCCCTGCCACGTGTCCCTGAGCACCCTGCCGCCAGTCCAGTGGCCCCTCACTCCTCATGGCCGCCCAATAGCAGCACCCCTCTTCCTTCCCTGATCTGAATCAAAATCCCTGCCTTCCCAGGGGAGGGGCAGGGCAGCCACCGGCCACTCATCAGGCTGGGATCAACCGAGTGGCACTGTCATATCCTGTCTACTGGGAACCCCTGTGGCCAATTAACTGCATGGTTTCCTCCAAGGGTGACAGAGAGTGGGGCCGGGAGAGGTGAGAGGGAGCAGGAAGAGGGGAAAGAACCAGGACAAGGGAAAGGCTGCATTTACTGCCAGGCTCACTACAGTAAGCTAAGTAGTGAAATCAGCTAAGCCAAGCTCCTGGTGGGCGGTGCTGACGGTCTGATCCCTCTGATGAGGGATGGAACGGAACGTGGACGGAACGTAGGTCTGAGACGGTAATGCTGTCTTAAGACATTTCTCTTCCAAATCCCTCACGGATTTCTACTGAATGAATGAAATGGGTGGGCAGGTGGGTGGAAGGAAGAGGAGACGACAGTAAATGGCATTTGTATAAAATTTTAGCTTTGCATCAATCTTCCTGCAAGCTTTTCAGCATAAGCCCCCTGTATCCCATGGTGCACAGAACTTCATGCTGACGGGAACTGCAGCCGGCCCACCCATGGCACAGGAGAGAAGCTGAAGTTCCAAGAGCTCAGATGACTCGGTCAAGGTCACAGAGGCTGGCGATGGTGCTGGCAGTCGGCCAACCGAAACACCTCCCTGTTCTCTCCACTCTTCCTTCAGAAGAGCCTGTGTGCTACCATCAACTACTAACACGCTGGCCCCTACCGCGACGGCTGGTGCTGGCACCGAGGACGCTCTCCCTCCTCCGGGCTACGTTCTGGAAGATTGTGAGAAGGGCAGAAGCCCAGGGAGCAGGTGTCCTGGTGTCCTCTCCACCAGCCCGAAGATGAGCACAGGTGAACCCTTCGAAAACAATTCTTCTGTGATGTCGGTCCTCCCTGGGAAAGCCTACAGTATGCTACCACTTGGATGACAGGAAAATAAGCAAGACTAACTGACGCTGTCGGGCTGGAGACTGGGGGCAGGGCTGGCTGGGAGCTGACGAGAGACGGGACTGGACTTGGGGGCCGCTGCTGAGGCTGTTTCTTGATCTGTAATGGGTCAGTCTGGGAAAAGTTCTCAAACTCCACACTGGGATTCCCACACCTTTCCGTACGTATGCTACCCTTCAGAACAAAGGGCGCCTGGGTGGCTCAGTCGGCGAAGTGTCTGACTTTGGCTCAGGTCATGATCTCAGGATCCTGGGACGGAGCTCCGCACCACACCAGGCTCCCTGCTCCTCCGAGATTCTGTTTGTCTCTCTGCCTCTGCCCCTCCCCTGGCTCGTGCTCTTTCTCTCTCTCAAATACATAAAATCTTTTTAAAAAAAATATGGAGAAACATGCAGAGCTCACTGCTCAAAGAACGTCTGTACTTCTTTGTAGCTTGTATTTATGTGGACATTTTATACGTATCTCTTAATTGACTTACTGACTGAGCACTGCCTACTGGATCAAGTAAAAGTTTCTCTGTATGGCGTTCAAAGACTCTGCCACTAATTAGTTGTGTAACCTTGAGCAGCTAATTTTGATTGAGAAAATAATCATGGCAAAGGGCCACTTTGAAATCAGAAGTGGTTTTTAATGGCTCTGTACTATATCAGCCATAATACCCACATGCATTTTACCATTAGAAGCGTATAGAGTGGGAGGCACTTCATCCCACTGAGGTGAGGGCAGAGCAGGGAACCTCTGGCAGTGAGGCTCTGGTTCATGGCCGGACCTGGCCCTCCCAGTGCCTGTGGGTCCCAGCACAGGAGCCTTCATCCTACAGGGGCCTTGTCTACACTGCAGCCCGGTCCTAACCATTCAGCCTTACCCGCCCCCCCCCCCCCCCCCACCCTCCCCGCCGCAAAGCCACAAAATAGATGGTGTTCCTGTGTTGTCTCGTGCTGCACAAGCACCAGGAGCTGGGAGGATTTTCCACAGAGCTGTGGGGATGGCTGGGATGCTGCGTTGTAAGGTGCAGACCTCGCTGCTCACACAAGGCACTCTGCATACGGGGGTGGGGGGAGGCTCCAAGCAGTCACACGCACCTCCGCCTCCTTCAGGGGACACAGGGATACTACTAGGAGAGGCCAGCATGACTGGAATGAGAAAATAGGGTCTCAACTGCAGGACCCGTGGTGCACCAGGCTCACGGCAGTGGGTGCCCCCGACACCCGATGTCCAGGGGGCCCAGCCTGTGCTCCAAGGGCTCAGTCCCCAAAGCTGGGCCCCTTCTCCTCCTCGGGGTCTTGGCTCTCGCCTCCCCTGCAAAGCCCCGTCGTCCACCCACAGCATTTTCTGAGCTCCCGGGCTGCTCAGGGTGGATCCACGTCACTGGCGCCAGCCTCACGTCCCGGCCCTATCACAGTCAGGCTCCTTGCAAACAGGGAGCAGCACTCTCCTTTCTTCTGTGCTTACACGGAAGTTTCCCCCTCACAACCATCTGTGGACCAACCTGACTGACCGGTCAACCCCGAGTTTGCTGCAACAATTGAAGGACGAGGCCTGTGGCAGGGCTCTGTCAACTCAAGGACGTGCAAAAACAATCACTCTGTAGTTCATCTGCGCTGCATCCCCCAGTGCCCACATGTGGGGGGGGGGGGAAGGCTTTCCGCTGAGGGGTAAGAGGAAAACACAGCTAGGTGCCTCCCAAATATTTCCTTAGGATTCCAGAATTTCCCAGCACCTGGCAAACCTCCAGGCTTCTCATCTCTGATGATACACGGCCACCATTAATGAGCACATAAAAAAAATCTCTCAGCTAAATGAGACCTCCTCCTGTTCGGCATTCAGCTCATCTACGCTCTGCTTTCAAACACAGATATTTCTCCAAGAGGTATGGGCACTCACTGTTCTTCAGCACGGTTGTTTTTAGTATTACGCTGTAGCATTTAATGTTGGGCCATAAAACAAAACAGCCTCTCCCCTGCTTCTCTGAGAAGAGCTGAGTGTCACTTCCATGAACTAAAACAGCATCTTATTATCTGGCGGAGTGGGGGGCAGGGGTGAGGAAAGAGGTGTTGACAGCCAGCCATGTGGGGACTCTCAGCGTCCATGCTCTGCCCCTGCGCCAAGGGGGCGGGGGGGGCCGCCAGTGAGCCCGTGCACTTGTGAGCGGCACGGTGACCCTGCTCCTTGTTTATTCTGGCAACAATTCCTGTCATCACCCAAAAACCTAGAGGGCCACTTCCCGACCACAGACAGGTCCATTCTCGGAGTCTCTCCTGTGTGTGCTGGCAATGCGTGCCCAGGGACACCAAATGGACTGAAAAGTAAGAGTCCTCCCATCTGTCAAGCTACCCACACCCCTCGTCCCTGAGGTCAGAGCAGTTTCAACTAGCACGGACTGTCTCTGTTGGTTTGATGTGTGTCTGTCTGCAGCCAAAAAGCCATCAACCTGCAATCCACCCCACCCCTGGCACAGAGACCCCCACACTCACGGGCCTAAGGTAAAGCACGGGAGACTCTCAGTTGTCACCTGACGTAGGTAATGTCTACTTAAGATGAGAAACATCTAGCACTCTACTCTCAGACATCTGCTAGAGACCTCCAGCTGACACAGCAGCTGTCCCTCTAGGCCGGTTCAGGTTATGACTGGTACATGACGCAGGCCCGTTCCCCTGCTCTGAGTGAGTGCACAGGGGCAGAAGACAAGCAGACGCAGGAAGCACCTCTGGTTCCCACTCAACACTGTGGCGGGTGGGGTGTCAGGCAGGGGAGGGGCCTGGGGTTCGCTGCAGGCGCTCTCTGCACTGAGCCATGTTCACCGTCCCAGGAAAGCCTCTTCCCAGCCAAGAGGTAGGTGCCATCACCGCTCCATTGTACAGATGAGGAAACTAAGGCCCCAAATCACGAAGGGACTTGCTGAAGTGAACAGGTGAGAGGAATAAGACTAGGGTCTTGATGAACGCAAAACCTTCGGGTTTCTGGTGATGGAACGCAAAGCCAGAGAGGGAACCTAATGTGGGGATGGCTGCCTTCTCAACAGGAACGCCCTTTAAGCTACGGCTACACTGGCCCCTGCAGGGGGTCTTCCCTGCGACTCCTTCCCCAGCCATGACACACTCGAACATTCACATCCCAAAAATGGCAGAACCAACCCATCCTCAGGTCTGGGTGTCCTTGCCCTGCCAGCTGAGCCGCTCCACGGCCTTCACCGCCCGAAACCCCTCATCCAGCACCACCCATCCCCACATACTCAGGGCCCTGGCTCTGCTCCTCTTCCTCTGGTCACTGCTCGTTCTGGGCCAGTGACCTCCCCAACCCCCTTCTCCGACCAGCTCGGCCTTTCTAGCTGTCCCCTGGAAGCTGGAAGCTGTTCTGCTCCCAACACCCAGAAGCACCGGCCTTCCGCAAAATGTAACCCCACCGTCTCCACGGCTGGGCCCCAACTCTCAGTCCTGGTGACCACTATCATCATGCCTGAAACCTACAGCACTGTTGGAAATGCTACACCTCTTCCCCAGCAAGCCTAGAGCACTGGGGGGTGCCGTGCAGGGCGGGCAGCCCCTCAGGGATGAGGGGTGTCTCCCAGGGAGCCAGTCCCATCAGGGGCTCGGAGCCCGTCCACGAGAAGGGAAGAGGCATCTCCGTGGAGGGGCTGGGGACCTGGCAGGGGGAGGACAGACGACTGTGGGGGAAGCGGCAGGATACAGGAGTCTGAGGAGGGTGCAGACAGCGGGGATGAGAAGCTGCCTCGCACAGCATAAAGGATACCAAGTAACCGTATCAAGGCTGTCAGAGGAGGGAGTTACAAACACGGAAAGGTCCTGTTGGGTTTGAAAAGAGACAGTGCAGGAGCACAGTGGTGAACGTGTACACGCAGACACATGTGTACACGCAGAGACACATGCGCACATGCACGCGTCAAGGAGAGAGGGAGCAACGAGACACTGGTTCCCATGAGAACACCAGCACCCAGATCCCAGTTTCTAAATCTGGATGCTGCTGACGGGAACTGGGCTCCTGCGAGGTGTGGTCCATACCGGGACGGGACAGAAAGCACAAGCCGGAAGTAAGGACTACTCACAGAACAAGGGCCACAGAAGCTGGTGGGAACAGGACTGCCTGGTAACTGGGAACATCGTGATAAGCAACGGTGGCACTGGACTGTAACCCACTGAATGAGAAAGGAAACCGTGAGTTCACACCGAATACACTCAAAGTCTGATGAGGAATACCTGCACAGCTACATACCACTTCCCCAAACTCGTCATTACTTACAAAGGGAACAGGGGCCTTCAGAGCGAGAGTTCCGGCAGGACCTGCTTCATCAAGTGGTAAGCAAGTTAGCTGCATAACCAGTAGCAGGATACATCTACTCATGTGCCACCCGATACATGCCATGGGGGGAAGGCAGATCTCTTCTGTGACACTCCTGTTAATCCTGAGGAAACAGCAGCGTGTTCTACTAAACCCAGCCCGTGATCCTCTGGGTGTCGGCGTCATGAGGGTCAAGGAAAGACTGAGGACCTGGTCCAGTTTGCATGGGACTAAATCCAGGGCAATGCACTATGCTGAGCCAGGTCCCTGTGCCACAAACGACATCCTGGGACAGGTGGCGCACCTGAGTGCTGCCATGGTCACCCCTGGCAGTGATGGCCGTGCTGGGATTACGCTCGTGGGGATCACAATAACTCACAGGAGGTGGAGCAGCACTGCAAGAGCTTACTCTCCTTTGAAGCAGGAAAAAAGCTCCTTAGCTCTGTGCTTGCGAGTTTAGGATTTTTTATTTCCAAAATAAAAATTAAAAATACGCACTGCTAGATACCACTGCAAATTTGCCGAATCAAATCTCCAGGATTCTTCTTTCTCTTATTCCATACTGTTAAAATCACCATCAGAAGGGCCAGCCCTACTCACTTTTGAAATAAAGGCCAAATACAAATTTTTTAACTTAGAATAAGGTATATGCCCTTTTGAACTCAAAATCCACTGAAATTAGTACAGAGTAGATTATATTCCTAAATTGTAGAGAAATTTTTAAAAACACGGTATAAAAAAATCTATTCATTTCCTGGATTTTTCATGGCAAGAAGTAAGTAAGGAATTCCTTTCATTTTCACTGACACTGTCCCATAAACACCCATCAAAGAGACTGTGTGAGGTATGAGGGAGGGCTCTTTTGTTGGTGGGGGGCAGAGAATGCCCAGAGAATCTAACAGAAGCCATGGATTTTCACCTGGAAGGTGCAATTCCATACTCAGACACCACCACCCGCACAATCCCAGAGGGTTCACGCATCCCCGGGAGCACACCCTGGGATCCAGGTTGAGAAACGTTGTTCTAAAAACCTAATATAAGAGTACTTAAAGAGGGAGAAAAGAGAACACAATTGGTAAAATCCAGCTTTGACAAGGGGTAAATGAAGTGAAAACAGTCAGTGGTGGCTAATAAGAAGTCAATTTTACTGGCAAAGACGCCAGGACATGGCAGAAAGCCAAGAAGGCCTCTAGGGAAATCAGCCACGCGAGCAGCTGCTCTGTCACTGGGCATGGGGCACAAGAGGCCTGGGCTGCATGCAGGGAGGCTGTGAGACAGAGACGGCCACCCTAAGACCCCGGAGACAGTGAGACAGGCAAGCAAAGTGGGAAAAACAACACTGTTTCCAATTCAGACTGGAATATAGGCTTCCGCCCCCACCCCATCCAAAAGTAGAGCATTCCTCTGCCACCCCTGGTAAGCCAATCCCTGCTTCCTGCCAGCAAAAACCCTCTGGGTGGGGTTCCTTCAGTTAGCAAACACAGGCTCCAACAGAGGTCTTTCCTAAAATCCAAGCCGCACAAAGCTGGCCTTCAAATAGCAGAGGCAATATGTCATTTGCAATTTTTGTTATTTAGAGTAGATGAAGGGAATTTCTGCTTTTGCTGAGGTGGCGAAAGCTGGAGGGGGGAGGGAGGAAGCTGGAGGGGGGAGGGTGCTGTTGCCCCCAATCTTATCAAAAAGAGAAAGCTAAACAATCCACAACAGAAACAAAGAAAAATGCACACTTCACTGTTCAATTACACCAAAGTTTAAAGACAAAATACTACCCAATTCACTACTAACTCTTCCATGAAACAAACTATGGGACTATTTCTCAATGCATTTAAATGAGGGCAGCAGTATCTTGCTACCAAAACCAAACAAATACGTTGCAAGAAAAGAAAACCACAAACCAATATCACTCATAAATACAGTTGAAAAATTCCTTAACAAAATATTAGCCATCAAATCCAGCAATATATAAAAAAGATAACACAAGTGGGGTTTATTCCAGGCATTCAAGCTTGGCTTAACAACCAAAATGCAATCAGTGTAATTCCCCATATCAACAAACTAAAAAAGAAAAGCCAGGTGATTATGTCACAGATGTTGAGAAAGCATTTTGTAAGATTCAGCATTGATTCTTGACGAAAAAACTCTCAGCAGGCTAAGAACCATCATGCTGAATGGTGACAGCCTAATGCTCATCCCTCCTGAGACACCGGGCCAAGAAGCACTGGGCAGGCCTTCCTCAGGAAGAATCAGGACTTGTGGTGCACACAGGAAACTGCCACTCCATTTTTTTAAAAAGTGTACATAGCTACTATTACGTGCAAATTTAAAGGAGAAAACGCTATAATCCAGGAATCATTACTTATTAATTTTCCTTGAAACACTCTGTGCAGGACAAATCATACCTTAAAGGTTCTAAGCCCAAAAAGAAATGAAACTCTCAGATTCATGCAAACCACTGGCGGCCCCCAGTGGACCGAGAGCCCCTACAGGGACCCTCGCCACAGGCCATGAAGGTGGGAGGGGCGGCACTTACCAATCCAGCACTCCAAACGTGCACAGGGGGTGGTCTTCACCACATCTGGAGGGTCCACGCCAACATTCAGGCATAAAACTAAGGCAACACTAACCGTCTTCATCTGGAAACAACAGAAACAACAAGTACTTCAGTATGCATCCCACTGACACACTATTCCAGGATCAGAGATATCCCCAGAACCTACGAAGCCCTGTCCCCACCACCGGCCTCTCCAGCTGTCCTGTGCCACCCCCGAGGTCCTGCACGAGTCACTTCTTTCCTGGAGGGGTTTCGGAGTAACACGGGCAGACAGGAAGAGGTCCGCAGCGGGAGAGCCTCCACCAGGCTTCCTTATGATACGCGTTCAGAAACAGAATTACTTGACTAAAAAATACAAAGGCACTGCCTACATTGCACCAAAATCCTTTGCAAAAACTTTGCACAAACTTACACTCTGACCAGGTTACACTATTCTCATTATTTAAAATCATTAATGATTTGGTGAGAGAAAACCTGTCATACTGATTCAGTTAGCATTCTTTCAGTATTAGTAACACTGAGCATTTCTTCAAATGTGTATTCACTATTTGTGACTTTTATGTTTTGTGGATTTCCTACTCATGTTTATACTACTACACTGGCATTAGTGACTAGTTCCAGTTGACTTCTTGTACTCTTTACATATGAAAGACTGCATCCACATTACTCATTGCGAATATTCCCCTAGCCTGGCGTTTGACATCTGATTCATTTCTTGCCTCTGGACATACAAAGCCTTGGTTCTATCATCTGATACAGCTTCCCGAACACCTGTTCCTTCTCCAGCAGCCCAGTACGCGGAACGTCAGCACTCCCTACCCGGCTGCTCAAGCCAGAAACCTGGAGCTCAGCCTTCAAACATTTACTGAGCACCTACTAGGGGCCAATCACTATTTTTAGGTGGTGAGGATATATCCGTAAATCAAAGGAACCAAAATCCCAGCAGAGGGTGGTGGAGGTATCACTTCAAACAGGTGAGAGGGCTCTGAGCTATCAGAGACCACCCTTGACCCCTCACCCTGCCTATTTCATCCAGCCTCCCAACTGCCTCCTGCACCTGTCCCCTTCGCTATCCCCCCGCTCCCAGCCACAGCCAAGTCCAAGCTGGCTCCGGGCTACAGCTGCTCCCCTGCTGCCCCGGCCCCAGGGCAGGCTCCACGCTGCAGCTAAAGCATACTTTCCCATGCATCTGCTCACTGCCCTGCTCTGTCCATCACAAACCTTCAAGATCGACATCTGAACTGCTCAACACGCATCAAAATCTTGAAAGCCCAATTCCTGCTAAGCACATCACCCACCTGTCACGGCCCCACCCTCAGTGGCTGCACATCCTCCACCCACTTGGCATGACCTTGGGGCTTCCCAGCCACAGCTCCCTCTGCCTGGAAGGCCGCCCCCTCCCGCTCCACCAATCCGGACTCTCCCTTTCGGTCTCCGCGAAGACAGCCATTTCTCAGGGAGGTTTGTCCCCAAACCCCAGTGGGAGCAACAACACCAGGCACCATGCTCTCCTGCTGGCAGAGCTCTCTGACCTAGGCTCCCAAGATCAGAGCTGACCCACGTGGACGCCAACACCCAGCACATGCCCGGGCTCAGGACCTCCCTGCTCAGTGAGGGCCCACGTGGATTTCTTCTGCTGTTTTACATTTAACCTTTCAAGCCATCTGGATGTTACTGTGATATATGACACAACATGAAGAATAATTTCTGTCTCAAAACACTAGCCAATCACACCAATTCCCCCTGTTAAATAATCCCTAAACTCACAGGTTTGTAGGACTCCTATAGCATATATAAATTTCCAGATAGATCAAATTGTACTTCAGCCCAACTGAATTTATCCCATCATCCCATCAACCAGTACTGGTACCAGTACTGGTACCACCCTGATTTAAGTAACTTCTCTTTACAACATTTCACAATGCTTGGGAGGGAAGGATTCCTTTCTCACAGTCTTTTTTAAACTTTTACTTAGCTATATTTATATTCATCTCTTTTCTTCCCAAATTAATCAGTTATTCAATTTTGTTTTTTAAAAGGCTTTTATTTTATTTATTTATTTATTTATTTAACAGAGATTGAGAGAGAGCGCAAGTAGGCAGAGCGGCAGGCAGAGGCAGAGGGAGAAGCGGGCTCTCTGCTGAGCAGGGAGCCCGATGCAGGGCTCAATCCCAGGACCCAGGGATCATGATCCGAGCTGAAGGCAGACGCTAACCAACTGAGCCACCCAGGTGCCCCAGTTATTCAAATTTTTAATCCCATAGAGACTGACTAAAGTTGCATTAAACTGCATATTGATAACAGAGTATTTTAAATTGTCTTCTTTAATCCAAGAAGTCCACATATGAGAATTTGTCAGAGAAAAATACCAAAAAATATAATAAAGGGGAAGTCTGTATGTGTAAAAATTTTCTTCACAGCATTTCTTATCATGAAGAACAAGTAGAAATAACCTAAATTTTAAGTGGATAAGGGAATGTTTAAGCACGTCATTATATTCTCTTAAGAGAATGACACTTAAATTCTTATAATATTAAATGAATAAAAATCGATTCAAAAATACCAAGAAAATCATATTAAACATATAAATTAATTTTGGCAAAAAGTGACAACCTCCTAATACTCGATTTTTCTGTACAGGAACACAATGTTTCTCCATTTTTTTTTTCCAAATCTTCTTTTAATTTTTGTCAGTACTGTTTCCTTAGTTTTAGTCCTGCACGTTTCTTTTAGGATTATTCCTAGACACGTCACAGTTAAGTGTGCTTCTACGCATGTATTCTCCCCATCGTGGTTTCTTGGGATAGCCGCTGACACCTCTGCTAGTCACTTTATTAAATTCCTCGTTAAATGTAATTGCTTCTTGGTGATCCTCCACAGGACCTGTAAGTTGACAAAGATACCACGACAAATAATAAGTCTGTCTCGTCCTTTCCAACGGATCGTTCCTCTTCCTGTTTCAGGTCTAGGCACTGCCCACAACTTCCAAAATAGTATCACTAAGGCCTACAGAACACGGCAGTGGCGATCTTCGCATTTTAATGAGCCATCATGAGCGTTTCCTCACGGAGAACACGGGCGGTGACAGGAGACACATGCATCACCCACCTTCCCAAAGCTCGTGTTAGCGTGCTTCACCGTGACGAAAAGACCTCCTAGTGCAAGTACTACTGATGCACCTGTTTCCAATAGCCGAAATCCAAAGAGGATTTTTGCTTTTACGAGAAAAGGCAAGAAGTGGAAAGGCGTGCAGAGTTGGTTCTGCAGCCAGCCAGCGTGGAGGCGGTGCACCTGACCCGGGGGCTGCACGCAGCATCTCATGTCCAGCCCCACCCCCCCACCCCTGGCTCTGGGCTGTGTCTGAGAGCATCTGGGCTTTAGCTCCGTTTACTGTGTGCATCCATTAGCAAGGTGTGTCCCTAAGATCTCAGAAGAGCCTGAAAGGTCATTTTTGGAGTCTGGGGGTGCTCAAAACTTTTTCCCCACATGAATTAATGGTTTCTCTGCTTTACGCCATTTCAGCTCAGGAAAGGTTTCGTAGGAGCGCACTGTCTTCGGAGAGCGGAGAAACCCATACAATCTTTATCGCGTCAAGAAAAGATTCTGTGTTCAAAACAGTATTTGAAGTGTGTGAAGGGAGAGTATTTAGTCTTAAAATATGTATATTTATTAATGATAAATCACTTTCTAAAGGAGCTGTACCCCTGCCACCAGAGACAGTCTGAAAAGATAACAGTGTCTTCCTATGGGCACGTGCCAGAATCTTCTCATTATGAACCATAAAGAACAAACGGTCCTTTTATTGTCAGGAGAAAGGGCAGAAAATCAATCAGAGAACAGCAATGGTTATTGCTTTTTTTCATCACTTTCCAGTATTTAAGTGATCAGTATTAGTAATCCCACACAGTTGATCCATTATCTTACAGCAAAGTCAGCCTTTGAGGACGAGCTGCTCCAAACTAGAAATCCCATGGAAACATCTCTGCGGCCTTCCTATGGCCACGGTCATACTGACAGCTGCCCCACAACATCCTTACAGCAGGGGTTTCTCCTGTGCTCGGAAGCGGCAAGGTCTCGAGAGGCGGTCACCCACACCCGGAGCGAGCTCCAAGATGCTCGGCTCAGTCACCCCGGGGCCCGCTGGAAGGGAAGCCTGCTCGGAGAAAACCGTGCCTCTCTACGGATCAGGCCTCGTTTTCAAAGAACACGGTCTGCCCCACTGGAGCTTAGCGGGTCTCCACAGTCTTACTCTCTCTCCTCAATCTGCGAAGGGGACAGGCTCCTGGACTGTCAGGCTCCTTCACAAAGCCCAGTTGAGGGAGCAACATTCAGGCGGCTACGTTAAGGGACGCCAACCCCACTAGGCCTCAGGTCCAGGTCGGCGCCTCTGCACAGTGCGCCTGGCAGTCTCCCCCAGCCCCCGCCGGCCCCGCACCTGGGGAGGGAAGGGGAAGAGCCCCTCTTCAGGGAACACGTGCTCAGTGAGCCCCCACGCTCCCCCTCATGTCTCGTGTCTCAGGGATTCATGGCAGGCCTCATGCTGGGTCACTTCTGAGCCTCCTCCAATTACTCACGCTCACCCACAAACAGGCAGAGGGCCAACCAACCTGAGCTCTCCAGCCACTGTAATCCTTTCCTAAAGGGCCCTGAACCAGGTGCTCATGTCCCCACCTACTTTTTCCTCTAAACCTCCCTGGGGTGAGGACATTCGTGCAGCACCCAGCAGCCCTGGTCACGGTCCCACCTCTTCCTCCTCAGCCCACACTCCAGACACATCACATTCCCTCAACCTCTATATAAGCGTTTTTAAACACACAATTCTCAAATAATCTCTGGTTTAATTACAAAATTATGTCAGAAGCTCTCCAAGGGCTTAGACAGAAATACTAATGGAAGCCCAATGATCACCCTTTAGTCCCACGAAACGCTAAAGGGCCCCCATGTCCCCCATGCCTGTCACCAATCACAGGCTTTGTTAGTGACTACACTTCCCCATGGTCGCCTTACAGGTGAGCAACAGGAGAGCCTGGCCCTCAGACAGTGTGAAATTCGTTCCATTCCAGTGAAGATGCAGCAGGAGATAATCTGATTCATCCTTGCTCATACAATACACACCTGACCCTACCTCCTCAGTTATGCCTTCTTAAGAAAACAAAAAAGGTCTCAAGAATATATTGACACATGGAGTAGAAAAACATATTTGGCCTAACCAATTTAATTCCACCAGTGGGCAAAAGACATTACCAATGGAAATCCTTAAGCCAATCAAATGTGTCTTGTGTTCCCCTGCAAATTTTAATAGTGTTGGCCTGATTCCAAACATGGTAAGCTTAAAATTCTTAGCTATACCCTAAAGTGCCTTTTTGGTATTTTATTTTCATTTCTCATTCCAAAAACTCCAGATTAATGTTTTTTAATAACACAGTTATACCATTAAGAGAATGTAAAGGCTATGAAATTTAATGTGCCAAAAACTGCCTAATAGTATATAAAATAACCATTTTGGACTTTAAAACATTTCTTCTTCAGCACAATATAATTGAAGATGTCAGTTATATCCCCAGAGGTTAATTCTGAACTTGAAAAGAGTATCATCTTGAAAAGCTATAAAATATTAAGTGGTCATTGGAAATGTGACCTTGGTCACATTAGTTCCAATGGGCCCCGAACAACGCCCTAACCCTGAAAGTGAGAAGCAGGTATGGATGACCTCTGAGGGCCTGAGGACTTCTCCAATCCTTGAGTTCTGGCTCCAGGCCTGGGCTCTCCAGCTGTACCAAAAGCACCCCTACAGGCACGGAGAATGCTGCCCTGCGGTTCTGGGCCCAACCACACCATGGATGGGAGGTGGGAGAGGCTGGGGACAGCCAGACAGCGGGGGCCAGCACTCCTGAAAAGCCTGACCAGTGTCCCATCATACAGTCTGCTGGCACCGGGTTTGTTTTGAAATTCAAAGTTTTTTAGATTTACAAAAGAATAATATGGTACATAACTCATATCTCATAGAATACACCCAAAAGGGTCTGTCTGCAACAACATTCAATATTCAAAACCATTAAAATTTCCACAGTGAAATGCACAAATATCCACTATCCGTGGGATAAAGACTATTAACCAGGTCACATCCACTTGGCCACAAGACGAGAGATGAAAACTTTTCCAGTGTTCAGAGCTCGCTGGGTTCAGAACTGCAGATGAGCACCTGCGGACCCGATCACCACCCGGACTTGAAAGCCCCATATCCCCAAGCGCATGGTCACCTCACTGATTAAAAATACATTAATGCCTGCCACCACTCAAAGAATTCAAAACAAAATCACAAGGGATTCCTTTATTTGTTTCCTCCCACTTAACTGATTTGATAAACCATATATATTTTAAAAGATACAGTTAATCAAGCAGCACAATCAAACCTCAATATAATAAATTCAAAGCTTACATGTGATGACATCCAAGCTGTACGCAGGATGAAGAAATTACACATATGCTGAAGTGGCCAATCATTGCTTTCTGCTCCCCACACTGTGAGCCTGACTCACAAGCCGGTATAATGGAAAAGAAACAGGAAGCAAGGCTGGGGTTGCCACACATCCACTATCCCCTGCCTGTCTGAGGCAAAGCCACCCAATTCCCAGCAGTGCTCGTTAAGATTCAGAGCATCAAGCAAAAACTTTGAGCAGAGTCGAAGCTACACAAATGCATAATTTATAAAGGAAGTCAGAAACTAGAACATACAGCAAACAGAGCAGATACACCACGGGGCAGGGGGTGGGGGGGGAGGGAGGGTGTCAGGTTGAAAAAAAGAAAAAAAGGTTTGCCTCCTAACTCCCATTCCAAATACTGCTAGAAAGAAGTGAACAGTAAACCTCACAAGAAGCACATCAAATGGAATTTCTGCAGCCCAAACCTGCAAGACGATACAAGATCCTCATCACCAGCCGCCACAGGAACCTGGCAATTTTCCATCTGCATATTCCTTTGTTCATTTCAGCCAGAACTGGAGCCAGCGAGGTTCTTGAATTTATAAGTCCGCCCCCTACCTTCCACCAGAAGCCTAAAAATGTAGGTTTCAGCTCTCTTTTTTGAGGCTAAATTCTCTCTGTAGTTCCCTGCGTTTAAAATCTGCCTCCACTCCTGTAAGGCAGGCTAATGAAAAGGGAGGAGACAACAGGTAACTTTTCAACATGGAAAACCAGAAGGTTGCGTTCACGGCCCTTCTCGACCCTGTGTGCCAGAGCGCTCCTTTCTGGATCGCCTCTCCCACCCCTCCAAACCACCTGGGACACTGGGAGCACACTTACTTCCCACATCACAGGCCCTTGAGAAATTCAGATCTCTAAAAACTGATTTAAAGAGATGCACACAAAATAGGTATATTATAGAGATCATAACTGCTTTGAACAAACCGAAGAAATCCCTTCTTGAAGGAGCTCGATACTGAATCTTTTTGTGATTCCTTCATGAAACAAGCAGTCTCGCTAATGCCACCTTGGCCAACCTGGACATCTGTGCAGGGCTCTGTTGGTGACTCGCCCCATCCTACGCTGAAAAGCCACCTTCTCGCACTAGCGAGCTGAAGGAGGGACAAGAATGACTTCTTCACCTTTTCTTATTAACACCGTATGGGGTGAAAGTTTAAAAAGAAAATCCAAGTAACTACCCAGTCTCCTTATCTAAAAAGTGAAAATAAAAATACTTTGTCACAAAAGGAGAACATGGAGATATAGATGCTTAAAAATTAACTCTAAATAATTCAACAACATAAAGTCTAAATATGCTAAACTTAAATGCTATTGAAGCCTACAGGTCAAGGTTGAAGGGCAGAATTCAATGGCATATGCTAAATGATGCTATCTCTTACATGATGGAAAATTACAGTGCCTTTAAAAACATATTTTCAGGGGTGCCTGGGTGGCTCAGTCGTTAAGCGTCTGCCTTCGGCTCAGGTCATGATCCCAGGGTCCTGGGTTCAAGCCCCGCATCGGGCTCCCTGCTCCGCGGGAAGCCTGCTTCTCCCTCTCTCACTCCCCTGCTTATGTTCCCTTTCTTGCTGTGTCTCTGTCAAATAAATAAATAAAATCATTAAAAAAACAAACATATTTTCAGGGGCGCCTGGCTGGCTCGGTCAGTTAAGCTTCCAACTCTTGGTTTCGGCTCAGGTCATGATATCAGGGTTCTGAGATCGAGCCCCGCATTGGGCTCCAAGCTTAGCAGGGAGTCTGCTTGAGATTTTCTCTCCCTCTGTCCTTCCCCCCTCTAAAAATAAATAAATAAATCTTTAAAAAAAATTTTTTTTCCGGTTGCACAAGTCTGCTGTTGGGCTCCATTGGTAAATGGGTAAACTTTGTAGTATATGAATTATATCTCAATAAAGCTGTTAAAAAAGGATGTATTTTCAAGGACTGTAAGTGGCATGGGAGGCACCCAAACATAACTTGAGCAAAAAGAGGAAAGCGCAAAACCATATCCACATCATTACTATTCCAAATGTGTAAATACACACATGTAAAGGACGCAGAATAAAAACAAGGTGTCACAAGTGGTTTCGATCTCTGAGGATTGGAAAGTGTGGATGATTCCTCCTTTTTTCTTTGTACCTGGCCCTTCTGTGTATTTTCAAATTCTCCACCATAAACAAGTTATTTCTAGAAGCAGGAGGAAAAGTCATCAAAATGATTTTATTACAATAGTCAAGGATTTCTCTCGTGCATGCGTGCATGTGCGTGTGTGTGTGTGTGTAATTTTTATTACATTCTGAAGAAAGAGAAAACAGCTCGTTGGGCCAGCTGAAGCTTAGACTGGTATCCAAGGCAACAAGCACGCTGGGACCGTGAGAGGAAATGCAGTGCAGGCGACCGCGTGTGCTTGCAGAGAGAAGCTGGTTCTGTCTCAAGCAGTCCAACCCCACCGAATACAGCCTCGTGGTCCATAAATACCTGGTCCTGGCAGAGTGAGTACAGCAAAGGGCTCCCATCCCCCTTTCCTCTACTCCTTCCTGGCTTAGGACACAAGATAAACCCTCCTGCTAAAATTTCTTTCTTGGGAATGAGATTTTCCTTCAGTAAATGGATTGATTTCAAGGCTACTTAGAGATTTCTTTTATTTGATAAGACACTGGGTCATTGCTTTCCCACTCCTAACGTAAATTAAAATCAGCAGCCTCACCATGGGAGCAAGCCGTTCGTTCAGGGCTAACTTTTCTTCCACTCTTCATTATCCAGTGGTCTGATACCCGTGACACGCATTTCATAAAAACAATCCCAAGGCAAACAACCGTACACAGAGCTCCCACGCTGGCTGAAGACGCACCCCCGTGGTACCTGGACCACCTGGATAACTGGCATTTCACAACGTCAAAGTCCAAGGATGCAAAGTGGGGCTATTCCCTTCCGCTCCCCTCCCACACCCTGGTTGGGCCAACAGAGCTGATGAAGCAGCTCTCGCAGATCCTCACAGGTCCCACAGCTCCACGTGGAGCGCAGAGGGCGCGGCGGACTCAGGCCACAGGGCCCTGGAGAGGGTCGCAACCCCACGAAAGCTGTGGGGCAGAGCACAGCTCAGGGGGCTCCCGGGAAGGCTCCTCCTGATGACGGGAAGGAAGGGAGGTCGGCCAGCAGGCTGCTGTGGTGAAGAGGAGGCCTGCCAGAGGTCTGGTAAGAATGCAAAGGGACAGGAAAGACCAAAAAAGAAGGAAAGAAACCTCTACCTCAAAGAGAACAGGTGACCGGGTGCAGCTACAGGGTGGCAGCAATGAAAGGCACAGGCCCATCAGCGGTCTGCACGCTGACACTCTTGGAAGACTCCCGTTCAGATGCTCCCACAGGGAAAGGATGCAGCAAGCATCTGCCACCTGCGGTCTCCATACCTGTTTAACGCCTTCTGTACATCTTGGCATCTTTCTATATACTATGGGTGATACCTTCCCAAGCGAGAAA
Organism: Callorhinus ursinus; assembly: GCF_003265705.2. Lineage (NCBI taxonomy): Eukaryota > Metazoa > Chordata > Mammalia > Carnivora > Otariidae > Callorhinus > Callorhinus ursinus. The sequence continues at coordinate 2,109,267 of NW_027397130.1, forward strand.
ATGAAGCAACTATGAGTCGGATTCTTGCAGCTAAGGGGCCGGCATGCGGCTTACACTCCTCCAGGCAGACGCACCTGCTGGATCCAGCAATGCCAGCAGACCCCTCTACAGAAAGCTGCATGGCAGGGGCACTTCTTGAGGGTGGCACTGGAAGGTGCTTCCCAATGTCCCAGCTGTTCAGCCCCCTTGGCGTCTTCATAACTTCAGAGTCTGGCTCTAAGTCCTCCCAGAGATCCTTCAACAAATTCCTTTTCTGCTTCACCTTTCGTGGATTCTGATGGCTGTAACTAAGAACACTCAGGCTCTTTAGGGGACAGAACATTCTAAAGCCAAAGCCATTGTTGGAGTTAAGGAAATGGAGTTAAGGAAATTATTATCTTGTAATAATCACCCACTCAACGGTCATCACACCTGGGAACTGAGGACACCCAGATTTTCCAAGGTGTCTGTCTTATCCCAACAACTGGGACCTTTACCTCCCCTCCCACGCAGACTAGCTGACCATGTCTAAGGCAGACAAGAAGGGAACAAAAGGTCAGAGCTGAGCCATCAGTGAACCATTAGGAATTTTCGCAGGCCCTGAACACACTCAGTCTGAAGCTACCAAAAGGAGCACCCTGATCTCACAGCACTTTGGATCTAAAACTGGTGCTGGCATCTCCTTCCTTCTGGACGGCAGGTCTGGAGGAGAAGAGGCTCAGGAGGTCCCTACGGAGGGGCCCAGGAAAAAGAGCCACAGTGGGCCTGCCCCCGCTGGAGCAGGAAGGGAAGACTGGGCTGGGGAGGGAGCAGCGGGCCTGCAGCAGGAGCCCAGTGGCTTTTCCTGCCACCTGCAAAAGGACGAAGGCTTAGCAAACCTCATCTTCATAAAATAGTGTCAGAACTCCCCCCATGACCCAATTATTCAAAGGAATCCTAAGTGAGAAATGACCACAGGACAGGGCCACAGGTGAAATCATAAACATGAAATAATAAACACCGACATTTCAACTTCTCTCGAAGTCCCACTGGTGGAGGTGACAGCACCACGAACTTCCTTGGGGCTGTGGGCTGCTAAGCCAGCCGACAGCAAGCCCGGGTGTACAGCAGGCCCACAGCCCTGAATTTAAAATCACGGATGAGCAGAGGCACCTCTTCACCCGCCGCTTCAAAGCAGGAGTTAGGATCCGAGCGGTGAGGCGTCTCCTACAGCCTGCCATTGGCTATGTACACCTCTCCTTGACACTCTTGCAACTCGGCCCAAAGTGTTTTGTCTTCAACATTCTCCATCTGCTCTGCTCTCAGAAACTGTTGCAAACACACGCAACACACCCAGATCCAGAAGAGCCACATTCACCATCACCGTGCCGTGTGAACAAAGCCAAACCCCAACACGGGTCTGCAAATGTCGTGGGTTCTTCTGACAACCAAGCACAAGGCTCAGCCCTGAAGAGCCATAAAAATCATTAATAATCCCCACAAAACTTAGGATTTGAGAGAAGAGGAAAGAAAGCAAGCTAGGTGAGTGCTACTGGCAAAAGCTCTCCTCCTGACAGAGTACTTTTAAAGAAAAATCCAAGTGGAACCTCAAAAACACAACATTAAAAAAAACAAAAAGCAAAACCAATTTCAAAAATGAATGATATCCTTCAGGGAACATTTCAAACATGAATCACAGCAAGGCCTCTGAACCTCTGAAGGCCAGTCCCTTCCCTAGGGAGGCTACCTCGCTGCCCCCTCGCTGTGCAAACCTCCCTGACCCCCGACCCACCAGGCCTCTCAGACCGCAGCACCGGGCTCAGGGAGCATCTATTCGTGGGTGGGACACTCCGGACCGTGGGCCTGTCCACCTCACTTGGTCACCTTTGAAGCTCTCGGCCCTGGGGCCCTTGCCCGCAAGAGGAAGGTCCTGGATAAATGTGAGAAAGAGAGAGGGAGTGTCTTTTTCAGAAACTAGATGACAATCAAGGACTCCCCACTACTCCACCGGTATCTTTGGGAGCCCTCCACAAATACCAGGAAGAAAGTCGCTATTCTTCTCAAGTCCTGTAACGGGAAATCCACCTATTACAGCCACCCCTGGGAACAGAGATGAGCGTGGGGATGGACAGCTCATCATCCTCACAGTCACTGACACAGAACACAGGGCCCAGCTGAAATCTTAATGCCGTTTCAATAATGCTTCCCACTGTGGAACCACAGAGAATCTCCTGGATCCAATCTGTTCTTCTTGGAAGTGTCCACATATAAATGCTATTGCATATTAAATGTAAGCATAAAAAAGAAGGCATGAGAGGTAGGGGTCTGAATATTCATTTCAAACATCTTCCTCAAATGCCTGAGGCATCGGAGGTAGTCATGGGTTCAGGGGATGACACAGGCAGGGCTCAGAACTCACCTTGTCTGACACAAATGAAGACAGCTTTGAAAGGAACAGTGACATTCAATCTGAGTCTGGAGAGAGAATTCGAAGGCCAGCAAGCAGCGCCAGGCAACGCGGGTCATGGGAGCAGAGGCCGGAGGACGGCCGGGCTCCCCGGGAGGAGTGGAGCGAGGCAGGCTGCATGCCATGCCGAGGGGGTGTCCTTCACCTACACGAATGGGCTACATGGGGGATCCCTGGCTCTGGGGAGCTGTTGTGCTGTTTCTGAGCTATGATATTTCAGGTACTTTTGGTTCCTTTTACAAATACACACATGCACAAATATATATTATTTCACCCTTAAAATTCCACCCACAATTTTTATGGCTTTACATCTTTGATGATTTTCAAATCAGCTTAAAGTTTAATGAAAAGTACTCCTATCATCACAAGATACAGGTTCAGAGAAAAAATTAGTCACAAAGAGAAAGCTAGGAATCAGAATGGCTTCAGAGATCTCTCTTTTTTTTTAATTTTTTATTGTTATGTTAATCACCATATATTACATCATTAGTTTTTGATGCAGTGCTCCATGATTCATTGTTTGTTCATAACACCCAGTGCTCCATGCAGAACGTGCCCTCCTCAATACCCATCACCAGGCTAACCCATCCCCCCACCCAGAATGGCTTCAGAGATCTCAAATGGAAGGAAAGCAAACCAGATTTCCAACCTAGAATTTCATAACTAGACAATCAATTAAGTGTGATGAGCATAAAATTAAGACTCATATAAAAAGCCCATCCTATTTTTATTTTTTTTTAAGATTTATTTATTTATTTATTTGAGGTAGAGAGAGAGAGAGCATGAGTGGGGGGGGCAGAGGGAGAGGGAAAAGCAGACTCCGTGCTGAGCAGGGAGCCCGATGTGGGGCTCAATCCCATCTGCCTGAAAGGCAGATGCTTAACAGACTAAGCCACCCAGGTGCCCCACCCGTCCTATTTTTAAATGATAAAGGAGAGGATTGTGTACTAAGTTATAAGTGGATTCACAAACACAATATGAAGTCATCACCAACACACTGGCATTCTGACCCAAAAGGCTGAACCTGAATATGACCGTGCTTCACCATTAGACCGATGGTCTGCAAGAGATGCAGGGGACAGAGGAACAAGTTAGATGACACCACAAAGACAAAATCAGCAAAACCTAAACGTGAGACATTCTCCAGCACAACCAGCCTGGACCCCTTCTTCAAAAAGTCAACGTTCTTTAAAAAAAAAAAAAAAAGTTCTACCATAAACCACTATTAACAGGTAGAACTTGGCTTTAAAAACAGCTGTGAAAGATGTCGTGAAACAGACAAATGTGGGCACAGTCAAGGCATCAGACGGCGATGAGGATGCAGAGCTGACTCTCCGGAGCGAGCTCAGGGTCGGGGTCAGGCAGGAGGACGTGCGCACAGAGGTGTTCTGAGTTCAGGAGGAAAGAGTCATCACATGTCTACTAACTTTCAGGTGACTCAAGAACACATAACAGGAGGAAAAGAGCCAATAGAGCAAACTGTGAACAACTGTTGGACCCAAGCAGGAGACACAGCATTGTGCGTTGTCCTGGTCTTTCGACTGTTCTAGCTGTCAGAGGGCTTTTTCAACCAGACTGGAGGCCACCTCATTGAAGAAAACAAAACTGATCAGAAGATCCCAAGCAAAAATATATTCTGTTGCTTCAAACTAGTTTCCAGATAAATAAAATTATTTTAGTTTCCATGGAAGGGTAAGTTCTGGAAACCATTACAAGGCCCAGACTGCGCATGTACCTGCGCCACTCTAAAATTCAACAGAAGGAGCAGAGGTGCGATAGGACCCCAACATCAGACCTGCTTTTTGCTGTTCTTGCTAACCTGATATGAGGCATGCGGCACCTTCAGTCCAAAACTAAGCCTGTGTCAAAGAACTTTCTGGGTTTTCCTTCAGGGGTGAATTCTAACATGTCCGGAGAGCCACACTTCCTCTGGCCTCCTCTTTATCAGTGACACGGGACGCTCCTTCCAGGCGCTTCTGCCACGGGCCCAGAGACCCCAGCAGGAAGGCCCACACCTCACTCACCCCTCTCAGTGGCAGCTGCCCAACGAGGACCAGCCAGGAGCGCAGCCCTGAGGCCACCACTGGCTGCCCTGTCCCCAGACAAAGATTTCCATAGCAGAGCACGCCAACCCGAGGGCAGGCAGCGCGACAGCCTCATCATGCTCTTTTACTAGACAAGTGAATGAAGCCCACTGAACCCTCCCTACGAACAACAAAAACCACTTGCTCACTTTAATGAGCTATGGTAATTGACAACAATGGGAACATTATACATTACATGAACAAAATTCAGAAATGTTTTCCGTCTGTATCATCATTATGTTGTATAATTGAGCTTTTGCTGCACGTACCAGGAATAGGAAATGTTTTACATTTTGCTGACTGTATAATGAAAGTAGTAAAACTGAACAGATATATGGGGGGAGAAGGGGGAGGGGAGAGGAGGGGGGAGGGGGAGGGAGAGGAGAAGAAGGGGGAGGAGGAAGAGTAGGTAGAAGAGGAGGATGGTAAGGGATAAGGGGAGGAGGGGGAGAAGCAGGGAGGGGAGGAGGGGGAGGGGAGGCCACCTCCCCCTCGCAGTTCTCTCCGCGTATGGCTTAGTGCCCTGCTGCCCTCTGGCCTATCTCTCTGTCATCGTCCCCTGCCTCCCTCTCACCCCAAATCCGTCCCATGTGCAAGGCACTGCCAATCACTCAGCTCTAAAACCTGGAGGCTTCGCCCCAAGCCCTGGTGCTCCGACCGTCAAACTGAAGTTCACTTTGCACTTTCTTCACCCCTTGGTTCACTGCCTCTGCTCAGGCGTCAGCCTGTCCATCCCCGGGACAGCGGCACATTCTCAACTGCTCCCTCCAACCCGGCCTCCTCCGTCCGTCTGTGAGTGAATGCCACCCACACCTCCTAAGTGGACTGTCCAGGCATGCCGGGCCCGTCTCCCGGAGGCACCCTCACGGGGCTCTCCAGCCTGCGAGCCTTTGCTCTGCCCATCTGTCGCCCACATTTACACGTGTCCTCAGGCCCAAACCGATGACACTCTCTCTTGTGCTTCACCTTTCCTCTACCCAGAATGCCCTTCGCGCCACTGTTTGCTCCACTGACTCCTGAAAACCTCTGCCCAGCCCGAGTGACCCGCCTCTGGTCTGTGCTCCCCCAGCCCTCACACCCCGTGGGAGCCCCACACACTGGATTCCACGTGGAGCACCGCGTGCCCTGCTAGTGCACTGGGAGCAGGGCCCGTGCGGGAGACAGGGACTCGTTACAAAGGACACCTGAGAACCACTCTCCAGACAGGCTGACGCCCGCGTGCACGCGCCCAGGAGCCTCGGGGCACAGGAGCCTCTGCCGCTGCCGGAGCAAAGCACGGTTGCCCAGCGTGCCGTGGAAGAAAGCATTCTGGGAATCACTGGCAAGGTCAGGCGCATGTCCCACCGCAGAGAAGAGCTCCCGAGCCTGGGACTGAATGTCCCTCCACTCTGCACACAGAGCAGGCCGGTCCCAGGCTATTTTGCGCAATGACCACTTCACGGCTACCAAGACAGTGATGAAGGATGGTTTCACACTTGTGTACCATCTACTCCGAGACCCTCATGTGTTTTAGAAAGTTACGAAGCCTAGAAGCACCCATACATGTGTGAGAAACTAGCATGCACGACAGAGGTGACAATATAAAGCGGAGGAGGAAAAAAATGCTTTGATAACTAAGTCTAGGTGTGGGAGAAAACAAAACTAGATCTCTATGGCAGAGGCCAGGTTGGTTGCAGACCGAAACGTGAAAAACAAAACCTGAAAACAAAGTACAAAACAGCTTTAGGGCCCTCGGGCAAGGGGTGGGTGTACAAATGGACAAGAAGAGTCTGCAGCCACACACGGCACAGGTGGGAGACATGACGAACCTGAGCGCACACACACGTGCACACACACACACACACACATACACACACCCTGAATGCAGATCTAGGGAAAAATGTCCATCCATACATATAACCAAAGTGTTAGCATCAATTTTGCTGTTAAAAAAGGGAAGAAAAACTAAGTAAGATGCAAATACAAAAAAGAAAAAATAGATTTCCAAAATAAAAAACTTACATGGCCACAAGTATGCACCACACAATGCAGAACCTCATTATTTCTCAGGGAAATTCAGCTAAGATAACATTTCACACCATGGGATTGGAAAAAATCTCAAGTCCAGAATACCTAAAATTAGCAAGGTTGTGGTTAAACGGGAGCCCTTGGACACTCTAGGACACAGAGCACTGACGCACTGGCTCTCTGAACGGAGTTCCAGCAACATGATCAACCGGATGAATGCACACACCTACAAACTCGATTCCATGTTTAGGTAAACACCCTAGAGAAACTCTCTTACCTGGCTTTAAATTTTACCTACTCAAGTAGCATTATAATAAAAATTGTATTTTCTTACTGTGAACAAGGGTTTAATCAACTTAAAAAGGGACAAAGATGGAGAACACTTAGACGTGTGGCACCCAGACAGGACCATGTCTCCAAGGGTCCCAGATCCGCCGCCAGTGACTGGCACCCAGGGGTCAAAAATGTTCCCCAATTCCTCTAAACAAGCAATACCAAAATAACTGGGGGGATACAAAGTCAAAATTAATTTTATATATATGTATACATTCCAGAAGAAAGTTTAGGGAAGTGATGGGCAAAACACTGGTTTTGGAGTTAGAGACACAGGAGTTTAAATCCTGATTCAACCACTAAGTGGCTACACTAGAAAGCAGGAAAGGTTACAAAAATAATAATCAACTAGTAAACTAAAATAAATAGCAATTAAGAAACACTTTATTGATAAGTGAGATGAGAACTATTAAAATATTCTATAACATTATCAACACTATAGTTTTGGATCCAAAATTGCCTTCAATTATAACTAAAATGTGATCCTGTCAAAAGCCATAGAGTAATACAATTTTCACACAACCTTCCATCAGGAAAAAGTTGAAGAAAGCCCCAGGGCTGTAGGCACGCTAGCTTACTGTGCATGCATATCACACTCAGCTGCTAATACAGAATCTATGGCCACCTTTCCTTTGCTTCCTCTATAATGGGTCTTTTCCTTGTTAGATAAGGAATCTTTTACCTAAGTATTTCCTCTAAAAATCTAGAGTTGAGATTCAATCAGAGAATGACCCTCCAGATTGCTAAGAGGCATCATTTGTAGGTAGATAAGCAATGCAACCTCCTCCACAGACAGACACACACACACACACACACACACACACACACACACACACACACACAGACCTTTGAATGAATGAATGGATGGATGAATGAATGAATGAATGAATGAATGGGCAGGTCGGTATGTGGGTAGGTAAATAGGTAATAGATTAGGAGTGAATAAATGGATTGGCATATAGGTAGTACATAGAGAAATAAACAATGAGTATATGGGTGGGTGGGTAGAATGGATAGATTGATTGATTAGAGGCAAATACACTGATAGGTAAATAGATAATGCATAAATAAAGGGGGGGGTGGGTAGGACAGACAGGCAGAACTCTGAAATTTGCCTCAGGCAAATAATTTCCCACAGCGTCTTCCCTAAAACAGAATCATGCAAATACAAGTGACAAAAGAACTATTCCCAAAGTCCAAGTTAATCAAGTCCTTGGACTAGAGAAAACTGTCAATCATGAAGATTGCTACCTAACTGCACCTGTATTTTAAGACCACATGAGAAACTTTTAGTAGGTAAGGATACCACCTCCTTTAAAAATGTACTGATATGGGGGTGCCTGGGTGGCTCAGTCGGTTAAGCGGCTGCCTTCGGCTCGGGTCATGATCCTGGGGTCCTGGGATCGAGCCCCGCGTCGGGCTCCCTGCTCAGCGGAGAGCCTGCTTCTCCCTCTCTGCCTGCCTCTCTGCTTACTTGTGCTCTCTATCTCTCTGTCAAATAAATAAAATAAAATCTTTAAAAAAAAAAAGTACTGATATGAGACGCCCACAGAAAAGGGCCCTTGTGCAGCACACCTCCCACCTACTAAAACCTTGAACTTCATACAATTCGCATTTCAAACACTTGGATAACAGGACGCAGAGTCACAGCAGTTCCCAATTACAGCTATGGTCTGCTCTAGAGCTAATTCACCCCTAGGGACGCAGGCTTGGACAAGACAGGCCCCCACCACGGACTGCGAACAGATGGAGTGCTGTGTCCCCGCGGCACGCTGGGTCCTTTCCCCACATAACTTTTCATTTCCAAACACAGGTGAGTAGTACTACCTCTACCATACATTTCTGGAACAGTTAGCTTGGGAAGAGAAATGCCCAGGTGATCCCAACCAGGACTGAAACCCCACTCTGTCCGTCCTGCAGCCAGCACACCCCGTGTGTCTGGAGCAGTCACTAGACGAGAGACTTAAGGCAGTCCCTCCAGGCACACGCCTCCACTCTGGACACCTGCCAGGGCGCAGTGACACAAGAACCCTGCCTAGGGCTCTCAGGTGCCAACCAACACATTTTCATGGCCTCTGAAACCTTGGGAAGGGTTTCACATAGCATCTGCTCTGTCATCTACCACCTCCCCACATTTTTTCCTTCACTTCCAAAAATGACACCTGCAAGGTCACATCGCTACCATCACAAAACTATTATTCCGTCTAGGAGTAAGACCAAATCCCAAGCCGTCCATAGTTTGACTCTGAAATACTGAGCTAAAAGTAGTCTTTCCTTCTTCTTTGCGTGGCTGCAACCTTAACCTTGGGATCCAGCAACACCTGCCCTTAAACCTCCAGCCCCAGGGCCACCTGAGAGCATCGTAAGCTATGGACTAACCTCAAGACCTGGACTGTACTAACCCCTACTTGGCCATATTTTACTTGAATACAAAAGAAAGGAAGTCCACCAAAGTCACGATTCTCTAGACCCCACACCAAGAGTGGACCTCCATCTCAGAACAGATTGGACTGGGGAGCCCGACCGGGGCATGGTGGGAGAGGCTCCCAGAACTCACGGGCCAGCCCACCCTAAGTGCACTGGGCTGGAGGTGGGTGTTTCCTCCATAGGGAAGGCTGGGGGTGCACGGCCCACATGCAGCCTCCCACCTTCTGCACCAACAGGACCCTGGGGCAGCTCTCTGCTTCCCTTCCATCAAAATGCCAGCTCCTGGCTTTGGTCCATGACAGTTTCTCCGTTTACAAAGATGGAGGAGATCGCTTTAAGCCCTTCTACAATGCAACTATACCTTATAGGTGATGAATATTCAGTCACAATTCAACGCCGTTCTCACAAAAGCAACTCTCTGCCAGTATTCAGCGTTCACATAGAACACAAGCTCAGGAAAGTTCCATTTCTTTCCAATGCTTCACATGAAATTCTAAAAAATAAAGTCTTTTCTTCTCCCAACATACCCACTACTTCCCTTTTGTGGCTACAGTTATATTTCAGTATTCAATTGGAACTGGCTTCATGTTTCTGGGATTTTTGTTTCTGCCAAGCAGAAGGTGCTTACATGACCAGCCCCCCATAAAGACGCTGGGTGCTGAGTCTCTACAGAGCTTCCCTGGTCGGCAACATCCCACACATGTTGTCCTAAGTCACTCCCAGGGGAGTCAGGCGTGTCCAGGTACCGCCATGGGAGAGGGCCCTTGGAAGCTTGTACCATTATCCCCCACTCCACCCTATGCATCTCTTCCCTTTGTAGTTACACTGAGGTCTTCATGGCCATGATTACATGGGGCTGAGTCCTAGAGTCCCGCTAGTGAACCATCAGAGGAGGGGCGTGGCCTTGGAGACCTCTGACCATACGTACCCTACCTGTACAACAAACACTAGTCGGCATTTCTCCCCATCATTCCCTCAACCCTTCAAAGAATACACCAACCCCTCCCAACCACCAGCTTTCCTACAAATAGCACTATTCCCCAGGCCCCTAAATTTAAGGCATATTAGTACTCCATTACAAAGCAGACCTTCAATTAGATCTTATGCTCTGAGAAGAACCACCATTTGTGCCAAATCCTCCTCATTCTGCGCTTTTATCACTCTCACAGTTTCTCGATACTTTTCTCTTGGCATGACAGCAGAGTAAGTTGGATTTAAAATCATTCTCCACTTATTCAACAAAGTCCACAGGTCAGACTGCCTGGATAAAAGTGAGATTATTCTTGTTGGTAGACATGTTTCTCATCACGAAAATACAAGGCATGAAAGGTAAGGGAGGCAGCAGATCTGACCCCCGTAACAGTCCCTACTTTTCACCGCGCTTCAGGAAGAATCCCCAAACGTACAAATAGGGAAAAGCACAAGGGGCAAGGTGGAACAGTGAAACACCCCAGGAAAAGTCAGTGGTTGCCACCAACGGCAGAAAGACTAGGGAATGACAGGCCCGGGAAGCGTAAAGCACATCTCTCTGCACAGCCCTGGCAGCCAGGCCCACGTCACACACAGGTGCCTGCCACATCCACATCCTGTGGCTGAACAACGAACTGTCCCAGTGGGTGGGGGATTCTATGGGTCAGGAATCTAGGAAGGGTCTGAGGGGGCAGCTGTCTCTGCTCTACAGTGTCTGGGGCCTCGGCTGGCCAGACGCAAAGGCCGCTGCTGACTTGGGCTAGAACCACCTGGAAGCTTCTTCTCTGACAAGTCAGTAGGAACACCGTTGTGTGCCACCTCCCCATGTGGGCTCCCCAGTGGGGCTGGTCTGGGCTTCCTCATGGCTGGTGACTTGGGCCCAAGCACGGGTGTCCCTGAGAGAACCCAACAGAAGCTGTGCCATCTGTAGCCCCCAAGACATAGAGTGTCAATCCTACCATGGTCACAACTGTCCCAGACCCAAGGCAAGGGAAAAGGGACACGGCCTCTCAATGACAGGCGCGTCATAGCGACATGGCAGGGACGGCCTGTGGGGTGAGAGCCGCTGTGTGGTCCTCTCTGGAAATACAGCCCACCAGGCTACCCACTGGCCACGCGTCACATCCTTCCATGTGCAAAATGCACTGCCACGCCCCCAGCTCCCAAGGCCCATGGGATTTACCACTGCAGCCTGAAGACCAGGGTCTCCCTGTCTACATCATGTGCAGAACAAGCCGAGGCACCTCACATGCTCCCCCTGACTACAGCATGTGGGCCAGCCTGGAGGCAGTGGGAGGCAAGGGACTCCTGGGTCCACCCTCTCGGGCTGCTCTGAGTGCCACAGAAAGTAGCCCATGCCTGCCGCAGGGTGCTTTCGTCAGCCTGCTTCCTCCCCTCAGGAGCCAGGGGTCCAGGGCCTCTCGATCCATGCGGCCTCCATTTCTTCCAGCACAAGCAGACTCATCATTTCTTTACAGACTCTGTGGGCTTTGGGAGCACCCATTTACACCCCACTCTGACTCACAACCACAGCCGCAGACTCACGCCTTCCCCCCCTCCCCGAGGAGAGGCTGGGGGCCAGCACCTGGTGAGGTCTCAAAGGCGCCCTACCACGTGCACAGTAAGCGGGCCACACCCCTGGAGGCCCACTGTCCCCCAGGAAGGCCGGCGCTGCAGCCACCCACGCCCCCCCCCAGGCCAGAGGCCGCCCACCCACGGCCCTCTCTTCATCTGAGGACCCTTCGCCTGGAGAGGAGGCCGGGAATGAGGAGGAGGGTTCTGTCTGAGCCCAGCAAGCCCTGTCTCCTCACGCTGAAGAGGTTCTTCGCCTCCCTGTCTCTTCCCCAAGTCTGTCACTGGCACCAAGTAGAGGCCAGGTGGCACTCTGCATATTCTGCCTGGAAAGCCCCTGGCCTAGGTTACCGGGTTCACAGAGGGCACTGCATGTGTCCCCCACTTGACGGAGCACAGCGACAGGAACACCGGACTTGCCACCACCACAACAGGGACCCCTTCCCTCCAGCTTGCGAGAACATGCTCCCTCTGTTCCTTCCAGGAGTATTGGCCAAATTCAGCCTATTGAGGGCCGAATCCCCCAAGCCATGCATTACTTATCGTCCGTTAAGACCGAGGCGGGGAGACAGGCCGTGCACCCCCCAAGCCCTACCAGCCTCTGTGAGGCCCTTGGCTTTTGCCCTCCACCTCATCCCAAAGCCAATGCCACAGGCTTTAGGATTTTAATACGGCAACATCAGCTTCCAGCTTCCCAAATGTTCAACAAACTCCCCTGCCTAGTGGCATAAACCATGGTTGTTTTTGGGTTTTTTTTAAGATTTTATTTATTTATTTGACAGAGAGAGAGAGCACAAGCAGGGGGAGCAGCAGAGGGAGAGGGAGAAGCAGGCTCCCCACTGAGCAAGGAGCCCTGACACGGGGCTCGATCCCAGGACCCTGGGATCATGACCTGAGCGAAAGGCAGGCGCTTCACCGACTGTGCCATCCAGGTGCCCCCTAAAACAACCATGTTATGTTCACTGAGCCTGCAGGTCAAGAACTGAGAAAGGACCCTGCAGGGACTGCCTATCTCTACTCCGCACATTTGGGGCCTTAGCTGAGAAGCCTCAGGTCCGGGGGGAGCCTCAGCTTGTGGCTGCATTCCCTCTAGAGGCCTCTCCATGCGGCCACAGGCTTTCCGTGCAGCAAGGTGGCTGCTCCAGAATACCCCAGCAGACCTGAGGGAAAGCCTTTTAGGACCTGGTGTCAGAGGTCCCATGGCCCCCAGTCACAGTGGCAGATTTAAGGGGAGGGAACAGAGACCCCACCTTTCAACAGGCAAAGTGTCAACATCACTGGCTACGTGGGGACAACACAGTCTACCAAAAGCAGGGTCTAGAGTTTTGCTGTCTCTTGGTCCACCTCTAAGTCCAGCCCATGCAGCAGGAGAGCTCATTCCAAGCAGGCCTGCACACCGCACGGTCCCAGTTTCCATGAAATACTCCGTGGAACAGCTTCTAAACCAAGTGTAAGGGCGATAAGACGAGCTTTTCCCAGCATCTGAATGTGTCATGGAGAGACTGCTTTACACACAGCTCTTCTGGATTTTTCTGTTCTGGCTGCAGCAGCTTCCTCCATCGGTACCTCTCACACTTCCGTGCTCTGCTCCTTGCCAGGGGTGCAGATTTCAAACGCAGAAGGAACTCGTTCTGTCAGCATGATCCCTGAGCTCAAAGTTTAAAAGGACCTCCAGAAATTGAAACTAAGGAAATATGGGAGAACCAACCTTTGAAAAGATAAGCAACCACTGACTCAACACTCCGAGACATCCTGATATAAAAAAGGCTACTGAGGGGGCGCCTGGGGGGCTCAGTCAGTGGAGCATCTGCCTTCGGCTCAGGTCATGATCTCAGAGTCCTGGGATTAAGCCCCACGTCGGGCTCCCTGCTCGGCGAGGAGTCTGCTTCTGCCTCTTTGCCCCCCACCACCTGCTCTCTTTTGCTCTCACTTGCTTACTCGCTCTCTTTCAAATAAATAAAATCTTAAAAAAAAATAAAGGCTACTGAGGATTCTCTTATCCAATAAACTGAATAGCCTTATAGTTCTTAAATTCTTTTGTAGCTCCCAGTAAGAAACAATGACCATGTAACAACACAATACCCAAAATAGTTCAATCCAGAAATCTGAATTCATTTTTCTTCCGTCATACCATGCTTCCCCCGCCCCCATCCCTTCTATTGACTAAGCTGTCAAAGGCTCTGATTTCTCCTTTCCAAATGTCTCCCTACCTGAATCTCTTCATCGTGATTCCCATTCTAATCCTCTGTGTCCAAGGGCCGTCTCCAGGGCCTGCTGCCACTGAGCCAGCGCCGGCTGATAATACCTACGGGCTCCACTTCTCTCCACATGCCCCACTCACATTCATCTGTAAAAACCATACTTCTGCCTGATCTAAATCTCCACTGCTCCCCACCGCCTTTATGAGACAGGGACCCAATTCCTCCACCTGGTCCTGCTCTACCACCCTGGGTGCTCTACCCACACCCAGCCACGAGGACCCCCAGTTGTTCCATGCAAAAGTCATGCCCTGCCTCCTCTGGAAATCACATCAACATCCTCCCTGCAACTGGAATCCCTTCCCCTTGGCTTAGCCTCCTGGGCCCCCGTTGAGTGCCCCTCCCACACGGCATCCCCCAGCCTTCTGCTTTGCTCCTACTGCTGAGCGCCTGGCCCCGGTGTGTACCGCACACTCCAAGGCTCAGTCCCAAACAGCCTGACATGTTTCTGCTGATGTGACTGCACTGATCCCAAGATCACAAAACTGTGTTTTAACCTTCTTTCAAAACCCCTCCAATGTCAACCCAAAGAGTGCCAAACAAAAGTCAGCAATCAATAGGTATCTGCTGAGGGCACTGCCTGTTCGACACGGCAGAAATCAGAGCTGTCCTCACTGCTCTCATGAGCGCCCCTCAAAGGAGCCAGGGATACTGCAAGCCTCCTGCTGAGGTCTGGCTGCTAAGACACCAGACTCCTCGCCCTCTTGCAGGAGCAAGCTGCAGTGCTTTGAGAATATGTTCAATTCACCTGGGATGCGGTGGCCAGGCTCCATGCTGAAGGTCAGCATGCACATTCAGCCTCAGTGAGAGTCCATTTAAACAAGAGAAGAAGGTGCCAGCACCACCAGAATGAAAACTGCACAGGGCTCTTCTCCAAAGTGCTTTCTCAACAGGAGTTCCTAAATACCAACAGCGTCATCGAGGATAAAGGAACAAAATGAAAAGTTACATAATCTAAGAAATAAGCTAAACAAAGTATGAGGCGCCCCCACCACTGAAAAGCACTACATATGGTCCCATAACCAGTCATAAACCCGAGGTACCACCTGTCCCTCCAATGACCACAAATGTGCTGGCCCATGAGAGGGCTCCCAGCTGCTAAGGCAAAACAAACAGTTGGAGCCTAACAGTGCCTGTGAGCCCTTGAAGAATTAGGGCAGGAGAGGGAAAAGGGAAATTCATGAGGAAAACTCTAAAACAGATTAGCCAAAAAGATAAACATACTTATTTTTTACTTCTTTTTTTTTAACAGGTCAATCCTCTATTACCGATTCCAATCCCAACTAGGAAGCTATGAGAACAAGGACAACAAGGCAGGAATAAGCAGGTTTCCTTAAAATGAAATGTAAATATCTATGATACAAAAGGCAAACAGAATAGCTGCCCCACAAAACTGCATCTGGGAGACGACAGTTTCCAGCACGCTTGTCTTCACTGCTCACGACGCTAAGGAAGCCCTTCCAGCCTGACATGGCACCGACGCTCAAACTAGTCTCTCCAGCCCTAAGTTTTAAATGGTAATAAAATGAGAACTATAATAACCAGAAAAGTTATCAAGACTTAAGCTGATATCAGCCCAGAAGCTAAGCAAAGATTTCAGTGATACTGGAGAAAGTTCCCAGCAAGATCTCCCCACAATGCTGCACCCCTAACCAGCAGGGCATCTGGTTGACGGCCAAACCTCTTACAAGAAAAACCCATAGGGCTTGGTGATACTGATGAAGACACTGAAACCCCAACCATATCCCATACACCTTATCCACAGGGGCTGCACGTACTCAAAAACACTTTTTTTTTTCTTTTTAAGATCTTATTTATTTATTTTTGTGAGAGAGAGAGAATGAGCTGGAGGAGGGGCAAAGGGAGAAGCAGACTCCCCACTGAGCAGGGAGAGCCCAACGCAGGACTCCATCCCAGGACCCTGGATCATGACCTGAGCCAAAGGCAGATGCTTCACCGACTGAGCCACCCAGGCGCCCCTCACAAACACTTCTGCCAGGATGCCGCTGCTGCCACAGCAGCCCACCGCACCCCACAACCTCCTGGGGGACACGTGCACCTGTAACCACAGGGGTCCAGGCCTCCCTTTGCTGTGCTCTTTGCTTTTCTTCCTGTGTCATGAAACTAGATGTGTAAGAAAAAGCTGGAGCTGATATAAGGGTCCATTTCTTTTTATACAATCAGAAAATCCATCTGAATCCCACCGTTACACTGCAGTACAAACCCCAAATCAGCCCACTTAAAAACTAAAACTTTTTAAAAGTTTTAGAATTCTAGCATCCTTCCCCTAATCTGAGCAATTTTTAGTCTATAATAACTTCAAAGGCAGAAAGACCAGGCCAACTTCCACCTTATCCACCTTATTTCATTTTAAATATTATATATATATTTCATATATATATATATATATATATACATATATATATATAAATGAAGGAATGAATAGGAAAAAAAAGTCATGATGTTGAACCCTTTTGCCTATTCCAATAGAATAATTTTGGGGTGAAGTTAACATCTCAGAGATAGAACTGCATGCTTGGGTACAACACCTGGTGCCTCTCACACCCAAATCACTAGCCTACCCATCAGTTCACCCAGCTGAGAAACAAAATGTACAGAAATGTGTACAAAGGAATTCACATGCTAGTCGCATATTTTCTCTTTCTCTGACTCTGAGGCCCACATCAGCACAGGAGGCATTTCCTGAGCTCTTCCTGAAAGTTCTCATAACCTCCCATCTCTAACTCCTAAAACGTACTTAAGCCAACATTGAAAAAGGGATAGTTGTCACAAGAACAGATGTTGCCGAGTTTAATTTATAAGCACTTCACGGGAAGAAATCCCACTCACCAACTGGCAATTTACCATGACACCAAGCGCAACCACTGCTTATTAACATTCGCCACACTTGAGAAATAAAGGAAGAGAAGAGCCACCCTGTGATGGATATTTTTAATTAAAATGTTCCATTTTCAGTAATGGCTGGTTCTTTGCTGATTTTTCAAGGTTTTATTCTTGTGCTGTGCTCACGGCCCTCAGACAAGCTCTTTCACACACATAGAGGGCACAATACTTTTCTGATTTAGGCATAGAAGGAAAATACTGCAAAAGTATTGCTCCTATGCTGGGTTCACAAGGCCAAGGAGCATGGTTTTTGCCCAATTGCCCAATTGCCAGCACTTTGTGTATAATGTCATATTACGAGAACATTAACACAGAAAGGTGTCTCCTTTGATGGTAGGAAATGCTAGTGTCAAATTATGAAGCCAAAACTCACCTCCTACATTCAAAGAGCTGAAAGGTCACTAAATAAATTATCATCTTCATTTCTATAAACTGCCAATTCTCAAACTTTCTGGGCTCAGAATCCCTTTATACTGCTAAAAATTATAGAGGACCTCGAAGAGCTTTTGCCAATTAAAACTACCAATGTGTATCATGTTGCAAGTTAAAACAGAGGAGATTTTTCACCTTTTTTTTAAAGATTTATTTATTTATTTTTGAGAGAGTGCGAATGAGAGAGAGAGAGTACATGAAGGCGGGGAGGGTCAGAGGGAGAAGCAGGCCCCTCGCTGAGCAGGGAGCCCGATGCGGGACTCGATCCCGGGACTCCAGGATCATGACCTGAGCCGAAGGCAGTCGCTCAACTGACTGAGCCACCCAGGCGCCCCGGTTTTTCACTTTCATTAATTCACTTAAAATTAATAATTACAAACCTATTATATATTAACATAAATGATGTTTTTATTTTAAAAAAAACACACTATCTTTCCAATAAAGAGGCTTTAATGAGAAGAGCGGCAAGGTTTCTTATTTTCGCAAATGGCTTCAGTGTCTGACTTACTAGGTACTGGCGGGATTCTATTAGCATGTGTGCTCACTGTCACAACATTTCTTCTGACCAAAGTATCTGAAGGGAAAAAAGCCTGATGCCAACATGTAACTGCATCTCTACAATCTTCAAATAATTGTCAATATTTTTTGATATTACACCAAAACTCAACAAGTGGTGTGTTCTCAAAGGTCACTTGCAGTGTAGAATCTGAAAGGGTCTTAAGACCCTTTCATCCTGTTAAATTGCAATCTGGTGCTCCATCGTGCGCTCTCAGGGGCTCATGGCCTGCACATGGCTTTCTGACACTGCACCTTGGTCATCGAGAGGAAAAGACTGTTCACCGAGTTGTGCAGAGCTCACAAACGCTAACGCACTTGCTGCCGCGACATCAGCCACACACATCGATGTCACCGTCGGTGTCATCAGCAATTGCTGTGGGCAGTTAAGAACGGGCTCAAATAACTGCAATCAAGAGTGAGAGAGCAAACTCTACACACTGACAAGACAGGACAACCTGAACAACGTTTGGTCACTAAATTGTTTAGCCTATTAGGATAAAAAAGTCAAATTCCTAGAAAAAACACAGCTCTCTAAAACTCATGAAGGCATCAAAAATATGAACATTTCCATAACCATTTAAAAAACAAATAATAATTACGAACTGTTCCACAGAGATAACTCTAGACCCTCATGAATAACTGGAAAGTTCTACAAATCTTACTGAAAGCCAGAGAATAAAAAAATAAAAAACATTCCCCAAACTCATATTTTTTATGCTAGCATCACCTTGGTAGAAAACTCAAGAAAAAAGTACAAGGAAAAAAGTATATATACAGGTTATTCTCATTAAGAACACAGATTTTAAAAAAATCCTAAGCAAACCACAAACCTAGCAATGCATAAAAAGCGTAAGACATGATGCCCATGTTGGGTTTTCCCTGAAATATAAAAGAGGTTTTCACCATTAAAAACAGTGTGTGTGTGTGTGTGTGTGTGTGTGTGCATATGCATGTGCACGTATGCACACTTCACCACAACAAAGGAGCAAAAATATAATCATCTGAGTAGTTGCAGAGTAAGTAGTTAAGAAAACTCAACAGCCATTCATTATAAAAACAACCCTTCAGCAAGAAAAGGAAAATTCCCTAATCTGATAAAAAATTATAGCAAAATCATATTTAATAGTTAGAGATTGGAAGCTCCCTCTGTGAGATGAGAAGAAACTAACGACGCACCCACTCCTAAACTCAACACCAGTCCCGGTTAATGGAATACAGTTAAAAACAGAAAAGGAAAACTATAAGGATTGGAACAAAAAAAACAAAACTGTCATTACTTGCAGAAGACTATGACTATGTTTACAAAAAAAGAGCATGTGGATAAATATTAAATAAGAGTGTTCAGCAAGGCTGCCGTATACTAAATCAGTACATAAAATCAACTGCATTCCTGTGCACCAGAACAAACAACATAAAATGTCTAAGATACCATCAAAATAGCATTTAAAAATTCAAATATCTGGGAATAAATTCAACAAAAATCACAAAAAACTTCTACATGGACAATTAGAAAACTTAATATTGAAATGTCAATTCTCTGCTCAAATGATCTATGGTCCTACAGTTTTGATTAAACCACAATCAAAATTGCAACAGGTCAGTTGGTTGAGTGTCCAACTCTTGGTTTCAGCTCAGGTTACGCTCTCCTGGGTTGCAAGATCAAGCCCGGAGTCGGGCTCCACACTCAGCACAGAGTCTGCTTGAAATTCTCTCCTTCTGCCCCTTTCCCCACTCCCACACACCAGCACGCGTGCACTCTCTCTCTCTAGAATAAACAGATAAATCTTAAAAAAAAAAAAAATCACAACAGGTCCTTTTACCCCTTCTGTGGAATTTGACCAACTGATTCTAAAATTTATTTGGAAATGTAAATGGACAAGGTAAGATACTCTTGGCAAGGATCAAGATGCGACTGTTTGCTTTTTCAGATAACATAAAGACACAGAGAGAGTGATGCTGGGACAGAAACAAACAGGTCCCCAGAACAGCACAGAGGGGCCAGAATCAGACCCAAGCAAATACAGCACTTGGTTTACAGCAAAGACAGCACTGCCGAGAAATAACAATAGTCCTTAGCAATAAAAAATGCTGGGACCGTCTCATACATTCATATGAAACAAAATGAAACTGGGCCCCTACCTCACACCATATATAAAAACCAATGTGAAGTAGGCAATAGTTTGATTATATAACTGATCATCCAAGCTGCACACTTTAGAGAGTGAAAAAGGATGCCATAAATAATTATGCCAGGACAGCAGGTATAAAGCAGGAGTGTCCTTGGCACTCTAAGGCTTAGATTACTCTAGTTATGAATCTAAATACAAACAGCAAAACTATAAAGCTTTAGTATACATTATAGGACAAAGTCTTGACCTCAGGGTAGAAAAAGACGAACACAAGCATGAACCATGGGGGAAATAATTACACATTCAACTACAATATAAGTAAGTATTTCTGTTTATCCAAAGAGTCCATAAAAAGATTAAAAACTCCCATCACAGAGTAGGAAAAGAAATGCATTGTTCATCAAACACATTTAAAAAGGAAAGTAATTGGGGCTCCTGGGTGGCTCAGTCAGTTAAGTGTCTGCCTTCAGCTCAGGTCATGATCCCAGGGTCCTGGCACTGAGCCCTGCCTCGGGTTCCACCCTCAGCGTGGAGTCTGCTTGATTCTCTCTCTCTCTCTCTCTCATTCATTCTCTTCCTCAAATAAATAAAATCTTTATTAAAAAGTTTAAAAATTTAAAAATAATAAAAAGGACTTAATCTAGAATACAAATAATGTCTACAAATCAGTAAGAAACAACCTCACAGAAAAATGGGCAAAAACCCTGAACAGCCATTTCACAGAGGCCAAAGGCCAGTAAGTCTACGAAAAGGGATTCGATTTCATTAGCCATGAAAGAAATGAAAATAAAAATCACAATAAAATACAAGCCAACAAGAACGTCTAAGTGAAAACAAGTGTTGGCCAGAATACAGAGCAACTAGAACGCACACATGCCAGAATGAACAATCCCTTTGAAAGGCCATTTGGCAGTATCACCTAGAATTGAACACGTGTATACCCCAGGAGCCTGCCATTCCACCCCGAGGCAGCTACCTCCCCCTGAAAAAAGTCCACATATATGCTAACCGAAAGACAGAGAAAAATGTTTATAGCAGCACTGCTCTTAATATACAACACCTGCATCAACCTAAATATTTCAACAACGGTGGGATGAATGAGTAAAGTGGGGTCCATTTGGCAGTGCACACAGCTCAGCAACAGGATGAATAAACTGCTACTACACCGCATGCGCGCTCGCCGCAGGCCCCCCACGCGCAGGGCTCTGACACACGGCCGCCAACAGCGCCGGCGTCACTTTCTGGGCATTCATTTCATTCTATATTTGTTTTAAATATCTTTCTGTATACAGAGCACATTTTTGAAAACTTATAAAGGTTAAAGAAAACACAGATGAAGTGGTACACACTGGCTCGTGTTTTTACCCCCAAGAAACATTTTCTGAAGGACAGTCACGACACATCCTGTCCTCTAATGAAGGACAGAGGACTTTCTCACCATCAAGAATGTTAATATCTCATCAGAGGAATATGAGCAACTAAAATACCCAGCATAAAGTGATAAGGCCCACAAGAAACATAAGACTTTTAGCAGAGGAAAAATCAGACATTTGAGCTAGACCTTAATTAAAGAGCTGGAAGTATCTGGGTACTCAACTTTGGGACAGACCTTTCAGCTGTTCCCAGAGCCTAGTCTGTGTGAAAGGGAGACAGATGTCACCTTGGGGCTGCTCTCCTGTACCCACCCAGGGTCTTGAACCACGGGCCCTTGAAGGCCAGTGGTGACAGTGACCTCTCACAAAGCAGACCCAGCAGTTTGATCCCAGTGACTGGTGGACTCTCTAGAAACATAAAGAAAGGCCCATATATTGCACTTGCCAAAACCTTTCTTTGATTCTTCCTCCTTTTAGTTCTTTCATTCTTACTTTCTCAAAAAGGAAACTTCAGTGCAGACTTTTGGCCATCAAGAAAGTGGCATAAAAAACAGACATGCACATTTTGGAAGGTAACTCTTCCCCCTTTGTCACCGGTGATCGTGACGCGGGTACCACAGAACAGAGCACAAGGCAGGTTAGAAGGCATCCAACCAGTTCCACTAGTCTCAATTTATCAAAATCTATGACAACTCAAGCACGGATTTTTGTCTCCCAGGCTCAATTTCAGAGAAAAATAGGCCTGTATAAAACTAGCATCTGCGGGACAGATCAGGATGGGCTGAAGCAGGACTTAACGTATGACTTCCCAGTTGAACGAAACAATTAAATCTATGCCAGCACCTGCGGATTGATGCCCTCACAGATTCTCAGCATCCTGCCTCTCGGCCCCTCCATCTGCCCGGCTGCTCAGCACCTCTGACAAACGGCAAACAATAGTATGATGTACGCTGGAAATGTTAGTTTGCAACCATGATTGAGAACAGGGGACTCCAAACACTTCAAAACAATTTATAGTGCACTGGATCGAAGGATTCTATGGCTAGATGGTAAAAGAAGGCAGTTTGAGAATGCATATTATTCATAAATACTGCAATGTTTGAACTTCCAGTCACTATACGATTTGATTAACAGGCGTTCAAATATTTTAAAACCTAATCAAAATAATTTTTAGATTAGGTAAATCTCCAGGTTCCTCTTCACAATTCTATGTCATAAAATGTCTTATTTCTAAACTATATGCACATAGACCTAAATAAAACTCACTTTGAGAATACAACTGTCCTTAAACTATGTAATTCTGCAAGGCACATAAACTTGGGCGTCTGTAGCAATGCACACAAACCATGTCACAGGACCCCTGGAGATGTGCTGCGGTGCCAGCCCTTTGCTCTGGACGCTTCAGAATGTGAAGGAAAAAATAATACACTAGAGCCCTGGAACAATAGCAAGACATTATAAAACTAAGAACAGTCTTACATAATTTGGGTTTAATTCAATTTCCAATTGACCCCCTTACCCAGCTTTCCGTAACTATTCACACAAAAGTAAATTCTCATTCTCTATTTTAGGAAAGCGTTAAGGAGCTGGGAGAAAGAATACAAAATCCAACGAAGCCAACTCATGCTCCTATATTTTACGAATTGGTATAAATAATATGTGGATCATTTTAAATGTTTGAACTTTGGTAGCATCTTGTCAGTAAATATTCAACACATCCGAGATCATTTATTTTAATAAAGTTTTATGACTCACCAGCTACCAAAGACATGATTTAATTCAAAGTTCAAGACATAATTCCCATTTTCTCATGATAAAAAATCTTTCTAAATAAATAATAGATCAAGGCAGCATCACAGTGATGGCATCGACATCCCAACACCCTGTAGCCAGTGGTCCTTGGAAAAAGGAGGAAGTCACAGGGAAATGGAGAAGTGGGGACGGACAGAAAATGAGACTTGATTTGTCACTTGTGTCGCCATGCTAAGGACAGGGATGCCTGGAGGAAAAGGCGCACCCCCGCCGGACTCACCACACGCAAGGTTAGACGGGAGTCCTGCCGAGGGCCCCTGGTTCCACGTGGGCAGGAGAACCCCACAGAGCTTCTCCCACAAGGATCCCACTCATCTTGAAAGGCAGTTATTTATGAGTCACCCCATAAAGTTCAAATGTTTATGTTTTTACGTATTTTTTTCTACTTCCCATGAGTTCTGACCTTAAAAGCTCAAAGAAAAATGCAGCACTGCACAATGCTTCTCCGAACCCCCAGGTGAGTAGTTTCTCTGTAGCTCTCAGTAAAATCCCAACCAACAAAAAATAAAGTTCATTAAAGTGTAATTCAGAATGCTAATTTATTCCCCTTTATAACTCAGAAAGAACACTGCATTCAGGACAAAAAAAATTAAAGATGTAAAAATGTGGGTCTGGCTGGATCCATCCAACCTGGCACAAACACATGGCCTCCAGGTAGCCTCCTCTCCAGGCCCAGCGGCTACAAGAGCCTAACCTTCTGCAGAAAGACCCCCCATGGTGGTTCATTTGATGTGTCTACTTAGCTGGGTTCATAGCACCCACATGTGTGGTCCAGCATTATACTGGGAGGGTGATTCTGGAAAGATCAACATGTAAAATGGCAGATCGTGAGGAAGGCAGATTGCCCTCCATAGTGTGGTGGGCCTCATCCGACCAGCTGAAGGCCTGACTATAAGACGGACCTCCTCCAAGCAATAGACAACCTCTAGGCTTGAGTCATATTGGTCCCTGGGTCCCCAGTCTGCTGGCCCGCTCCAAGGATTTGGACCTGCCAGCCTCCATAATCACGTGAGCCTACCCACACAGAGCCTACTGGTTCTACTTCTCTGGAGAACCCTGACTTATCCACCCCCGCCCCCCAATGCATCAGAGCCATGTTCCAGAGGTGTTGTGAGTAGAAGGAATGGAAGCACACACTGTCTGCTGGTCTCAGAATCAGCAGGCAGCTGTGCCCAGCCATGAAGGTCCGAGAGGTCAGAGGAAACAGGAAAGAGTGAGCAATACATCCTCAGAACTAAGAAAATGTCCTCTCTGGCCACTCCCTCCAAAGAAATGGATGCCCAGGCAAATATCTAAGTCTCCGCACAACATGAACATGAATCAAAACAGAACAAATCAAATGTCCTCTGCGTGCCCGTGACCAGCGACAAGCTGGAAATCGTGTGGGCATGAATGTCATCGGGAGAGCCAATCACAACACCCTGGTTTCTGTGACACGCTATCCTTCCTCTGAGGGACACCTAATTATTCCCCCGTGTCACTCCGCTTCAGACTGAGGCGGCCGATAATAGCACGGTGGTCACAGACGAAGGTTCTGAAGGATGGGGAAGCCCGCCGGCCCCACTCGCAGGGTGATGGAACCCAGCGACAGGGCCCTGCCGGCTCGGCCCTGAAGACCCCTCCCAGGCACCACATGGGACGGGCTCAGATAGTTGTTTTATTGACAGATCCTCTTACAGGCATTAACAGTATATGTGAAGCTGAAATTTTCTTTTTTCTTTTCTTTTTTTTTTAAGCTGAAAATTTCTACTAAAAAGCGCCGGGATTTAAAACAACCTGTCTGCCCTGCTGCCGTCACCCCAGTCAACGTGTGTGTCAGCCACGTGTGCACTCAGAGGCGCAGAGTCACGCGACGCCAAGCTACAGGGACGCTGCGTCCACACAGTGTCCTCCTGGGATGTACCAGCACGGCCTCTCCAGACCCTCCCATCAGCCACGGGAAACAGGTATCAATACTCCACTTGTGGGGAAACGATTTTCTGGGCAATTAAAGAATCAATCACTCTGAGGTCACAAAGCCGGGAACAAGCAGGCTGTGCTTTGCACTCAGATCCCCCCAGCGACCCTTCCTCACTACGTGAAGCATCCTCCCAGCAGCGACACAGAACCCTCACGTGCCAGGCCATCCAATTACTCCCAGAACCTTTCCAACACGAGTGAGACGACTGAGGAACGATTCTCTGGCACTGACCATGGGCTCTGTCCCCAGTGGCCCCTCGGGAGCTGCAGGCCAGTTTTCTCCCTCACAAATGCCCAGCAGCAGCCCTTCTGGGGCTGGAAGGGGCCTGGCCACATCCCTCCTCGGCCTTCCGTCCCCCATTCCATCCCTACTCTTTCCAACTCTCCCCGAGGGGCCTCTGCTTCCAGAGGCTGCTTCCTCAGACCGCTCAGCTCTGAGCCACTGGTCTGTTCTCAGAGCATTCAAAGTAAGATACCCCACATGCCATCTCACTCATGCCCGAGTGACAGAGGCACGCAGCAGCCCACAGGTGGATTTCCATTCAGCAGTCAAACAGCCTCAGGTCTTTGCACATGAACTGCTAAACGTTTACCTGTATTGGTACAATTGGTGGAAAAAATAGAAATGGAGAGAAAAAGGGAGGAAAGGAGGAAGGAAGGCAGGAAGGAGAGCAGGAGGGAGGGAGGAAGGAAGACAGGAGGGAGGGCAGGAGGGAGGAAGGAAGGCAGGAAGGAAGAAGGAAGGAAGGGAGGAGGGAGAGCAGGAGGAAGGGAAGGAGGAAGGAAGGAAGGCAGGAGGACCGAAGGCAGGAGGGAGATGCTCAAGTGTCTAATTGTAAAGATATGTTCAGTGGCGGTGCGGAGGGCTGACAACAATACTGGGAACGCGGCCCCCAGACCCACTAGCGGGTGATTAAAAGCGTCAGACCTGCAGGAACCAGACTTTCTGTCTTCTGGGTTCTGAAGCTTCCACCACAGCCCCTCCCAGGCTTCGCCAATTCCCGCAGATTAGTCAGCCACCGCCTTGGAAATGCCGAGCACCCACACTGCCTTGGCGCTTGCACCCGCGGCGCCCCCCACTGGGCTCTCACACTCTGGGCCGCTGTCCCTAACGGCCCCGGGGCCGGGCACCTGCCGGACAACTGGGGGCAGCCCCTGGGCCCCAGAGCCTGCTGAGGTCATTCAAACGAGCCAACCTTAAAGCTGCTTACCCTGCCTGCCCGCCTCTCCCAAAAAAACCACCGCGCCCCCCAACCTCTGCCGCCCGCCCCCAGGGTTCCCCCAAGTGCCTCCCATGGCAGGACTCACCCCCTTCCCTTGGGAACTGTAACAAAACTACCTTTTCAATGGTTATTGTCCCCTGATCTGCTGGCCCAACTGCACCTTAAATTTCCTACCAATACTACTTTAAAACACACTCCTGAACAGCAATTTTGCAAACTATGTCAGTATCCCTTAATACGCTCATATCTAGCTATGCACAACTTCTAGAAACCTAAACCAGAACAACAACCAGAAATCGGGACAGAGAGAGCCTCATCATAACGTTACTTAGTGTTGGAAAGTCAGAAACAGCCTCACTATCTAACAGTAGAAAGGTGCTTCTAAGAAGTATAGGTACATCCCGGGAACTGTAAACTTTAACAGTAAATAACCTAAAGTTACTGTGAAACCAGCAAAAGTCAAGTTTTTGAAGAATGTGTAAATGATAAGGGTAACACATACACCTTGATGCTAAGTGAAAAAAGCAGGATACAAAACAGTCTCTGGAATGTGATCTCAATTCTTGGGTAAAAAGGGGTGGGGGCAAAAAGTATGTGCATGTGATTCTGGAGAAATTCTCCTGGATAAGGAAATAAAAATCGGGATACGCAGCCTGCCCTTGAGGAACCTTTGTGCACATCAAGCCATCAATTCTATCCTAAACATTTAAAAGTCGACTACTTTAAAATCCTGGTTGTCCTTCTAAAATTCAGAAAATATCCTTCCAAAATAGCCAATTACAGATGCAAAGCTGTGGGTTCTCTTCCCGGGGGAAGACAGAATCTTGGAATGAACAACCATGGACAGAAATAGAGTTAACAATCTAAGAACTTGACACAAGCGTAGAGTTGCTCTTGATTCTAGTAACACAGTTTACAACAAAGGCTGGACGGACATGGATTACAGACCTCTCTGAAATATCTTAATTTCCTCTGTTATCTGGAAACAAGTCACAGGCAAGGCCAGCAGGCTCGCTATTGGTATCCCCACATGGGGTTGGGCTCTGACCAGCCCCCCCCTTTGGAGAAAAGGCTAGATCTTCCTCCCCCCAGCACCCTGTCCATAGTGACCATGTGCTTCCTGGGCTCTGGTCAGACCGATGACGTGCTGGGGACCACAAAGTTCCGGCAGCCCCTCATTTGGGCAAGGCTACACTGGCCCGTCACAATTATGCAAAACTCTACATATGAAGAACACCACCTGCAGAATGAGACAGAGAAAGGCCGGCTCCTTGTTTACAAAGCAAACGCTAAAGCTACTGGTGGTGTGGGCCCAAGCTGCTGCCTCCTGGCCTCTGCCTGGGGATGTGGGCACCAGGGCTGCCAACCCCACCGCTCCCTCCCCAGGGGGCTTTCTCAGGGTTCTGCCAGTGGGGACACTAGAGGGAGATGACAAGGTGACAGAAGGAAGCCCGAGGCCTCTTTGTACTTCCAGCCCCCAGGAGCTGCCTCATTGCACACCAGAGGGGCCAGCATCCTGCATCCCTACCTCAGTGGCCTGAGACCCAGCTCCTGGGCCCCTCCTAGAATCCTCTAGATTTTAATAACTCCGACTCCTTCTCTTTGTCCGGCGGTGCTGGCCGCCTCCTGTAATGAATACCTCCAGGCTCCCCGTTTGCTCTTTCAGCTCCTCTGAAACCAATTCCCAGCGGAAACCCCCTCTGTCACAATCCCCAGGATGTGTTCCGGTTTCTTTACTGGATCCTGACTAATAGGCCTTCAACTCGAAGAGAAAGCATGCATACAATCTCGTTAGAGCTACAGACAGCGTGGAGAGTCCTGAAGTTTGTCCTGTCACCTGGATGCAAACCCAGGACTGGAAGATGACCCCTCTTCCCCAGCTCACGCCACCGCCTGGGAGAGAGGCAGGCCTGAGTTCAGGGACCCTGTGCAAGGTACTTCACCTCTTGCCTCCTCAATTCCCTCCTCTGTAAACTCAGGATAACAGCTGTGTCAACACCACAGGAGACTGACAACTATGATGGCATCACCCCACCCCCACTGTTCGCAAAACACTCTGCTCCAGGCCACACAGCCCCACCCTGACTGAACCTGCTCTGGGGACATGTTTTGATTCCCTTCACAATCCTGGCCGCACACCTTGAATAAACTTGAAATTACCTACGTTCCTTCTAAAGATAAAGCTTATAAAACAAAACAAAACAAAAACCAACTCATGAACAGGAAGACTATCCCCTCCCTCACTCTGGACACGGCACATTATTAATGCAGCCAAAAGATGACACTCGAACTTGAATTCGTTTGTTTTTGGCAGCACATCACGGTGTTAAGTCACGTTTTGCCTTCAGTACCTAAAACACCTAGATATGTTTTCAGAGGCACAAAGGGTGTTCACACTGACGGTCTCGTCATTAAGTGCACATCTTCCCGATGCTGAATGAAAACTGCTCTGCGTTTTAGCGGTTCGCCCCGGCCCTCAGGAGTGCTCCAGCCCCGGTGCCCTTCTGAGAAGGGCAGCAGAGGCAGATGTGATTCGAAAAACAGAGACATAGAAAAGCATGGCCCTCTGCGCACGGCCGGGTCTACAGGCCAGCTCCGCCTCTACCGGCCACGCGGTCCACAGCCAGTTCCCCTCCTGCTCCACGCCCCACGTGCCTCACCCCTACCACGGGCACCCACCTCGCTGGGTTAATGCGAGCAGGAGAGGACATAATACATACAAAGCACTGGAACTGTGCCTGGCACATGGTAGGCGCACAGAAATGCTGGCTCCTCTCACCTAGAGAGCCACCAACAACAATGCCGCTCCCACTGCCACTTGGACCAGTTTTCTCACACGAAGCTCATGCACAAAGTTTAAAAAACTGAGACGGGGGCTGCATGATTATACTGGAACTGAGGGACTTCCTGACGACGTAATGTTTTTATCTGTGACTTGATGAAAGGTTCAGAATGTCCGCTTATCCAGTTCTTTTAAGATTTATTTATTCATTAGAGAGAGGGTGCGCACGAACTCAGGGGAAGGGGCAGGGGGAGAGGGAGAGAGAAGAGAGGCAGACTCCCTGCTAAGGACGGAGCCCTACGCTGGGCTGGGTCTCACGACCCTGAGATCATGACCTGAGCCAAAGTCAAGAATCAAACACTCAACACTCAACCCACTGAGCCACCCAGGCGCCCCTGCTCATCCAATTCTTGAATGGCATAGCTGGAATGGACTGTGAGTAGGCTGGTTACGAGAGTCAGGAATCAAAAAAAGATCAGACAAAACAACCAAATCTAATGAGAGAAAACTGAAGATTAAGCCCTTGGTTCTGCCCTAGCAGAAACCACCCTTGAGGGCTGGGGTGGGACCCGTGTGAAACAACGCTTAAGGAATTCTTCCAGGGAAAACACGCCGCGAATCAACAGCAGGACAGGACCCCCAAGGCAGATGGATGGGCTCTGGGCTGCTTGGAGAGAGACGTCCGCGTCCAGGATGAAGACGATGACAGCCACCTCCACGTACTCTTCAGCCAGTCAAGCCATACGAGGAGTGCAACGTTCAGTTCTCATCGCTAGAGCCACAAATAACTGTAAAATCGTTTTATAATAATGCTGATTACAAAAAAGAAACCAGAAATATCGCCATTCATATATTTGTATTTTATTCTTATTTTCTCTATACCACACAATACAGGCAGCATTAGACCCAACTTTTTCTCACTTAGTCATTTGTGAGCATTTTCCTATGTCATTAAAAGTAAAACAAAATACCTTTTTTTTAACTAGGAAAAGTTCTTTTCACCTTTCAACTGGTTATAGTAAGATAATGGTAAGCAAATATAATGTGTATTAAAGAAAAATACATTTATTCAATTTAGTGATTCAATGAAGAGCTTTTGGTATGGATTATATTAACATAAAAAATGTGCTTCAATTGGAAAAGTATCTCAAATCTGATTAGTAAAAAACTGAAATGATCTAGGGGTGTGTAGAAGTCGAGTAAAGACCAACCAAAGCCCCAGCCCACAGGCAGCCTGGGGTGCTCTCCCAGACCCCTGCCTGCTCAAATGCGCATGCGCACACGCGCACACACCCATGCACGCAGGCACGGTGTGCGCACACACGCGCACACAATTTAAATGACGCGAAACACATTCTTCCCGCTTGCTGTCTTCACTTCAGGACTTAAAGCAAACATACAGATCAGCTTCGTATACCACCACTGTTCTAAAAGAAGCAAACTCCACAGCAATTTTCTAAGGCTGACATTATGTCCGTTTCACAGATGGAAAACTGAGGCTCGGGCAGCACAGCACGGCTAGTGATGTAGCAGATGCAAGATGAAGCTGGCCCTCAGCCCAGCCCACCGTGACTCTGTATCATGCCACCTCCCGTACTTAGGGACAGAGCTAGGAGCAGGGCAACAGGGACCAAAAATGCCCACACCTCAAAATATTTAGTACGTATTTCCACTAAGACCTGGCCAGAATTCCTACGGGAAAACGACGTGGGTGAATACGCACTCACTTGTTAATGTGAATGTGAAGTGTATGGACGGACGTGAACGGGGCTCCCACTGCACTGGGCGCACAGGACAGGCCCAGGGTGTGCGTGAGAGAACCAGGTCTGCGCTCCAGCAGCGGCAAGAGACCTGCCGGACAAAGGGCGGCATACGGCAGGGGAGCTCACTGCTGCTCCAGGAAGAAAACATGTTTCATCCAAAAATGCAAGGAGCGATACTTTTTCATTGCAAACTTGGACAGAAGTACCATGTCATGAATCTACAGATTCTAGCTAAGTAAGAGAAGTCCCCGCCCCTGAAAAAAAAAGTGTGCTAATGACAACGGTGTGGGAAACCACACACCCGCTCCAGGCAGACCCGGCAGGGGCAGTGGAAGGCAGAGGCGTGCACGTGGAGGCTGTGGACCCTCCACCCCACACTCATTCCTCCAGAGATCTGACTTCGGGGGTCTGTACTAACGAAATAATTCATTACATGGGGGAAGGGGCCCACATAAGACAAAACCCAAGTACCCAAGAACAGGCGAATAAACTACATACTAACACAGAACCACTAAAAATCAGCAAAAAGAATACTTAGCATTATGAAAAAACCAGCATATGGTAAGGTAAACACGATAAGATAGAAAAATAAAACAGAACTATATGGATATCATTATGGCAACAATGTGATCATATATGCACATATTTTGAAAAATGAATTCATTCAAATCACTGCTGGTAATCTTTCATGTTCACCACTGGTTTTACAAATCTATGATACTACTTTCTTCTGTTAAGTTTTTTTTTTAAGGTAAAAAGGGCAAAACAGCAAACCATAAAAGGGAGGTAATTAATGCCGCTGGGCAGAGAGAAGTACAAAATGCCATGGGATCAGAGGGCGAGGAGAAGACAGGGCCCAGGAAAACAGAGCATCTGAGACACACAGGAAAATGGCACAGCCTCCCCAGGACCGGGAGGCAGGCACTCCCTACTGTGATCAAATCTGTGTGTGCTTTGCCATTTCAAAGGCTGTGTGTGTGTGCATTCACGGGTGTGTATACATGCACATGTGTGTGTCTATATCAACGTCACTGACCCTGTGACCTTTTGTCACACAGAGTTATAAATCTGTGCAAATGGGGCGCCTGGGTGGCTCAGTCGGCTGAGCATCTGCCTTGAACTCAGGTCATGATCCCAGAGTCCTGGGATCAAGTCCTGCATCAGGCTTCTTGCTCAGCCAGGAGTCTGCTTCTCCCTCTGCCCATAACCCCTGCCTTTCATGCTCTCTCTCTCAAATAAATACAATCTTCCAAAAGAATAAACAAAGAAATTAAAAAATAAATCTGGGCAAATGCCTAGAAATCCTGAAATAAAAAAGACTACAACACACACACAAAAAAGTCATTTTAAAAAAATTGTAACTACTTATATTCAAATTAATGCACTATAAATTTTGAACTCAAATATTTTATTAATCTCATTTTAATTCCCTAACTCAGTAAACTTAGCTTTTTTGTACTTTTAATTTAGTAAAAGGACTCTTTCATATATTTTACCGTTAATGCTTAATTTGTGATCCTTCTCCCTTCTTATCCATCTGTGTCTTCACTGAACTCTTTTGTATCACTTGTTTGATTAATAAATGACAAAGAAAGGGCCCCAAAAGCACTGGGCATCTTTACTAGGAGTGCTTGTTTCCTGCACAGCCCATGATAAGGGCAAGGCTCCCCAGGTCTGGCCTTCTGATGCTGGGCGGCAGGGCCGGCAGCAGGCGAGGAGGGGACAAACCAGGTCAAATGTTTTGCTTTCTTCTGAGGAGCAATCTCCTTAAAAGCATTGAGGAGCTGCCAAGATAGTAAGAAACTGTAAGATCAAAATCTAAGGGACAGCAGGGACCCCAAGGCAGCAGCAGACCAGAGGGGATGCAGGTGAGGGGAAGGAGCATCAAGGAGCCCAGGCAGCCCAAAGCAAGAAGACGGGCTAGGCTCCCATGGAAGCTGGGCCCCCCACGGGCTGTGCCCTCAGGGCAGGGGAAGTACACCAGATGCCACCCCTCCTGCTCCACAAGCACCCCTGGGCCAGAGCAGGAACAAGGGGTCACCCTGGACGCACAGCCCAGGTGGCCTCCACACGTGCCGTACACAGCTGTACTGAATTGTACTTCAGACGCCGTACAAAGACGGTTTCAAACAGTAGGGAGTTTTGTCACCGTCACCACCAGCTAACTGCAGAACATTTCTATCACTCCAAAAAGAACTGTCATGCCCGTCTGAAGTCACTCTCCATCTCCCGCCCTGCCCCCCCCAGCCTATCTGGACATTTTACACAGAATCAGACAACATGTCATCTTCTGTGTCCTTCATGTGGGTTTGCAAGCTGGGCTCCCAGCTCTAGGTGGCCCAGGGGAGCTCAGTCCATGAACACAGCTTACAATGATCTCAGACGGGGACCGACTGCCTGCAAAAACAAAGAAGAACCCACCCTGGAGGGGGGCACCTTCATCCTGCACCCAATCCCCACAAATCACTTCCCAAGGCAAAAGCAGTAAATAACAAGAAGTAACAAAGTACAGAAATAAACACATTACCAGAGACAATGATTAACATAAACAACAAGACAGAAGACTACTGGAATACCAGACAAATAATAAAATGCTATACTTATATATTCAAATGAACGAAAAGGCAAATTAAAAATAACTTCAGAGAAGAGGAAATTTTTTAAAAGTGGTCTGGTAATAAACCAAATAAAGCTCTAAAAAATGAAAATCACAAAAAACAAACAATATTAAGAACTCAGCAGATTGAGAGGATGAAACAGAATACAGAATGAGGGAAAATTCAGTGGATGACTAATAGCAGCATCGATGCAGCTTCAGAGATGCCTGAACTGGATTAAGAACAAGAAACTGCCCAGCATGCAGCACAAAAGGAGAAAACAGGGGAAGATATGGAAGAGAAACTTGGAAAAGAGAGTGAACACATATCTAATTAGTTTCCTAGTAAGGGGCGGGGCGGGGGGGGATGAGCAGCAGTCTTCGGGCAGCCAACTGCTCCTAAACAACAGTGGAAGCAGGAGGTGATGGAACGATGCCTCCCGGGTGCTGCAGGGGACCCTCAACCTTGAACTCCGTGCCCAGAGAGAGCGGCCCGGAAGAATTAGGACTCCATAAACACATTTCCCATCAGCAGACCCTCGTGATGGGAAATTCTAAAATCTTTCCGTCAAATAAAAGTGATCCCATATAAAAGGTGTGAGATGCAAAGGGCAAAAAATTGTCATGAATATCATGTGCATGAACCTGAAAGTACATGACTGTGTAGTACAAGAATACTAACAATCACTCAAGGTGGGATGCTTGGGTGTCTCAGTCGTTGAGCGTCTGCCTTCAGCTTCGGTCATGATTCCAGCATCCTGGGATCGAGCCCCACACCGGGCTCCCAGCTCAGCAGGGAGTCTGCTTCTCCCTCACCCTCTGCCCTCCCCCCCATTTGTGCATTCGCTCTCTCTCTCTCAAATAAATAAAATCTTTTTTAAAAAATTACTCGTGGTGCTGAAACACAGACATAAAATACCCAACAACACTGGTACGCAGGAAACAAAAGTGTTGAATGGATCGTCCAAAGACTGAAGTTGTCCAGGAAAAGGATATAAAGGTCTTGATTAACGTTACAGTGTTTTTTGAGTATTACTATTGTGATTGCTAGGGAACTACACACAAGAGAAAAATGGTACATTACTTCAAAAATAGTAAAGAGAAAGAAACTAACAAATATTTTCAATCCAAAAAATGGTATATTAAAACAGAAAAAGAGGGACACCTGGGTAACTCACTCGGTTAAGCATCTGCCTTCCCCTCAGGTCATGATCCCAGGGTCTTGGGATCAAGTCCCACATCAGGCTCCCTGCTCGGTGGGGAGTCTGCTTCTCCCTCTGCCCCTACCCTCCACTTGTGCTTTCTCTCTCTCTCTAATAAATAAATAAAATCTAAAAAAAAAAAAGAAAAAAAGAAACAGTGCAGGCAGGACTACATATATATACATATATACATACATATATTTATGATGGCAGATTTAAGCCCAAATAAATGTCCCAACTAAAAACAAAGTTGTCAGACCAGATTTTTTTTTTACTCTACCTACAAGCTGTTTACAAGAAACATGAAAAATATAAGGATACACAAAGCTTGACATAAAGAGACAGAAAAATAATCAGCACAAACACCAAACAAGAGAAGAGCGGTATGACTACATTAATGAGACACCACAGACCTTACAGCACAAAGTGTTACTGGGGACAGAGAGCAACTCTGTCACAACACAGACTCCAGTGCAGGAGGAAGACACCGCTGCAGATGTGTATGACATGACAACATCGCCTCCAAATATAAACAAAGCATGAACAGAAAGAACCATAAAGAGAACTAGACACATTTACAAGCATGGTGAGAGGATTTAATACACCTCCCTCAGTCACTGACAGAAGTCAAAGAAGTCGGTGAAGATGAACACCAGAAATAAGATACCTGACTTAATGCACACATACAGAATGTGGCACCAGCAACTGTAGATAAACCTTACATCCAAGCACACAAGCAACATTTACAAAGATGGTAACATGTACAAGTTTTTTTTTAATATTTTATTTATTTATTGACAGAGAGAGACACAGCGAGAGAGGGAACACAAGCAGGGGGAGTGGGAGAGGGAGAAGCAGGCTTCCCGCCGAGCAGGGAGCCCAATGCGGGGCTCAATCCCAGGACCCTGGGACCATGACCAGAGCTGAAGGCAGACGCTTAACTACTGAGCCACCCAGGCGCCCCCACACACAAGTTTTTAAGGCAAAGTTCAACAAATTTCAAAGGACTAAAATTCAGAATACACACACACACACACACACACACACACACGCAGGGTTGTGCAAGTCACGTGACCCACAACACCAGGGGGCGCCATACATATTAGTCAGTGAGGTAAAGGGCGCCCCTATAGATGTGCAGTGCACCTGTTACTTCCTTGATGAAGTCATACAGATGTTCTCTGCCCAAAATGCAACTAAGCAAGAAATCAACCACCAATCCTAGGAACATTCCTCTATGTTTAAAAATCACAAAGCACACTTCTAAATAACTCATAAATTAATGAAGTCAAGATGAAATTCAGAAAATTTGAACTGAACAATAAAAATACTACATATCAAAACTCACTGAATGCAGCTAATAAGCATTTAATTTATACATCTTTGTAATTTAAGTTTTCATAATAATGTGCCTCTATTAGAAAACACAAATAACAGGGCGCCTGGGTGGCTCAGTCGGTTAGGCATCTGACTTCAGCTCGGGTCATGATCTTGGGGTCCTGGGATCGAGTCCCGCGTTGGCCTCCCAGCTCATCCAGAGTCTGCTTCTCCCCCTGCCCCTTCTCCCGCTCATGCTTGCGCATTCTCTCTCTCTCCATCAAATAAATTTAAAAAAAAAATAGAAAAGAAAATTACTGGTAATTAATAAGTATCCATCTCAAGAATTTCCCCCTCAAGAATGGGGGAGTAAGGCAATAAAGTAAATCCAAGGAAGTGATTAGATTTAAAAATAAATAAGCTATTACCAAGCAAACTATAGCCTATCAACAAAGCCAAGAGCTGGTTATTTGAAAGACTAATAAAAGTGACAATCCTCTAGCAATAACACAGAAGTTGGGGCGCCTGGGTGGTTCAGTCAGTTGGGCACCAGCTCTTGATTTCGGGTCAGGTCATGAACTCATGGTCCTGAGATGGAGCCCTGCATTGTGCTCCATGCTCAGTGGAGAATCTGCTTGAGGATTCTTTCTCTCTCTCTCTCTCTCCCTCTACCTCTGCTCCTCCCCCTGCTCACGAGTGAGTGCTTGCTCTCTCTCTCTCTCTAAAATAAATAAATCTTTTTTTTTTTTAAATGGAGAGGGGGCGCCTGGGTGGCTCAGTTCGTTAGGCATCTGTCTTTGGCTCAGGTCATGATCTCAGGGTCCTAGGATGGAGCCCCGCATTGGGCTCCCTGTTCAGTGGGGAGTCTGCCTCTCCCTCTCCCTCTGCCTCTCCCCCAGCTTGTGCTCTCTCACGCACTCTCTCTCTCTAAATATTATAAATAAATAAATAAATAAAATCTTTAAATAATTAATAAGAAATAAATAAATTTTTAAAAATGGAGAGAAACAGTGGACATACAAATGCTCAATGTCATAAATAGGGAACATAACCACAATCCATAGACTTTTAAAAGATCACAGGAGGATACCATGAACAACTTTAAGCCCACAAATTTGAAATCTAGATGCAATGGACAATGTCCTCTAAAAAATGTAACTTCTCAAAACCGACTTTAAAAAAGAAAAAAAAGAGAATACTATTTTAAAATCCATAAATACCATTCATGACTTTTAAAAATTACTATTTTTACAAAGGAAACATTAGGATTATGTTTCCTCACTGGCAGGTCCTACCAAGTGTTCAGAGAACAGATACTCCCAACATTGAGGGATCATTTCCTCTGGCTCAAGAGTTTCCATGAAGCCTGAAGTGTCCACAGAGCCACAAGGGAAGGCAGCATAGTGGGGCTGACTCCTCCAAGCACCAGTTCCCTGGGTAAATGGGGAAGGCTGGTGCTCAGGACTGGATACTGATCTGGGGGATAGCACCTGAAGCAGGTGAACCTGTAGGAAGCTGAGACCTAGCTACTCTGTGTCCGTGTACACAGCCCCCTACCTCATGACCAGCAGCCTTATACACGTGGTGCAGGCAGAAGGGGGAGGAAGCTGTGTACGTGGCCCGTCAGGGCTCCAGATGAGATGGAAGACACCATGAATGTTGCTTATAAAACTATATACAAAAATAATGTATGTGCTTATATACCAGCAAAAAATTAAAAAAAAATTTAATACAACTAAACAATTCAATTTTTAAAAGATGCTATTTAGGAAAGCATCAAGATAACATCAAGAACCTAAAAGAAATCCAACAAAAGATAGGCAACACCTCTACAGGGAAAAGTATATAACTTTATTTAGGGAAATTAAAGAAGATCTACCTAAATAATGAAGCCACGCTATGTTCATGGACTAGAGAACTCAATTTCATAGACAGCAAATCTCTCCAAACTACAATTCAGGCTCAACGCTAACTCAATCAATATCCAACACATTTGCTTTCTTTGAACCTGCAAATTAATTCCTCAACTTAATAGGAAGAGCAAAAGAACAAGAGCCAGGACATTCTCAAAGAAAACAAGTGTGAGGACCTCCCTCACACAGTGTTCCATAAAGCCCAGTAATTAAGCAAGGGCTGACTAATGAGAATGAACAGAAAGCCCCGAACAGACCTACATCGACATGGACGTGTGACATATGACAAAGCTTGCAGCTGAGGGAAAGGACGAGCTTCTCAGCAAAATTCACCAAGATAACCAGAAATCCATGTGGGGGAAAAAAAGGAAATTGGGCCCCTGGATTATACCACACACAACAAGTATATAAAGACCTACACACACGGGGAAGGTCCAAGGCCTTCCCAGGTAAGAAAGGAGACCGCTTCCCACCGTCAGGGTAGGAAGGGCATTGTAAAGCACAATGTAGGAGAGCACTAGGCTTAAGAAGAAAGAGTGAGGGACCTGACAGCACTGAAATCCAGAAGCCAAAGACTCCACAAAGAACGTGGAGACGTGCCTTGGAGTGGAAAGGTATTTACAATACATAGCCAAAATATACAAAAGCTCCTAAAGTCACTATGAAAAAGATGACTCAACAGAAAAATGGGCAGAAGACCTGAACAGGCTTTTTTTAATAAAGAGAACTTACAATTACCCTGTACCTGTACATGCACCTTCGTAGCACATCAGGACATCTAAGAATGCTCATTTCAACATCATTCAGGAGTGGGATGATAAACTGTGACACAGACATGTAATGAGATATTTTACAGAAGTGAAAATGAATTAATTACGCATATATTCAACAACCAGGGTGAATCTGACAAACATCAACACTGAGAAAAGCAGCAACACACAAAATGTAATTGCAGTGCGTCACTCATATAAACTTCAAAGTGGCAGAACTGAAGCATGATTTCCAGAGATGCACGCATAGGTAGGAAAATCATTAAGAAAAGTGAAGAAGTACATGTCACCTGGAAACGTAAGAACAGCAGCTGAGTCTTGGAGGAAAGAAGTAACTGTGGTGTGGGCAGGACACTCACAGACTCCGAGGGGCTGCAATGGTCTATTTCCTGACCTGGACAGGGGCTACATGGGTGTGGTTTCTATAAACATTGGTTAAACTGTAACTAGACATTTTATGCATTTTATTACCTCATAATTTTTTTAAAAGAAAGAAAATCAAATTGAATCAGATGAGAAAAAAACCTTCTTCAATAAAACAGCTAAATGGAAAGAGCAATTAGACTGCCCTTCCAGGGCCATAATGATTGTTAACACCGAAAGAGGATTTCTAAAAGTAACTAAACCCTTAAGGTAGCAAGTCACATCCAGCACTCTAAGACTGCATGACAAAGTGCCCAATTTAGATCTGTAACACCAAAACAGGAAAGGATTTTATTCTTAAATCCTCTCACACATTAAACAATTATTTCCGACTCACCCTCTGACCAATCTGGCTTTATAAAGCCCAAATGAAATGCACATGTTTCTATCAGAGAAAGGAGGAACTCTAAATCTAGCCTTATAAATTACCTGTCTAGGGACTCCTATAAGCTGAACTCTTGCAAACTTTGATTTGTACTATTAATTTGATACACCAATGTAATCTTAAATTTTAATGCCACATTTAAGCTGGAAACTGAAATGCCACTGGGGGAAAAATTAGGTTCAGTGAAAGAACAACTCTTTAAGACGTAACAGTTTATTAATAGTATAGTAAAGAATCAACTCTCAACTAATCAATTTAATAAAAGGTGATCTAGTTGTGCAACATTCATCTCTCCAACACTTCCTCTCTTCCGTGACTCATCTGTGGCTCATCTGTGGTATCATACTGGGGAAGAGCTCCACCTCCAGGGAAGACGGAAGAGCTAGTACCAGACTAGTCCTCCCACCACACATGACCAGAAAACTGAACAAAATACATAAAACACTTCTTCGGCATCAAACAGCATGCATTATAGGAAAGTGGTCCCTGAGAGAAAGAAAGCAAATGAGGTGAGCCCCATGATCACCAAGCTTTCTGTGTGGGCAGATGGGGCTCCAAGCAGAGCAAGGTAGGATCCCTGAGTTGAGACAGAGATCAGAGTTCGTGGAGGCTGAAACAGCTGGGCCAGATGGGCCAGAGTACCAAAGGGAAGACTGCTACACAGAGGGGGAGCTCCAGAAATCTACATGTGGTCCCTTGTGTCCTTGGGTAAGCACTAGGCTGAGCAGGCAGTCAGTGAGGCCACAGGAGGCCAAGCAAAGAACAACTACTGGGTAAGGCTAGGAATCCAAGTTCCAACAAGTCAGAATGAAGAGACCTCACTGAACACCCAGAACACTCAGTAGAAAGGCCAGAAAGGCCACACCTGAGACATAGGACTAACCTAGACCCAGAGCGAAGGCTTCTCTAGACTAGGGGTCATCCCATTTTTCTGGTAAAGAGCCAGATAGTAAATATTTTAGTCTTTCAGGACATACAGCTCAACTACTCAACTCTGAAACTATAGCATGAAAGCAACACAGACAATAAATGACATGGCTGTGTTTCCAAAGGCTCTATTCACAAAAACAAGTGGTAGGCCAGATAAGGCCTATGGGCCACAGTCTGCCACCCCTTGACCGAGACCTGCTTAACAAAGCTAGAAGACAAGCCTTGAAAGAATGAAGTTTGATACAGAACAACACCGAACACTGTTTAAATGAAGACAATGCCAGACACCCCACAACACAAAATTCACTATGTCCAGCATCCAGTCGAAAATTACTAAATGTAAGGAAAAGCAGGAAAATGTAATCTGTAAACAGAAGAAAAGCAGTTAACAGAAACAGACCCAGAAATAACAGTGATGATGGAAGTAACAGACAAGAGCATTAAAATGGTGTTATAGGGGCACCTGGGTGGCTCAGTCGTTAAGCGTCTGCCTTTGGCTCAGGTCATGATCCCAGGATCCTGGGATCCATCCCCGCATCGGGTTCCTCCTTCGCGGGAAGCCTGCTTCTCCCTCTCCCTCTCCTTCTGCTTGTGTTCCCTCTCTCACTGTGTCTCTCTCTGTCGAATAAATAAAATCTTTTTAATTAATTAATTAAAAAATGGTGTTATAAATTTGTTCAAGGATTTAAAGGAAAACGTGAGTATAAAGGAGAGAAATATAAACCATAAAAAAGACCCAAACAATTTCTAGAGAATAAAAATATAATATCTGAAATGGAAACTACAGTGGATGGGCTTAACAAAATATCACACACTGCGGAAGAGTAGATGAGAGAACCTGAAGACACGGCAATAGAAACAATCCAACAGGAAACAAAGCGGAAAAGGGCGTGAGCAGGAAAGAGCCTCAACAGAGCAAAGTCAAGCATCTAAAACAAATGTCACTGGAGGAGCGCCAGGGTGGCTCAGTCAGTTGAGCATCTGACTCTTGATTTTGGCTAGGTCAAGATCACGCCCCATGTTAGGCTCTGCATTCAGCACGGAGTCTGCTTCTCTCCTTCTCTCTCTCCCACTGCCCCTACCCCTGCTCGAGCACATGCGTGCATGCGCGTGCTCTCTCTCTCTCTCAAATAAATAAATAAATCTTTCAAACAAAAATGATGTAATACTGTAAACCTCAAAACCACCGCCAAACCTCTGCCCACAGAGGACATATCATAAGAGTAACTTTTTTTTAATTAACATTAAAAAAAATCATGCAGAAGATTTTAAAAATTATGTACAGGAAAATAAAATGTTTTATAAATATAATTCTACTGATCCCTACCTCCCATCCTGCCCATAAGCATGTACTGTTCCATAAATGTTTTCCACAGATAAGCACACAGAGCTTTCTAAGAGCAGAGACAGCAGCGTACCACACAGTCTGTTCTACGCCTTGACTGGGGGTTTACTCGTTTGTTTTTTTTTTTTAATTTAATAATATGTCTTGAAAACCTTCCCATGAGAGCACATATAGAATGACTCCACCGTCTTCACTAGCTGCAAGGAGTCCAGTGTACAATGCACCATAATTCAACCAGCTCTCTGTTGAT
The DNA here is from genome assembly GCF_003265705.2 of Callorhinus ursinus. Classification (NCBI taxonomy): domain Eukaryota; kingdom Metazoa; phylum Chordata; class Mammalia; order Carnivora; family Otariidae; genus Callorhinus; species Callorhinus ursinus. Next base: position 2,151,408 of record NW_027397130.1, read on the forward strand.
GCGCACGAGGTTGTCTGCAGCCATTCAGGAAACACTCAGTGAACGAGTGAGTGCTGCATGAATACTCTTACAGTAAAGTGGGATAATCTTAAAATGCCACTTTTCTACATTTGCTTGGATTTATTATTCCTGGATTTAAAAGAGGCTCATAATTCTATAAAGACAATTCCTTAAAATCAGGACATTTGTGAAAATATTAACATACTACTTTTGGAACACATCTCTGTGTTCAAGCCATCATATGAAGAATAAAAATAATCTATAGAATCAACCTTAATCTACTTAGCATGAAATTCTTCTCAAAGAAAAAAAGATATCATCAGGGACAATCTGGCAACTATTTCTCAATATATTTATTTAAGTAAAAATATATTCAGTTAAGCGAAAACTCTCAGTAATTATATAAAGCAATAAAATAGATCATAAATTAGGATCCTCTAAGTTTCATGTAACAACGTAAGATGCTAACAGGGCACTAGCTAATGTATCATAAACAAGCATATCCTGGTAGAGCCTACAATAAGCAAGGGCAGAGCAAGGGTCTCTCGGCCAACCCCCAGCCAAGGAGCACAGATGAGTGCTAGGGATGGGGACAAGGGTAGTGGCCCAAAGGATGAGGCAATCTCCAAGCCCACTCCAGGCATGCTTTTTGGCACCTGGGGTCCTCGATAGCCTCTGAAGTAGACACAGCACATGGAGCCCAAACCGCTCAGGGCTCACTGCCTAACACACTGGGCTGCAGAACCCAGGCAAATCCAAGACCAGGGAAAGCCAGTCAGGTACTCAAAACTGAAACTCAGGAGAATATGAAGCAAACCGGAACTCATGGAGGAAACTCAGCCTCTAGAACTTAGTAACAGATGCCTAGTTGTTAGAGCAGGGAGTCACTGAACAGAAAGAGGAGGGGCCCAGCGACCAGCACCAGGAGACAAAGAACCAAATCGAGGTCACAGAATTGTGGCTTCGGGCAGAGTTCCAAAGTCCAGCAATCAGTGCCAAGCCTTCAATTTCTGGGTCAGCCCCCACACCCCTCCTCCCAGTGGGGCCCCCGAGAGCTAAAGTACTTCCTCCTTGGCTCATTTCTTCTAGGACCCAGGACAGCACCAGGCCAGTGAGCCCACCTGTGGGAAAGGCAACACAAGAGTAAGAGTCGTGGGTGTTACCAGGAGCAGGAAGAAGGGCCTTGCAGCAAACACATGTTAGGAGACTTCCACAAGCTGGCCTCACAGACCAGATCCTACTGGAAGAAAGCATTTTATCTTCTTCAGAGCACCTATACTAGAAAGAAGCGGACAGTGATGACCTCTTCTTCCCAGCCTGTTCTGGTAGATTCCCAGAACTGTTTTTACAAAAATGCTCGTTCTGAATGAAATGAATTTGATGTCTAAAACAATGAGAGAGCTGTTAGTGAACACCTAATACTGGCCATGATGGCTTGCAAGAATCCATTCATTTTCAGTAATGTTCACAAACACTGATTTATGGGAAGCATGTCATAAAGTCTAGTTTCTGATAAATCTACATTTACCAGCACATCACATAAACACACTTGGGCAGAGCATGGATCTCAGGAGAGCTCATACCCTTTGAGGGAAAGGGGCTGGCATCATTGTGAAGGGAGAAAGAAAAGGAAAGAAAAGGAAAGGAAAGGAAAGGAAAGAAGAAAAGAAAAGGAAAAAAAAGAAAGAAAGAATCTAAAGCTGCCCAGTTTGGAGCTCCTCCTAGGAGGGTGGTCACCTGAACAGCTTCTGCCCCTTACCAATGGGTGAAAATTGCAGGCCCAGCTTGCTGGCTCGACAGGGGGCAATTTTCACTCTTTTTCCTCCAAATAGTTGATATTTAAGCTACCACACCAAAATGGGATGGAGCTCATTAGTAGCTATGCAACAAGGAGCGTGTGGAGGGAATGCGTAGGTGTGCGGGTTACCGCCCCTCAGAACCGGAAGAGCTGTGACTCGCTGGGCACTGGGCTGGGCGTCAGCAGCCCCCAGGGTCCCCCAAAGATTGTCCCATGTAATCCCCACAACCACACTGTCAGAGGTGGCCTTAGGCCCCCTTTACGGATGAAAACACTAGGACGGAGACCAAGAGCACACAGCGGAAAAGGAATCAGCTTGGGCCAAGGTCATTGTGACACCAAGTCCATTCTCTTAGATAAAAACACAGCTGTTTCTTTAATTTTTAGAAAATGTCAGGATTTTCCGAGTCTCCGTAGGAAGGGAGTTTTTTTTTTTTTTTTAAGATTTTATTTATTTGACAGAGCACAGCAAGGGGAGCGGAAAAGGGAGAAGCAGGCTCCCTGCTGAGCAGGGAGCCCAATGAGGGGCTCGATCCCAGGACATTGGGATCATGACCTGAGCCAAAGGCAGCTGCTTAACCGACTGAGCCACCCAGGCGCCCAAGAAGGGACTTTAAACCAACAAGCAATCTCACCCTAGGCCACACTGAGAACAGGTTAGAAGAAGGCAGAAGCCAGGACTCCTGCGTCGTGTCAGATCAGGGCTTGGACTCCCGGCCCCGCCCCTTAGCGGCCAAGGGACCTGCCGAACCTGCCCAAAGAAGCTTCAGTCCACTGAGCGGTAAGGCAGTGCCCCTGAGGCATGCTGTCAGGATGCAACAGACTAATCCCTGCGCAAACTATCTGCCAACCGTCAAGTCATAAAGCCCCGACCCTGGCGGCCTCCCCTCGCTGGGCCCCAGCGTGCACCTCACTCACAGGGCCGCTTCCCTCCCCGCCTTACCTCTCCCACCACCCACCACTGCCTGCTCCTCCATCTGCTCGCTGTCACGCCCAACGCGGGCCGCCCATCTCCCCTGTCTCTCCTCCCATTCCGGGGTTCCGTGACCCCTGCCTCTGTCCCCTCACCTCTCTGACAACTGCTCCTCAGAAGTTCAGCTTCTACTAAATTCCCTATCCCGCCAAAACTTCTCAGAAGTCCCCGACGGCCCTGGCTCCACCGTGCAACAAATATTTACAGTCTCTCCTGTGGGACAGACATGTCCAGCACCATCTTCAGTGTCGGCCCTCTGAATTAGAATACTAGCTCCCTGTGAATGAGGACCACGGGTCTCCGTCTACAAAGTTTGCCAGATAGTGCGTACCCCGAGTGTCGGCGAGAATGTGGACGACTGGAGTCCAGCACGACGCTGCAAGCATGTTAACGGCACGGCCGCTCTGAAAGCCCATGACATGTATTCTCTGTCACCCAGCACCCCATTCCACCCAAGAGCAATAAGTATCTGTGTTTCCCAAAAGACGGAAAAGAATATTCTGCAGCACCCGGAAGAGCCCCAACACTGGGAACGACCCCAGTGTCTGCCAACAGTAAGAGAGTCGCAAGGGCACCGCGCTCAGCGAGAACGAGTAAGTGCCCGCAGGGATCGCAGAGACAGTGCTAAGAGTCGCACTGTCCAAGTGCAGATGGCAGGAGAGTGGCTTCCCAGCAGGACGGAGGCCGGAGAGCAGCCTCGGGTGGGGCTGGTCATGGTCGCTGTGCTCTGTTTCCTGAGCCAGGTGCTGGTCATGTGTGTGTTCACTTAGTGACGATTCACAGAGCACTTAAGATATGAACTTTTCCTTTGGGCTTCAGGGAAACTTACTAAAAATGAACTTGAAAATGGAAGGCTCACTTCCATGACCCTAAGCAACTATGTTCCGTAAGGATATCTAACATAGGACCCAGAAGAATGCAAAAGGTCCCAAGCTCAGAAAGGGCAGAAGCAACGCAGGGCCAGGCGGCAGGATGACCCAGGCGTGGAGCTGCTCCCCAGTCCTCCATCGCTGCCATGACCCAGCCCACGCTGCGCCTCCTGCCTTCTGTCCCTGCACCAACTGCTTCCTCCCAGGTCATGTTTGCCCATAACTCAGAGCACACCGCGACCTCCTACAGCCCAGACCCAAACTCTGTTCCCACGGATGTGTCCCAATTCAAACCGTTATGGGAGAACCAGATGGCTCCAGCTCATCTTCTCATGCCCACCAGCCTTAGGATGTGGCTACCCTGGGGCCAGCCATCCAACCCTGGCCCACCAAGGGCTGTCCCTTCAGCAGGAGCCAGGATTAAAACTGGAAAGAAGTTTCACTGCCAAGGGGCTACGAACTGGCAGACACTGAGTGTAGCACTTAGGAAATGTTATGGGTCAACTGCTTCCCAAAAAAGTCTTTCTCTTCCTTGGCCTCTGTGAAGCCACATGATTCCCCTTCTCCTCAACTCTGATCTCCCCACTGGACAACCTCCATCTTCATCCTTCAAGAACTCGTACCATCTAGCATCACCCCTATGGAGTCAGTTTCCAAATTTATTTCTCCAAACTTGACTCATGTCTTTAAGTTTCAGGGAACCTCAAACCCAACCTGTCTAAACCCAAGTTCATTAGCTCTCCTCCCCCAGAAACACGTCTTTCTCTGAGTTCACTTGATGTTACTAATCTCTTGGTTCCAGATTTAAACACAACAAAAAACAAAACAGCTCAGACTTGAAGACATCACTATAAATGCATGTTTAGCTTAATACAGAGATGATTACATCTGGAAGTATTTCTAGACATACATCAATGGGGGTGGGGGGCAGAACAAGTAGAGACAACTAACAAACACGACCTCGGCCAGGTGGTCAAGGTCACATCCAGTGACATGTCACGTTGAGAGCACCAACCCTTAATATGACATGGTGAGAAGGGCACTCTCCCTCCAAGCTCTTCCTCCCCAAACCTAGGACCCCTTCTCATGTAACAGTCATCAGACACACCCCTGCCCAGTGCCCCTCAGAACTGTCAGTCACCCTAAACCAGGCTGAAAGACCACCGCTACCAAGAGGAGCCGAAGGAGACGTGCGTGACAGCTGAATGGAGTGTGGCGTCCTGGGCAAGGCTCTGGGGCAGAGGGCAGATAACAGCGAAATGCAGGAAATCTGAATAAAGCGTGGGCTTTAGCGATGATAACATTACCAATATTCATCGACTGTGATAAATGTACCATCCTAATGTCAGATGTTAGGAACAGCAGAAACTGGCTACAAAGTATATGGGAACTCTATCTTCTCAACTTTTCTATAAATCTAAAACTATCATAAAAAAGAGTTCATTAAAAAAAAAATACCTCACAGTTTTTCTTTCCCCAAATTATTCCCCAAACCCCATGATCCTCTCCTTTCTCACAGACTGTTCCGACTCCATACATCATGGCCCACCCCCACTCAAAAACCTTCAGAGACTGTGGCTTCCCAAATAAACGTCCTGTCTTTACCGTACCATTCAGGCCTTCAAAGACCTGGCTCCAAGTGCCCATGGCGCTGCTCCACACCAGAGAGCTCCTCTTCACTCTGGGCAGCCCCCCTTCCCCACCCCCATGCTGCACCCCCAGCCCCCCACTCCATCCCCCCGCCTTCCGGCTTCCATGGTTTCCCTGATGAGCATGCCCCCCAGCTCTATTCTTCTGCCTCACCTGGCCTGTGAGCGAGGCCCCACCACCTGCGCTCCCAGTGAACAGCTCCTGCAGGCGGTCCACCAATGTGCGCCAATCAGAACTGTGCCCACTGCGGCCTTCAGCCCTCTCCAAACCTCCCTCACGGCAGAAAAGGGTCACGCCTCCTGCCGGGCACCCAAAGCAGCGTGATGCAGTGCCTGACACAGCCAGTGCCCCCCCCCCCCCCGGCTCGCCCCCCCCCCCCCTCTCACTAAAAACACCCCTCACCGACACCGGACGCCCCCCACATACCGCCCTGGCCTGCCAAGCCCTCCCCGTCTCCGTGCCTACCTCCTCCGGAAGCCTTCCTCCACCAGACCCCTCTTCCAAAACCCCTCCCTAGCTCCCGGTCACCCCACTCCTCTCCACTGAGTGACCACACAGTCTGCAACCACTAGTTAAACATCTCAACGTCAGTCTGATCTGCCAAGCTGGTCGGTGCGTGCACTGACTTGACAGTGCTCCCAGGGTTAGGGACCAGCTCACACTCCCCTTTCCTTCCCACCCAGGGACTGGTGCTCACTGGCTAGCCGGCAACTCAGCAAACAATACGTGAGCAGTGAATAAATGGCGGTGCCCCAAGCAGCTCTCCCGCCCGGGGCCCCATTGCCTGAGAGGCAGGATAACGCTGGGCTCCACCCCTCACTAACCAGGTGACCTCTGGCAAATTATCTAACCTCTCTTGCCTGAGTCCACTCAACTATAAATGCACCTGCTCACAGGGTTGTTCAGTAATTAAAGGGGCTGTCGATATGGAAAACCCAGACACACAGTAATTGTTCAGTAATTAAAGGTGCTGTCGATATGGAAAACTTCACACACACTGTGTGAAGGCACACAGTTAAGTATGACTTAAAACAAAGCTAGTACAGACCTTCTTCAATTTACAATGGGGTTACGTCCCAATAAACTCATCACAACACCTAACCTACGGTCATAGCTCAACTAAGCCCAGCTTCCAAGTGCTCAGAACACTCGCGTCAGCCTACAGTTGGGCAAGAGCGTCTTGCACAAAGCCTATCTCACCATACAGTGTTGACCATCTGGTGTCATTCAGTGAACACTGTACAGACGGTGACAAGCGGTGGCCGTGTAGGGACAGGATGGCTGTCACCGTACTGACTGTTGACCCTGCTGATCGCTGGCTCACGGGGCTACGCTTACTGCCCAGCATCACGAGAGAGGATCGGACCACGTATCAACACCAGCCCAGGGAAAGATCCATGTTCAAAATCGCGAGGAGGGTTTCTACTGAACACGTATCACTTTCACACATTCGTAAAGTCGAAAACTTTTAAGTCGAGCCATCCTAAGTCAAGGACTGTCTGCTATTATTTTCCCAGAAGCAAAAAAGATGTTAAAGCTGGTAGCTGGGACAGTGTTAATGTTGATCTAGTTCTTGGGTGTCGTGGGGGTTTCCTGAGTGTTTATTTTATTATTATGCTTCAGATCCTATAAGGGTAAGGGGGAATTCAAAATAGTCCTTTAGTGACACATACAGTATCATCTTGGTTGCAGGAAAGGGGAAGAGGAATGACAGAGAAGTGGAAAATACACCAAATTTTAACAGTGCCAAAGTGTGACTTTATATAATTTTTATTCTCACTATGTTTTTACCTATGGAAAACAAGTTTCCAAGGGTTTGTCTGCTAAAAATGCTAAAATATTTTTCAAGTACTAAAACCATTCCCAATATAAAGTTTTATTTAAAGGATGAAACTCTTCTGGGCATCCCGCCGGCTGACCAGTTATTGATGCTTTCCCAGGAGAAGCGCTGCGTGCGTGATGGGAGAGACAGCGGGAGCTCTCCGGAGGGGGCCTGAGCCCCACTGCAGGTCTGAGCCAGGCGCCGCCACCATGAGGCCAGGCTGGGGACCCAGCACAGGGCACTCCCAGCGTGCGGTGATCAACTACGCAGCTGAAGGACGTGCAATGACATGCGTGAACACGCCAGGGTATTCAGGATATCAATACGGGAAAGAAACACAAGACAACTTGTATCTCTGAATTGCTCCCGGCTCCACAGAAGCTAATTCTGAACCTGAGCCAGGGCTCAGAGGGAGCGCAGAAAAAGGAAATGTCTAATTTACATTTGACAGTGCTTTTAGTCTCATGTGTCTTTAAGCCGCTGGTCTGATCAACTTTTAAGGATAAAAGAAGAAGTTATCCAAGAGAACACCGAACTGAACAATATTCACCGCGTAGCTCACCACCAGCAGCTACAGCAGGAGGACAAGGGTACAGCAGGGATGAATGAAGACCAGGCACCAAGGGGAACAGGGGCCTGGGAGGGACCCATTTTAAGCAACACTTTCAACATTTCCCACTGAAATATTCTTTAAAGAAAATTTTCTCCAATTTTCAGAGTGAGATGCATGCTCTCTCCCTTCCCGAATGCCCACAGTAGCTTGCCCCTCTCTCTCCTACATCCAGCCAAAGCCTGCAAGTCGCTCTGTCACCTCCTGCACCCCATCGGTGACCAAGCGCCACCCATCCTCTGTTTCAGGGGGCTCTCGGGGCCCCCTACCCCTCCCTGGCACTGGCCGAGCTCAGCTGCAGCCTGCTCTTCCTCAGTCCCCACCTCCCCACCCTCCGTGCACTCCTGACCCATGCCCCCTCCCCAACACAGATTCTCACATACACACACCCCTCTCTTCACACACACACACACACACACACACACGCACGCACGCAAAACACACATTCCCTCCCGTTCTCTCTCTCTCTCCCTCTGCACCCAGTGAAATCTTTCTAAAATCCTAATTATGTCACTGCCCTGCTTTAAAGCATTTCTTAATGGTCCTTGAAACAAAATCCAAAGTCCTAGGGCTTTGTAAAGCCTGTCAGGACTTGCCTTTTCCACCAGTCCATGTGCAGAGGCCCTGACCACGTCTCTTAGCACAGTCCCAGCCCCGTTTCTTCACCTGACCTATAATTATTGAGTAACTTCTACCAAACGGCACTGTGTGAGAAGTTGGGGTGCAGCAGTGAACAAAAACCAAGTCCCTGGTGAGTGGGGTTGACAAACCAAATACAGAGCCTGGTGTTTGAGGGGAAATACAGCAGGCGGGTGGTGGGTGGCCGGCGCCACCTTAGGAAGCAAGGAGGGAAACCTTGCACCAGGAGGCCTAGCCTCGGCAAAGGGCAGTTTCCCAGAGGCCATGCTCTCTCACCTCCCCACCTCTGCACACACCAGTTCCTCAGCCCGGCCCTCCCTCCCTCTCCCTTCTCTGCCCGGCAAACTTGTTCCCTTCCAGGTTCTGAGTCAGAGTGCCAGTCTTCCAGGAGGCCTTTCCCGTACTCCATATGCAGCCGCCACCAGCCCAATGCCCCGCTTCCTGTTGAGTCAACCCATCTTCCCCCCAAAACTGGTAAACACCTTAAAAGCAGGAGTTGTTCAGCAATGAATCACCCACACTTAGCACCCTGCGTGACACAGAGAGGCACTAGACAAACATTAGCTGAATTACTGAATTCTAGAAATGAGTTGTGACTTAACTATCCTTTCCCCTCTCCACAGCCCAACCCCCTGACCTACGCACACTTTCACTTATCCTTCAGCATCCAGCACCAGGCTCAGCCAAGCGCCTCGGGAGTGCAGACACGGGAGAAATGTCCAGCCAACAGAATTTGTGAAATCACTAACTTGTGACTCAAGCGCAGATACATAATTATTGCATTGTTCTTTGATTTTGTGTAAGAATGTCATTTTTCTCAAATCAGATACAAATTCCTCAGGGCCACACCCACGCCTTGTGTCTGCTTATACACAACCCCGGACTCAGCGCGGAGAGGTGAATGGTCCTAAATGCAGATAAGCATTATTTCCACACCCAACACGAGGAAACTCACTTTGAATAGCATATTCTACTAGTTAGGATCTGGGCATTTCACTGTATGTACAGTGTGCCTCAAACAACAATGTAAGTAAATATTAACCCCTTAGTAGGTCTGCTTCCCCAAGTGCCTGGGTTATCAGTTCAGAAACTCTGGGGCAAGTGTGGAGCCAGAAACAATACTGGAAGAAAGCAAAACCATGTGCTTTCTTTCTGTTTTTTTAAAGATTTATTTATTTATTTGAGAGAGAAAGAGAGAGCATGAGCATGGGAAAGGCAGAGGGAGAGGGAGAGAGAATCTCAAGATGACTCCCCGCTGAGAGCAGAGCCCGGTGATGTGGGGCTCACTTCCACAACCTGAGATCATGACCTGGGCTGAGATGAAGAGGTGGACGCTTAACCGACTGAGCCGCCCAGACGCCCCCCAGCACCATGTGCTTTCTGATTCGATGCTCTGAAGACAGCACATCACTTCAACTGCACTGTGACCCAAGACGCACACATGCTGAATCTGCCTAGGAGGAAACATCAGGCAAACCCAAACTGAGGATATTCTACAGAGTAACTGCCCGGCACTCTTGAAAAATATCAAGGTCAACAAATTCAGAGACGGTAGGATGTCGGCTGCCGGGGGCTGGGAGGGGAACAGGGGCACAGAGCTTCAGTTTGGGAAGATGGTGAAGTTGGGAGGCAGACGATGGATGGCTGCACAACAGAGTGAATGTACCTGATGCCACCGAGCGGCACACTTACAAAGGATTAACAGACATTAGTGTGTTGTACCACTAGAAAAGATTGTCAAGGGCAAGAAATTCTAAGAAAGGCTGAGAAGCTCCCTTAGATTAAAGGAGGCTACACAGACAAGACCATGAAAGGCAGTGGGTGACCCTGAGCGGGGGCGGGGAGGGCAGAAATTGCTAAGAAAGGGGCAGTGCCGGGACAAATGACAACACGCGAGTGTGAACTGTGGGTTAATCATAGTAACATATCAATGACAGACGTCCTGACTTTCACAACTATCCTGTGGTTACGTAAGAGAGTCCCTGCTCGCAGGAGCTACACACATTAAGGCCTGAGGGAGCACAGGGCCTCCAACTTACTGCTCAACCACTCATGGGAGGAAAGTACAGACCTACATAGAGAAACACAGAGAGAATGATCAAGTAGATGAGGGACGATGTAAACAACTGGTGAATCTGGGTAAAGGGTATAGGGGAATTCACTGTACTATTCTTACAATTTTTCTGTAAGTTTGAGATTACATCAAAACCAAAAAACAGACAATAGTGCAAGTCAAGAACAAAAGCCACATCTGAAAGTTAATTGGCGGGGGAGGAAGGGGGTGGTCAAATGATCACATGTTCTCCACGGCCGCCTGGGGGCACACCCCCGCACCCCACCCCTGCTCCGGCAGAGCTGCACCTGTCTGACAACTTGAGGCTCAAGAACATGATTAAAGCATTAATTATCATGTCAAACATTTCCTGGGATGGCATTTTCTATATATTTAACTTACAAAAAGAAAAGGTGTCAAACTTCAGCTCTACTGAAACAAGTATGGTAGATGCCCCAAGTACTTTTTTAATGTCTTCGGAATAAAAGGAGGAAAGAGTCAGAAACCTGGAGGACACCATCTATATATAATCCACACGCTATCTTGTTAAAACTCTAGCTTTAGAATTCTACAAGGTGATAATGAGGAGAAATGTTCTTATCCATTTCAGGACTCTTCCACGGCACACTGTTCAAAATGGAACACGGCACATTTTTTAAAGCAGGTTAAAAAAAAAAAAAATCTGTGTAGATGGTCCCTTTGTGGCTCCTGAGCTTCCCATGACGAATGCCAACAGCAAGTTCCTATGTTTCAAGTGCAGAGAGAGGGTGCCTGCACTGGCCACCCGCTCTTTAACCTGCAAGGCCTGACCAGCCTCTAGATCCCACCACCTCGACAGTCGCCCTCCTGCTGTGGCTGCCTGGCTTTGGGCATGGTTTCTCACTTGGATTCCCAAAACTCCCTTTTCCAGTTGGCATTCCCACCTCCGGTCCCACCCCTCCAAACCCTCCACTCCACCCACGGTCAAAAATACCTTTCAAAACACAAATCTCTGTATGATATCGCCCCCCCTTAAATCCATAAGCAGCTCCCCACCATCAAGCACATCAACTGTCATTCGATGCTGAGAGTTCCACGCTGGGTCAATGGGACGGATCTGTATGTTTCATAAATGCAGTTCAATTCAAATAATTTACTTACTTAATATCAGTGCAAAGCTTTCCCTATAATCATGCCCTTCTCACCTGTAAGCACACATGACAGTGTATTACAAATTTGGTGTTGATGTGTCTGTCCGTCCTACTAGATCCTAGGGTTCCAGAGAGCATAGCACCCTACAGGAGAGCAATACACTTTTGTTGTACTGAAGTAAAGACTTCTGGCTACTTTCCCCTGCCATACTCGGACAGATGTTCCTTCACTCCCAGGATAAGACACTACTGGGTAAGCAACAGAGTGATCCCCTCCAGGACACATGCCAGGGGTCCGGGGCAGCCGGAGGCCCTAATGGTTACATATCAGGCGACTGCCTTCACAACCCCACAGAGCTCTTCACAAACACAAGCTCCAGAATGGAAAGGGCCTAACAGATCCCTTTTAGGTCTGCTACCTAATTTCTGGTCCTCTCTGCTTGATATTTTTGGCCAACCACCTGATATCCTCAAGCCCTGCTTCCTAATTTAAGTCTGACGCCCACTTTCTTTTAACTACACAAACGAGTCTCAAACTCTTGATGATGGGACACCTTTACTTATGCTCAAAGACTACTGAAGACTCCCAAAGAGCTTATTCTATGAGCTCTTATCAGTACTTCTCAGTACATTCCATGTTAGAGGTTAAGGCCAAAAAGGAAAAAAAAAAAGGAATGTATTTCTTCATTCATTCATTTAAAAATTATAAACTCATTAAATATTTAAATAGATATTTCTATGAAAAATAACTGTATTTTCAAAAAATCATTAGATAAGTGACAGCTTTTTGCAAATCTCTTTAACGTCTGCCTTCACAGAAGACAGCTGGACTCCATATTCTGTTTCAGTCTGCTGTAACGCACTGTTTTGGTCAAAGTAGATGCACAAACTCTGACCTCACAAAGATGTGCAGGCCAAAAGAGAAGAAGTACCAGCATATCCAAATAACTGAGAATATTCTTCTTTCACTTCAAGTCAAAACTCAGTAACTGTAGTTTCTTAAGGGTTAGCGGCAATCTATCTGCACAGAACACAAAATAGGATACCAAACCTAGACGAAGACTGGGCTTTTTATCCCTCACTATGTTAAAATCCACTGGCCTCACTTTGAGTAAATCTTTTGCCCATGGATGATTTTGTGATATCATGGACTGGTCATCTGGAAATACTGGTTCACTGAATTATGCAGATGTTCCAAATGTGGACACACTTTGTTCTACATTTCACATCCAAAAAAAAAAAAATCCTATTCATTCTACCACCACGGTCTCATTGGAAGAGTCTAAAGTGTGGGAAGCTGGGAAGTTCACCGTGGCAGACACCAGTTCTCCAAAACTCTTGATTTTCACCTGAAAGCTCAAATTTTATCCCTAGCAACAAATCCTGTTGGTCTTTTCCTTGGAGTGATAGCTCATTTTGTTCATTTTCAAGACGCACCTGCCACAGACCCAAGCCTGAGAGCCCAGAGCTGCTCGTTAGCCTGTCAGGTGCAGCACACACACCCCTCGGCAGAAGGGCAGCGGGCGCACTGCATGGGAAGGCGGGCACCGCGGAGCCAAGATCAAGAAGACCAATACGTTTTACTGCACCATCAAAGGCATTCTCAAGTGGAGTGGAATTCTTTACTGTAAATGCACAGCCGTGAAGAAAACAGTGGACCAGCACCGTCCGGTGCCACCACCCTGATTCCTGCGAAGGTGCCAGGGGTTTACCCACATCACATCTGCACCATCTGTGCAGATCCCAACACAGAGAGTACGAAAGGCCAGTGCTACCTTGCATTATTATTTTTTTTAAGATTTTATTTTTAAGTCATCTCTACACCCAACGTGGGGCTTGAACTCATGACCCCAAGATCAAGAGTCACTCGGTCCACCGACTAAGCCAGCCGGGCGCCCCTGCCTTATACTATCATTGGAATAGGGGTCAGGGGAACCCAGGGCCTGGAGCCCACCGCAGGAACGGCTGAGCTGCAGCATTGGCACTGTTCTCTGTCTGGTTTTATATCCCCACCACCACCCCAGCCACCTTCCCAACACACTTGGTTATAGACTCCAGAGCCTCACAATGTGAACTTTTCAGTGGCACATTGTGACACCATTCTAGGCTTTGCTTCACAAGTCCGCCTCCCTCATTGCTAGCCATCCAGCTTCGGTCCCTTCGGCAAGCCACTTAATGAAGGCCTCACCTCCTCACCCGTCACCTGGAGACAACCCTTCCCACCCAGGTAAGGTGCTGGCAGCCTTAAAGAACACACCCTCTGTGGAAGCCCTTTGCAAACTATGCATTTTTTCTGCAGTCTGTCTTCACCATGTGCGAAGCACCGGCCTGACAGAAAACTCAGGTCCAGGGGTGAGGATATAACTAAAAATACCAGAGAAAGCAAGTGCTCATGAGTGGCTGGGGAGTTGCTTTAGATGAGATAATCTGGGAAGGCCTCTCTGAGGAAGTGACCCAGCAGCTGAGAGAGGAGGACCAGAGGGAGCCAGGCGTACAAAGAGCAGAGGATAGAGCGTTCCAGGTCTTTCCATCCAGGAAGCAGAAAAGGCAGGGGGGGCCAGATCACGAAGCTTTGAGCACCAGGGTGAGGCATCCGCATTCTCCTCCAAGCACTTGGGAAGCCAGGAGAGGGCCAGTCAGGAAGTAACAGAATCTGATTTACACCCGTGAGAGATCCCTCTGGCCACAGCATGAAGAATCAGTTGTAGGGCAGAATGCATGTGGGGAGACGGGTCAGGATGCAAGTCTGGTCATCCAGACAAAAGATGGCAGCTGCCTGGACTGGGCTCGCAATGGGTGGAGACAAAGCGAGGCGGTCCAATGTAAGATGCACTTTGATGGCAAAGCTGACAGGCTCTACTTGTGAGCTGGACAGGGCCATGAGGAGGGGAGGAGGAAAGACGGACGGGTAAACCCTGGATTGACAGCATGAACACTTGAGTGGGGGCGGTGGCCCTGTGCTGAGGCGGAGAATATGCTAAAGCAGAGCGGGTGCTCGGGAGCTCCAGGGCCAGGTCAGAAGTGAAGACCTCAGATGTGCGAGTCACTGGTGCGTGAACCGCACGTAAATCATGAGCCTAGACAAGACCCGCTGGTGAGAGGCCTACACAGCAAAGAGGGAGGGCCCAAGATCAAGTTCTAGAGCGCTCCACACTGAGCTGTCAAACAGCAAAGGGGTCTGAGGAGGAGTGATGAGACCCCGGAGGGAGACCCGGAGTTTCGGGAAGACAAGGAAGCAGGTGAGGAGAGTCTCGGGGGGAGAGAGTGGCCCACTGCGGAACGCTGAGGAGAGCACAAACAAGGTAAGGACAGAGAAGTGACGTTTAGATTTAGCAACCAATGATGGCCTGTGGAGCGTGGTCTCAATGCCAGGCAGGGAGCCTAACTGGAGTAGATGAGAGAGGATGCAAGGTGAGCGATGTAGGGTTACCCGTCTACTGTCCATACGGTACTCTGATGCATCCACTCGGCTTCCTCCATGGCTGATTCAAAGTACAGCTTACAAAGCCAGGTGACAATGAGTCGAGAGACGGGTTTGAGAAATGGCTCATCATTTTATACCTACGTCTCCTACCCACGTGTAGGTACAGTGTGTGTGTGTCTGTGATTTTAGGAGCAACAGCTCTCTAGCCTCCCTGATTCTGTCCCACACGTGTGTGGTAAAGATGAATCTGAGACCAAATGTTCCCACATGCCCACTCTCCAGTAGGAGAATGAACTTGGTGACAACCATAAAGTATCACAGCAAAACACAAATGGGGAACATGTATACACATCAGCATTAGCCACAGGCCTATGAATGATTCATTTTGAGCTGTAATTTATACAAGTCTAATTATTTGCAAATTACAAGCCAAAGATACTATTGATGCATATACGTATCATTCATTATACATAGAATTCACCAAATGACAAACTAATTTGATAATAGCAGTATTCAACTAACAGTAGCTTAGTAATTAAAATGCAATAATACTGGCATTTGAAAACCAGCACTGATCCAAAACAAAAATTGTGGGAATCCCAACTGAGAGTGGGCAAGTGCTGTAGCTCTCTCTGAGGATGCCAAACGTTGAGAGGCAGAAAACTTTTTAGGGCCATCAGTCAACTTTAGTGAAGATGTCAATTTTAGGAATCCTTACTTCATTCAACAGGACACCAATAGGTAACCACCAACATACACACAAAATAAAAGTATCTGGAGTTACACATGGATCACAGGAAGAAGCAGAGGCTGCGTATGGGTTTAGGGCAGTCAATGGCGTACCAGGGCGAGTGGCATGAGTAGGCCCTACTCCGGGACCACATGGCCCACGCGTGTCGCGTTACTATAGTGCTCCTCCAACACACTGGGGGCGGGGGAGGCAGGGGAGACAGCCCGGCCCGGATGCCTGCGCGCTCAAGATGCCTAGAATCAAGATGCCACTCAAGATGCCTAGAATCGGAGTGGCTGTCTGGTGTTGAGGGAACAGAGCACAAGTCACACCCAGGTAACCCACTGGCGAGAATCAGCCCCACAAATGGGGTTTGTGTGAACTGCAGTGTTGGACTCCTTCGTGTTTTATAACATCTGAGAGAGTGCCAACATTTTTAAACTGGAAGGCTTCACATTAAAAAAAAAAAAAAAAAAAGTCTTCTGGCTTCTCAAAGAAAAAGAAAAAAGAGAAAGGAAGCCATCTGGCTGAGGCCCACCTGCCCCTTCAGCTGTTGTGGCCTGTGCTCCCCAGAACCCACCCTCCAGACAATCGGACACAAGTCACTGTCAGCTGCCACTTATCTCTGAACCTATGCGTTCTTCTCTCTGGCCTGCTTCCTTCACTTATGCTACCTCCCAGCTATTAGCATCATTTGGATTTGCAACCTTTGTCCTGGCAGGGGTGCTAAAAGGTCCCCTGGGTCTGAGTCCGAGGAAGAGATGATGAGGACTGTTATGATGCCAAGCTCTCACACACTGAACTGAAAACATCAGCTTCTGATTTTCTTCTTCATTAAACACCTTGCAAAGGTCAGACACAGCAAACGTCCTCCCCTGGCTCTTTTCTAAGGAGTAATCTCAGTAATTACTCAGACTCAGACCTTTTCTCTTAATAACCTACGATGAACTTATCAGGGAATGCTGATCATTCACAAATTAATGTTTTAATTAAAAGGTCAAAAATATATCCATTAATCAGTTTGAACAGTTTGAGCATTGGTTAGGGTAGCAGAGGGAACCACATTTCAAAAGAAAAAAAAAAGTCCTCCAAATAGAATGGAAAAAAAAAATGATTAGACAGTTACTTTACAATAAGTTTCTTTTTATATATGCATAACAACCACAAAAGCTTTTAACTATGAATTAGTATTAAAGATGTCGATAAGACAGACTTTATACAATCTCTTCCAATAAACATCTCTTTTACTCCTTAAACTACCTTTGGATGAAACAAATTTTCCGAAGCCAAATCAATAACTGAAGGACTGCTTACTAGTGACTGACTATGGTAGAATTACCATAACTTAGGTGATCTTACATAGATTCAGCATCATATACGAAAAACAATAATCTTACACAAGCATATTCATAAGCCCAGAGCACTCACACTGTAATGTAACACCAACTACCCTTCTTCTAACACTGAAATGTCTAAATAAATACAGTCTTGAAGGAGAAATCATAAAAAGACAAACTTTAAGTGTGCACAGATGAGAGGGTCCCACCCTTTTGCTTTAGAGACCAGGAAATAGAGGTTAATTAAGGACAGGTTCACCAAAATTGGCTGTTTTCTTTCCTACTAGCCGCTTGTGAGTCACTGTTCACGCTCCAACACCATGGAGACCCCCTAAAATCTGGGCCCAAGTTCCAACCCATCATCCTCTAAATCTACCGGGGGAGAAAGTCTGTCTCCAAGCTACGGCAACATGACACCACATAAAAGGAGGAAAAGTCTGGATTCAAGACAAGCTGTTTAGAAAGCCATGATGAAGTTCATTGTAACTTTAAAATAACTTTGCATTAATTTGTTACCAGCTAAACATTTCCCAGTAATGTTGTTTCTCAACACAGCACTTCGCAGAGCCTGGACAAAAAAAGTAAACCAGCCACAGAAGCAGGCTAACCACGTGGGTACAAGTATTCTAGCCCAAGGTGTCTCTCCTCCAGTGTTAACAGCACTAAGTATACCAAAGAGTCCGGGAACACTTGCAACGCTGTACTTTCGAACTTGGTTAACTTTTATTGTCTGAACCGAAACTTAGTTTGAGTTAAAGTAACATTATCCAGTGCATAACTCCCAACCAAAACACCCTTGTTCCATTTACAACCAAAAACTAGAGTCTGAAATGGCTCGTGCTTTTTTAGTTGACTTGCAACATGTGGCTGGGAAAAAATACGCTGCTTTCCCTAGGGCACTCTTCTGGCTCGGAACTTTCTTCGTGGAAAAAAACTACCAAGGTCCAAGGGGCGCAGCCGGAATCCACTTACCCGATCCTTCATCCTCCAGCTCTGGGCTAAGGATTTGGAGCCCTCGATTTTCTCACAGTGCCTCTTTTTCATAAAAGCCAAAGGCAGGTTCCAGTCTGTGAGGTCGGCCTCATCTTCCTCCCCGAGCCCCAAAAGAGGGGACTGCAGCATCTCGGACTCCATCAGGGGGGGAGGGGGTGGGGGAGTCCTTGGCAGCAAGCGCTCGAGAACCTCCAGCCTTAAAAACTAGCGTACACCAGAACTGGTGAAATTAGAATCAGGAGAGGGGGGGTGGAAAAAGAAATGAATGGGGAGCGTGCGGAGCCCCTTCTCTCCGAACTCTGCGCGGGAAGGCGAAGGAGGTGGGAAGAGCCGGGGCGGGGGGCGGGGGGGAGCGGGGCCGACCGAGGAGCTCCGCGCAGACACACACGCCCCCAGACCCCAGGCCACTGGCTGCTTCCCAGGCTGTACGTCTCCGGAGGGGCTGCAAGCGAAGCTGTCAAAGGCGCGACGGACTTCAGGCCTCACGATGACCCTACTCTCGGCCTCCACGCCTCAACCGATCCGAGCACAGGAAGGCCGCCTGCTCTCGGTGCCGGTTCGCCGACTATAGGCGGAGGCCTCCGGTCGAGCGGAAGAGGTTCGGAGCGCGTCGGGTTTCCCGCAGCCCCTCTCAGCCCTGCGGGTCCCGCACTCGCCGGAGCTGCTGCACCCAGGGCCAGGACCGGCCCATCGTGCTCGTCCGCAGCCGGCTCCTCAGCCCCGGATCCGCGCGGCCTGGCCGGTCCTGGCCTCCGGCCCCGTGGCTCTCTCCTGCCTGAGGACCAGTCCTGAGAAAAGGGCGACACGGAGGCGCGAAGAAGACAGGTAGTGTGGGCTTATTGGCTTTGGAGAGTTTCGCCCTCTGGTTTGAAGCTGCAGTGAAACTCCTCTCATCAGCACATCAAGGAGGACGCCATGTTACCAAGACCCAGCATGCATCGCGCTCTACGGCGTGACCAACAGGCCAAACTTCCTCAGAGCGTTCTGGCCGCGCTTCCCAGGGTGCGGAAAGAGAAAGTCCCCCTTCTTCGTTGCTATGGTTACCACGATTCAGCTTTCCAGAGTTTATGGCGTTCATTCAGTAGATACGTGATATCAGTCAATCCTACAAATGAAACTATGTCAATTTAATTAATTTTGAAAAAAGCTTTTTATTGTTACAAACGGACCTACATGCTCCTGAAATTAAAGGAATTGACCCCCCCCCCCGTTGTTTCTTCCAGATTTTGAAAAGGCAGCAAAAGCTTCAGAAAGAACCACTGATAATATTACAAAAGAAGATAGTTGCGGGGGGGGGGGTGTTGCGCGAGTATCCTCCGCAGTATCAATCAGATTTTCTTTGTTTTTTTCCAGGGAATACACCCCGGGGGAAAATTAATTTCGGTGATTACAATTTCTTATTGAATCCATCTTATTTTCTGAGCAGTTTATTCTTCTTTTGATATAGTTTCATGTGCAAACAAGTAAAAGCTACAGGTGTCGATGCATGGAGGCATGCCTCCTGCTTTATTTCTCTACTCAGGAAACATTGCTTTTTAAAAAAGATTTTATTTATTTATTTGAGAGAGAAAGAGAGCAGGGGGAGGGGCAGAGGGACAGAGAGAATCTCAAGGAGACTCCCCGATGAGTGCAGAGCCCAATGCGGAGCTGGATCCCTTGACCCTGAGATCTTGACCTGAGCGGAAACCAAGAGTTGGACTCTCAACCAACTAATCCGCCCAGGCGCCCAGTAAACATTGCTTATTTACAATATGTGCAGAACTGTGACCTCCTGCACAAGGAGGGAACATAAAGCCGAATGCAGCATGCAGGGCCTGCCTTCAGTGAACACAGTGTTAGTGAAACACACATGGACCCGTTCGATAAAGCTGGGCAGGCAGCAAAGAGGCTGGTCTTCCCTCTGCATTTGGGCTTTGGGGTCAGGTGCACCTGGATCCAAATCTTGACTTAACCACTTTCCACCCCTTAAACTTGGTCAATTCTCTAACGAGTTCAGCCTCAGTTTCCTCAGCTATAAAACCAGGATGATAATACCCACCTTGAAGGATACAATTAACCGGTGAAAGTGCCTAGTATAGTATGAACGCCCAATACAATGCTAGCAATGATCTTTCCATAGCTAGAGTGAAACCTAGCAACTGTGCTTTATTAATCTAAAACCTCAGATTGGACTCTGGAAGATACTCTGTCTCTCCGTGGTTTCCCAGGTCTTTGAACCAATGTGGGAGTCCATATCAAAATCCTGATGGCATTTGTGTTCCTTTCCACACTGGAATGAATAGTGCAATCCCAGATCTTTCTCACCTAGCACATAGCAAGCGTTCCAAGCATTCATTTCATTATTTAAATCCGAATGAGTCTGATTCTCCCCTTAAAACTCAGGACGAATTCACCAAAACACAGATGGAGGCTAAAACCTTCCTTTTCCCTGCTCTCTAGGTTGGCAAAATATCCCCACAGGCAGCAGCAGAGGCTTTGGGACTGTAGGGTCTTGGGAAGACCCTAGTTTTACCTCAGCAGCATTAAACCCATTCATTGCTAACTAGCCTGTGACTGGGAAAACCCACTCAATCTGTGTGAAACTCGGTTTCCTCACCTACAAAGTGTGTGTCACCTTGGGATATCACTCACCTTGTCTGATATTCTAAATGAAGGTCGTAAGGGTGCCTATGGAACCCAAATTTGGCAGGTCATCAGAATCACTGGGGGAACTATTTAAAAATAAAGATGCCTGGGTCCCACCCCAGACCCACTGAATCACGGGGAGTGGGAAAACAGGGGTTCAGGGCCTATATTTTTTAATCAGGTAGTCCTGATGAGAACTTAAAACCAGTCAGATTCGGGGATATTGGAAAACATTCTCTCTAAAGATATCAGGCAACGTTCTCCTCTAATGATTCCATTCCGGCCACATGGCAGGTCCTCAATAAACATTTGTACCAAGTAAATGAGTATTACGAAGCAATCACCCAATCTTCCATCTACTAAATCAGTGCAAGACTTGCCCTCTCCCCCAAACTACAAAACAAAACATACCCATTTTACAAATGTGACCCCAGAACCAAGAAGCCATTTGGGGTCCGTATCCTGGACCGAGGGTCAGGACACACACATTCTGGCCCCCAGCCAGGCACCAATTCCTGCAGACAGCAGCAAAGCCTCTGACCTCCTCTGCCCTCAGCCTCCACCTCCGTAGCATGAGGGACTTGGAGAAGGTGAAATCTAGGCTATTTCAGGTCCAAAACTCTGTGATTCATGTGAAACCCAGGAAGGGGCTGGTGACAACGCAGCTCCAAACCTGAAGGCTCAAGAATGGGCTTGAATCATTTCATAGCATCATGACATTTAAAAGAACTCTCGTCCCAGTGTGTCATGGATGATTCTATTCAAATCCCAGATAAGCATTTGGAACTGTGGCTCCAGGCTTCTGGAAGGCAGTGAGCGTCTATGACTAACGAGGGACTGGAAATTCAAGGCCTACAATTTCTCACCTGGGTGATCTCATCCCCACGGTGTGTGATCGGCCGGCCACCAGAGGCTACAATTCCGATCTCCAGCGTCCAATTCTTCACAAGCAAGGCCATCTCATGCTTTCCACAGAACCTCACAATATGATACTTTAATCTTGAAAACAGTTTTATGCATCTCAAAAAATGCACGAAAACTTGTCTGATTTTCTAGCTATAAAACTGGGGGAGGGTGTTGCTGACATCCTGCGGGTGATGAACACCAGGCTCGGAACTGGAAGAGGAGGGGCTTGTAGGCCCAGCTCTGATGGGAAACAGCAGAATAACCGGAGACCTACTCGTACAGGGAGGGGGAGAACGTGCAGGTAGACCAGCTGGCCCCTTCCAGCCCTAAAACTTGGACTCTTTGGCAACCGGAGGCCAAAGACACTGCCAAGTGAGCCTGAGAACAAATATAAAAACCTGAACATGTGGGTCACGGAGGTCAAGGGTAAACATAGGACAGGGAAAAGGGGGCTGGGAGAGAGTGTGAATAATTGCCTCAGGCACGGAGTTTGTTGCCCTGGGAGAACAAAGGAGCCTGGGTGAGCCCACCTCACCTTTTCTCAAAACACAAGACCAGCTCAGGCGAGGCATCCCATTTGCACGCAGCGCAGCGCGGGCTGAGTTCCATCCTCCAATATTGCAGCTTCTGCGCTAAATCGATCAAGGGCACAGAATGTGTTTTGTCATCAAGACTCAGGAGCAAGACTGGTCAAGAAAGCGGGTGCTTCGCTGAGCTATTGCTTTCCACGCAGGGAGACCGGCCAGCTCCTATCCTTTCCAGAGAAATCTGCGCTTAGCTTAAAAGAAACCAAAATAGACATAAAGTACTTTGCTTTTGTCTGAGCACCATTACTCTGTTTTTAGCAAAATCCAAGCCACCCCCCTCTGCAGGTCAGATGTTTTGTTGACAGCGAAGTGAGAAAAGAGAACTAGGGGGAAGTGACGGGCCTCAGCATCTCCGTCGGAAACACAAGGCTGCAAGACGCCAAATGCGCCTGTCTCCCTCTCTGCCCATTTCATTCGTCTAAAAATACGGTGATATTTATGTATGTGATTTTCATCCCCTACAGTATACCTTTCTATTTCGCTTACTTTTTTTTTTTTTACACTGAGTATGTATGGTTTTGATAAGCAGAAACAATGTTATTCCATTTAAAAAAGGAGGTGACCCCCGAGGGGCCTGGGGACTATGGTAAAAAAGTGCTTCTTACTGAACAAACTTCACCCCCTATCTGCATTTCTTCTTTCAGAGCTGAGAGATTTTGCATCGCCTCAGCCTTCAAGATCCAGCCACAAGACAGAGCCAAAGGGGAAATGCAAAAGGGCAAGCAAACAGAGGTGGATCCTGGACAGAAATGTGACCTTCACCCCCAGCCCCCTCCTTCCCACTCGGGGGGCTGTTTTGTGTAGGGCGGTGAAGAGCCTGTCTGAGGGAACCTAGAATTTGGAGCAAGGTGAGGCACAAAGGAACTGGGAGGCAGTGTGGCCCAGGCCCGGTCGCCCCTGGGCCTGGCTTCCAGCACGGGCCCGCTGGCCAGGCCGTTGGGCTAGCCCTGTGCACCCAGCTCCAAACTTTTACTGGACCAGACACCGCTGTCCTCGGCCCTTAGGAATTCTTCGTGGAGAAGGGACGAAGAAGGCCAGTTCTTTCCCAGCTCCCAAGTTCCATTCACACAAGCACCCTCCTTCCTCCCCAGGGCTCTGGAGGTCGAATGGCTGCGATATGGTCTACGCCCAGTACAGGCACTGTTTGAAAAGAAAAAAAAAGAGGAAAGGAAAGCTTGTATGATAGAGACTATACTGAGAAAATTTGTTATCCAATAAAAAATATTCAAACTGAGTTTTATAACCTTTTATTTTAATAGAATTGCCTGCGATAAGATTCTACCTTTATGAAAATACGAATAATTGAACTGTGTCTTTTTGAGTTCCCCATTTGTTCTTTTATGTAATATTCACATCTCATCAGTGATTCTCAGGTTCTCCGAGAACACAAGACCCTGGGGGGCCAAGGCTAGCCTCTGCCTTTAATAGGGGGATTAGGGAAAACGCCTGTAACTAAAATATTATAATCCTGGTGGTGAGTGTCTGTGGTGAGCCAAGCCCTTTTTATGAGAATTAACTCATTTAATCCCCTAATAGGCTCATTTAAAGGCTCCTGTTTTAGATCCGTCTTACCAGGAAGGATATTGAGACATAGAACAATTAAATAGCCTTCTCGAGGTTTCTCTGCTGGCCAGGGCTGGGCAAGGGCCCAACCAGCTCAGTGAAGACCCAGCCCTGGCGGGAGCATCTCCACAGGACCCTAGGCTCAAATCCCCCGCTCTGGCATTTCCGGGCCCCGGACCCCAGGAGAGGTGCTCCATGCATCCCCGTCCCAGTTTCATGTATAAAGTAGGAAACTAACAGTTTCTATATCATGGAGATGTTGTAAGAATTAAAAGAGCTAATGCCGGGCACACAGTAAACCCTCAGTAAAGGCTGTTATTAACAAAGTTCTGTAAGAAATAAATTCCATCTGTGTTGATTGAAAAGGCTTCCTGTACAACACAGCATGTATGCCTGAGCCTCGAAAATGGATTTCTTTTTTGGAATAATTTTAATTGTTTTTCCAAACGGAAGTCTTACATGTGAGGTGGAAGCGGAGATGTAAGAGAAGTCTCATTCTTCGTGGAGGTCAATGGGTCAGACCTTAACCTGATTTTTTGAAAGTGAAGAAAGGCACTGTAAATGTGCTAAGTCCAAATGCTGAGGTGAGCATGAGTAGAAGCAGCCAGACCAATGAGCAGCTGTTCCAGGGACTGAGGGGTAACTCGGGGGCCGGGACCACCATCCTGCCTGCATTTAATCCTAGAAATAATACTGGGCATTTTAAACAGTACCACGGGGTACTTTGACAATTTTTCGTAAATTTAAAAAATAAAAGTAATAAATTCCTGCTGGAGGAAATTGGAAAATGTCAAGATGGATAAAGAAAAAGAAACCAAGAGCACTGTTCACATTTTGTGTATTTTCTTTCTGCCTTTACTTTCTGGCATATATATATATGTTTAAAATCTATTTTTTTACATTAAAAAATACAACAACATTATCCTGAAACATTATTTTGAAAATAAAGACTAGAACAAAGAAATGTTTAATTCCACTGCCCAGATATAACTGCCACTAATATTTCTTTGTATAGCTTTCTGTATATGTTATAAATATGTGTTATAAAGACATGCTCATTTCTATAGTTTTTGCAAAAAAGAATCATTCACTTTTATACAAACAACGCTATATAGCAAAACATTTCATGTTGCGACTTGTCTCTTTCACTTACGGCGAGAGCACGTGCTCCTAGCACAGCCAGTAACTAGGGAATGTGGAGGGTGTGACCCCCAGTGAGGGGCACAGCCCTCGGGGTCATGCTGTAGGAAGCCGTGACCTTCACCTGCCTTAATGAAACTTAACAAGCCAGACTTTTGGTTCCAAAGACATAAGGCAAACACTGTTCCATTCATTTCCAAAAATGTCCAGAGGGACATTAGGCCTCCATGCAGAGCCTTGGGGAGGTAAGTGTTCAATTCAGCACTAATAAAAATAATTACTATTATCCTGTAATAATAGTGGCTAACTTTACGGAGCATGTCGTGGTACCAGACCCTGTTCTAAACACTTCACACATTAACTCAATACTCATGATGTGCCTATTGTCCCCATTTCACAGATGACGAAGCTGAGGCACAGGTAGATTAAGGAACTTGCCCAAGGTCACTCAGTTAATAAGTGCTGGAACCAGGATTCAAACCAGGAGGATGACTCCAGCTCCCAAATTTTGCCGTATATCAGGATTGCCTGGAAAAGCCCAGTGTCCACGCCGCACCCTCACAGGTAGAATGAACATCAGGGGACAGCAGCCCAGAACCCCCAGGCGCTCTAACATTGGATTCCGTCACGTCTTGGAGAACTGTGTGGTTGTGGTGCCTCACCGTCACCGTGCAATCTACACCCAGCTGTCGGCGAAGCCTGGCTCCAAAGTTGGGAGCAAGCTAGTCAGAGAGGATTCATGTGGGCTAGATTTAGGTCTTCCCCACGGGACCGTGCGTCCTGGTTTCCTGGGGGCAGTCCTGGTTTTCATCTTCTGCCCCGACATATTCTCGAAAATGTCCTTGCTTGGGTGATAAATCACTGTCATTCAACCTCTTACCACTGAGACCTATGCTCCTTACTCACCGCATGGATTGTTGTTTGAAACAAACGTTTGTTTGTTTCCAGGCCCCTTCCCCCAACTAGATAGAAGCTCCATAAAAACCGGGACCTTATCTTCTCGTTCTCTCTTTATGCCCTGCAGAGAGCACAGAGCTAGGCAGAGCAGTGGGCACAGGGTCTGTTCACTGACTCCAGTGAGCAGGACGCCAGGGAACTCATCCAGAAGCAGAAACAAGGGGAACATTCAGGGCACAAGGCACAGCGATCCCATTTTACAGGCACAGCGGCAACTACTGTCCTTTGGAGGGAGGAAGCAGTGGGGGAGGGGCAGGCCTGGAGACTAGCTAAAGGAGCCCCCACCCTACCCCAAGAAGAATGGCTGCCCGAAGACTTAAAGGACAAGACACGGGGCCACTCCGACCTGGATAGGAAAAGAAAGTGACTTAACTCTGAACCCCCAAGTGGGCAAAACAGGGCGTGAGAACAGCGTTGAACAGGAATCTTTGCTTTTGTCCCTAGTCAAGCTAGGCTAAGTGCTGGCACCCTCCGACCTCAACAGAAGGTCATTGCTCACCCACACAGCAGTTCAGTGCAGGTGTCTGGGGTAACCCGGGGGGTACCCTTTCCATCTTGTGGTCCCTACCACCCCCAGAGTCCCTGGGCCCTCTGCTAGACAACTGACTGCTCCCAGCCAGCAGGCTTGCAGGGGAACTAGGGCTTCTGTTGGCTGGGCCTACGGTTTACATCGTCTCTACTGCATTCTATTGGCCAACGTCTGTCACGTGCCACAGCTAACTGCAAGGGAGACTGGGAAGTGTAGTCTCTATGCCCAGGAGGAACTGGAAATCGATTGGGTAGATAAGGTGCCACAAGATTTCTTCCTAGGAATGAAAGTAAAAAGTCAAAAAAGGTTATGTATTCATCAACTGGGACTTGCATTAACAAAGTGCCACAACCTGCTTACAACAACAGAAATGTGTCACAGGCTGGAGGCTGGAAGTCTGAAATCACGGTGTCAGCAGAGTAACCTTCCCTCTGGCGGTTCTAGGAGAAAATCCGTCCCATGCCTTTCTGTTAGCGTCTGGTGTCACTTCCAATCCCGGGCATTTCTCGGCTCGCGGCACCCAACTCCAGCCTCTGCTCCCCCGACACACAGTGTCCTCCTTGCGTGTCTCTGCATCTCCCCTCCCCTCAAGGACCCCAGCCAGACTGGATGGCGGGCCCCCACATCATCTGCAAAGACCCTATTTCTAAGTAAGCCCACATTCACAGCTACCAGAGCTTAGGACTTGGATATAGGTCTCTGCAGGACACGATTCAACCCACAAGAAAGAAAGGGCATGAACTTTTTTTTTTTTAAGATTTATTTATTGATTGGGGGAAGGGGCAAAGGGCAAGAGAGTCCTAAGCAGACTCTACACTGAGCACGAGCCAGACATGGGGCTTGATCTCAACACCCATGAAATCAAGACCTGAGCCTAAACCAAGAGACGGTCGCTGAACCGACTGTGCCACCCAGGCGTCCCATGGCATGAACTTTTTAAAGGTGCCTGAAATGTACCTACCTTGCGCCCCAAAAGATCATCATAATTTGCACACAAACTAGCCGCCCAGGAGAGGACAGGTATCGTCCCACCTTCTCCAAACTGAGGAGCAGGATTTTGGTTTTCTTCTTTGGTTTTATTACCTTGATTCTTGCAAATTTGATAAGTGAACAATGGCATCTCGTTTTCGTTCTGATAGGCACCCCTCAGGAAAGACACAGAAAAGGGGAAGAGTGCTCGGGAATCACGTCACCCAGGCTCGGGACGTGGAGGGTGTCTGCTAGGCAGTGAGCGGCTGGCCACCCCAGGACACAACCCAAGCAGGGACTTAGGAACATGTAACTGGCAGAAGTTGAAGCTGAAATAGTTCTCCTCCTGCAGAAAGCAAGTATCAGAAGGCAGGCAGGACAAAAATTTCCATTTATCCATCTGAAATTAATGTTTCCAGCGAGGAGGCCTGGATGGCTTTGTGCAGACAGCCAGCTGCCGCAGTCGCGAGTCTTGTCTGGTCTGCCTGTCACAGCGGCAAGTTCGGTCTGATGGCTGCAAGGGATGAATGTGGCAGCGGCCCTCGGAGCAAGCCGTCCACAGAGCAGATCCTGGAGGCCACGGATGCCATCACACGTCAGAACACTGTGTGCTCGGTCCAGAATTACCCCACGCCGGTGAATTATTCATACCAGCCACCTTATGATATGCGATGAGATCCCAGGCAGAATGTCAGCCAGGGAGAAGTGGGTAAATGTAATCTGTAGTCTCAATTTCTGTCATAGTTTGGGTCATTATTTTTCTCTCGTCACTCTCCATCTCCCTGCCGGATTCTGCCTTCTCGAGTTTCTAATCAGAGAGATCTGTCAGGAGCGAGTCTGAAAACCTCTGCCTTCCTTCCGACTGCGCTCTCCCATGACGAAGAGTTAATATGTTTATGATACATATTTTATTACCTTTGAGTGCAAGTAATTGCTACGGTTATTTCTGTTGACCTTAGAAAACAAAAGAGCCAGCTATTTTGCCAGCAAAATAAGTTTATGGAGGACTAGAAAAGCAATTGCCACCTGGCGCAAGCGAGCTTGGGTGAGCCACAAACGAGCACGGAGAGCTGTGCCCAGGGGCTGGCTTTTACAGCGGAGGGTAGTGGGCGGGGCCTCATCACTGACCTCTCATTGGCTGGGCTGTTGCCAGGCGAAGGGAAATTCTGCCTTCCACCCCTTTGCGGTCTGATGGCCGTGTGGGAGAGCGCCCCCTTCAGGGCTGCCCCGCTCCGTTTTAAGTGAGCTCTCCTCTCTATCTTCACGAATCTTCTTAAATACATATTTTCCTGTCCTTTATTTTGAGCATGGTTTGAGTTTTTTGTGCCATGCTATCTGTGCTCCCAAGGGAGGTGTGGAGGGGAGCCCACTTCTCACCGCAAAGCGCACCCGTCACTTTCATGGCCCCACCTCTGAGAAGGGGACAGTCTCCCTTTCTGATCAGCAGGGTGAGTCAAGAATCCCCTCCACCACCCACTCCCAGGAAAGCCCGAGAACCCCAGCTATAACCAAAGCAGGGAGGTCGAATTAAATGGAAATGAAAAAAAGAAAGCTTGTAACTGCCAAGCTGATCTCCATTGGATTAAAGATTTTTGTGATTAGGGATTCAAGGTGGGCTCCAGGTACACTCCAGACCTATTCCCAGAACCAGAGGCTGCATCACTGACCTACAGTCTTTCAAGGTACTCAGGCTTGAACCCTCCTAAATTGGGTCCAAGTCTACTGCTCAAAGGGTCTGCCTGTGGTTCCCACCTCCCTTTAGCCTTTCAACACAGACGGGACCCCCATCTGATCTCCCCCAGAGCACGGGGTTAAATCTCACAGGTAATGAGATCTGGAAAGAAGGCTGGATTTCTCCTGAGCTCATTGATTTTCCCAAGAGACAGGTTGGACCCCCCCCCCCACAGCCATTCACGTTGACCCCGACACCAACCAGTCCGTTCGTTGGCCCGTGGAAGGCAGTGGTCACGCATGTGCACTGCAGCACCACCTGCCACAGGGCCTTCACCATAAGACAGAGCCAGACTCCAGCAAAGCTCCACCACTAACAAGCCCTGCCCTCTCAGGCAAGCTACTCAGCCTCTCCAAATCTCAGCTGCAGAATGGGGAAAAGATTAACTTACCTAGAGCACTGAAGATGCAATGAGGTAGTGGACCTTTGCAAAGTGATTCTTTGAAAGCTTAGGGGTTAGACTGGGGAACACCCAGGGCTCAAAAGTCTCCAATAGCCCCAGCTCCCTCAGGATAAATCCAGAGTCCCTACCCTCACCCCCAGAGCTTTACAGGAGCTGACCTTGATCCCTCTCTGACCACACGTCGGTCATGATGACCTTTGTGCTCTTCTGGGACACCACAAGCCAAGCCAACCTCACCTCTAGGCTTTGCACTTGTTGCTCCCATTGCCCAGAACACACTTCCCCAGACAACCTCATGCTTCCTGCATTCACTTCCTTGCAGTCCCCACTGATATCACCACTCAGAGGAGCCCTCCAACCACCCATGTTCCTGAGTCCCCTCCTCCTGCTCTTTCTCACTCCATAACCCTCATAACCACCTGGCACACTTGACATGGACCGTTTATCTATTTATTGCCTGCTAACCCCTCTGGAAGGTGAGCCAGGTAGGGGCAGGAATGCTGGTCTGTCTTGGTTGGCCTCAACCCTGCTGTCTATCATGGAGTAGGCAGGGGTCTGGAGCTAATTGGGAGGTAGAGTGAGAGCCTGGTGCTTGACTGGCTGGGGTGGGGGAGAGGGGGTCTCAGAGCACTCCCACATTTCTGGCTCAGGCAGTCTGGGCCCAGGGCACATGTGCCATGAGGCAACATAGCTGCAAGATGCTCCCCAGCCCTGGCCTCTGTGCCCCCCAGCCATGCACAGGAGCTGCTGTTTGAAACTAAGGAGGAAAGAGTCTGATTTGGGCATGCGGGGGAGGTAAAGATGATGGAGGGTTGGCATATGCT
This sequence comes from Callorhinus ursinus, assembly GCF_003265705.2. NCBI lineage: Eukaryota > Metazoa > Chordata > Mammalia > Carnivora > Otariidae > Callorhinus > Callorhinus ursinus. The sequence goes on from NW_027397130.1 coordinate 2,181,671, forward strand.
CTTAGCTGTTTGGAACTGAGCTAAGCCCAGACACTTAGATAGGTACCAGCTGGAGGAGCTGGGACTGGGAGGGACTGGGAGGGACTTTGGGGATTCTGGGCATTAGCAGGAACACTTGAGTCAGATGGTACAGTGTGGCATGGCACTGGGCGCTCATTCTCCAAGAAGACAGCTTCAGGGTGTCCAGGAGAGACATGGGCACAGACATTGGCTCTTGTTTGAGGGTCCCTGACAGCAGAGGCTGTCCCTCTGAGGGTCTTTAGGGTGGGCAATGTCAAATCACGGTGGGACAGCTGGGAGGAACAGGGATCCTCCCATGTTACCACCTGGACTGTGAGCCAGTGTGACATTCCCTGGGGATGTGGGGCTACCCTAGTGTAATTTGGAATGGGGACTAGAAGCCCTGCGGGTGTTGGTGGGGCAGACGGAGGGACTTTGGGCAACTGCGGTTCTGTAAGTTGTGACATTTGGTGACACGTGCGTGACGCGGCCATGCACACCTCTGCACCACCATAGCTACTCATGCAAGCCAGCACCAACTTGCCCCATACAAACACTCGCACCAGGTTTTCTTGGCCTCCACACTGTTGACATTTTGGGCAAATGATTCTTTTTTGTTTTTGTTTCGGTTTACATCTTAGCATTTTGTAAATATACATGACAAAACACTATTTTAACCATTTTTAAGTGTCCAGTTCAGTGACATTAAGCACATTCACGTGCCTGTGCGACCATCCCCACCATCCCCACCCAACTCTTTTCATCTTATGAAATGGAAACCCTGCCCCCGTTAAACCCTGACTGCCCCTTCTCCCTTTACGCAGCCCCTGGCGCCCACCATCTACTTTCTGTCTCTGCAAATGTGGCTCCTCTAGGCGCCTCATGTAAGGGGAATCCTACAGTTGTTCTGTGACTGGCTTCTTTAGCTTCGCATCATGTCCTCAAGGTCCATCCGTGTTGTGTCCTATGTCACAATTTCCTTCCTCTTTAAAGCTGAATATTTTTCTCTGCTGTGGAGCCGTCCTGCACACTGTAGGATGATCAGCAGCATCCGTGGCCTCTACCCACTAGATGCTAGAAACATTTCCCTCCCCCCAATTATGGCAACCAAGAATGGCTCCAGACTTTACCAAATGTCTCCTGGGAACCAAGTCTCCCGCCCCCCCCCCCGCCGCCCCGCCCCGGTTCTAGAACCACCACTCTAGTCACACTCGCTTCTGACTCGAATCTCCCCTGCATGTACCTGAGTGCCCCCCAAACAGCAACCTCACCTCTGCAAAGGGGCAGGGGCGCCTTGGGGATGTGTACCCAGCACCTGCTACAGCCGGGGTCCCTAATCCCATCCACACACATCTCTCCTGTCAGAATCGCCTGATAACATTAGGGCAGATTTTCACAATAGCCTTCTTTAAAAAAAAAAAAAAAAAGTCTCTTTTCTTAAATCCATATTAAGCATATGGCAAGCCATGTGCTGGCTGCATTACCTCCTGCAAACTGAATGCTGGCCTCTTGTTTTCTACCTTCCATCTGGGGAGACATAAATCCTACTTAGAGTCAAACCCCAGGAGATCCGTGAAGCATGTGAGAGTCAAAGATAAACAGGCCTTCTTTGCCCTTGGACACATAAGCTGGATTTTCTTTAGTAATCCAGCCTCTTCACGGAAACAGCCAAGAGCAAGGAAACTCACAGCACAATCCATAACAACACACACACACCCCAAAAAGAGTGAGTCTGGCAGTCCAGGCGGCTGACAGCCACAACTTGGGCCATGTTTCAGCCGCGCACTCCCCCCTCCCAGACCTGGCCAGCAGAGCTCCGTTTGGATCTGCACAAAGTCCCAGATTCCACTCGAGCCCCACATAGCTCTGCTAATGCACATCAGTCCTCAGACAAAATCTTTTATTTCCCAGTAAGCCTGGAATAAAACAGATGAATTTGCAGGGGCTTTAGGAATGAAAAAGAGACACCAGAGCCCCTCAGGATTACCTTGGCAGAGAATGGATTTCGTTTGCTCACGTATGGTTCGTCAGGCATTGATTAAAGTCATAGAATTTTGGGATTGGAATCAATCAGAGCGCTTTAAAGTGGAAACAAGTAAACCTCCCTTCCAGGGCCAGAATGGAACCGAGGAGCGGTGGTCGTCCAGCTTTTGCTGGAACATCCCAGAAAGGTGGCAGATTTGTCCCTGTTCTTCAAGCCCTCCTTGTGTTCCCCGTCCTCTGTCACCTGACTGACTTGTGGCTCTTCCCACAGGGAGACTGTGCTTCTCTGACCCTTGACTTCTTCGGGCTTGGCCTGGGGACTTGTTCTGGCCAATGAGACTGGTGGCGTGGCAAAAGCAGGGGGCTGGGGGAGTGCTGGGGGGTCGCCTCTTTCTCCAGAGCCAGCAGCCACCCCAGCCAGCCCACAGACCCCGGTGTAGCTGCTGCGTTAAGCCGCGACGTGGGGCTGGCTTGTTATGCACCCTTGCTGGGCCGATAGCCGGCCAGTTCGGGCGCAGGCTAGTTCGCGCTCCTGCGCGGGCCGCTGCGGTCCTGTGCCCACTCTCACGCAGAACCAGCTGACCGTGCAGGGGAGGAAGGCACAGCTTCATGAGGCAGACATTGTCCTTGTCAACGCCATCTGTTATCGGACGGCGGATTTTGTGTCTTGCCTCTCTCCACCGGGCCCTGGGTGGGCCCGGCCACAGAAGCAGCCCAAACAAGGGTGGTTGGCTCTGGATTCGGTGGCCTGCCTGCTCCTTTGTGAGGCTTCCCTCCCTCCTTGGGAGGCTGGAGGAGACCCCAGTTATGGAGGAGACTTGCTCCTGGCACATGGGGTATCTATGGCAACCCAGCATTTCATAGAGAGTGAGAGACCATCAGGCCAGGGGCAGGTTGCTTTATGGAGAGGGCAGAGGCCCCCATGGCAACCCGGCAGCTCTGGTGACCCTTCCCTCCAGCCCTTCTCGGCTCCCATCACAAGTGACCTGTCCCAAACAGATGCTTACACACTGTTCATGGCAGGACTACTCATGATCGACAAAAGGCGGGATATTATTCAGCCTTAAGAAGGAAGGACATCCAGGGGCGCCTGGGTGGCTTAGTCTTTAAGCGTCTGCCTTCGGCTCAGGTCATGGTCCCAGGGTCCTGGGATCGAGCCCCGCGTCAAGCTCCCTGCTCCGCAGGAAGCCTTCTTCTCCCTCTCCCACTCCCCCTGCTTGTGTTCCCTCTCTCACTAGGACTCTGTCAAATAAATAAATAAAATCTTTAAAAAAAAAAAAAAAAAGAAGAAGAAGAAGGAAGGACATCCGGCCACCTGCCACATGGATGGACCTGGAGGACACTGTGCTCAGTGAAGTCAGCCACTCACAAAAGGGCAAATACTGGAGGATTCCACTTATACCCTAGAGTCGTCACTTATAGAGACAGAGGGTTGAACCGAGGTTGCCAGGTCCTGGGGGAGGGGAATGGGAAGTTAGTGTTTAATGGGGACAGAGTTTCAGTTTGGGACAATGACAACATTCTGGTGGTGATGGTTGCACAACAATGTGAATGTGCTTAATGCTACTGAACTGTTCACTTAAAAATGGTTACAATGGTAAATTTTACATTATGCATATTTTACCCCAATTTTTAAAACAGGACCTGTCCTGTGTCCCGGGTTCTGGAGGCCCAGCTCCCACCCGGCTGTCAGACAGCAGAGCCAGCTGATGAGTGGAGTCCCAGGTCGGGTGTGCCCAGGGAGGAGGCTCTGGTGCCCGCTGCCAGCTGCCATCTTCCTCAGGTTCAGTGGGAATCCCCAGCATCCTCACTGCTTTACTCACAGTGATTGCTAACGGGCACCCCCCTGGGGGTCGGGGTGGGCCAGTAGGCGGTCGCGGGGGACAGAGAGACAGTCCCCCTGACGCTCCTCTGACTCCACACAGAGGTGGCACACTCTGGGTGGAGGGGACGGCTCTCTGTGGCTGGTGTCCGGCTGGAAGGTTGGAGCGTGAGCAGGTAGAATTTGTTCGGATGGGGAAAGTAGGTGAGAACAGCCAGGACAAAACCAATGAGAAAAGACTGTGGAGAAGGACAGGGAAAGCCTTTGGACCTTCAGACGCGGGCTCACACTCCGGCTCTGCCATGTATGGGCCGCGTGGGTCTGAGCAGGCTACCCCTCCCCCCCCCGAGCCACCCCACTGTCCTCATCTGTGAAGTGAGCCTAATAACAGGACCTCTGCCTGGCAGGCTTTGGTGCAGGGTAATACAATATGATGTGGAGTCCAGTGTCACATAGCGAGGGCTTCATTAATATCAGTCCTTCTGGCACGGTCCCCAGTGGTCCCTGTGCCCGTGAGTCCCGTCTGGTGTGATCCCCTCCCCCGGAGTGTGGGCGGACCAGGGCCTTGCTTCTGACAAAGGCTGCAGCAAGGGTAACGAGGTGTCACATCCATGCTCCGGCTGCCCACGGTCGAGACTGCCGTCCTGCTGTCACCCTTGCTGGCCCTCCCGCTTGCATGCTCGCTGAAACAGGCTGCCGTGGGGTGAGATGCTCCATGGGGTGAGATGCTTCGCGGAGAGGCCCACGTGGCCAGGGACTGAGCGAGGCCTTGGTGCAACAGCCCGCGAGGAATGGAGCCCGCCAGTAGCCGCTCGAGCGAGCGAGGGAGGGCGTCCTTCCCGGGGCAGCCCGGAGAGGGGCCTGCAGCCCGCGGAGGGACCGGATGCGAGCAGACAGCTGCCATGCCAGCCTCCTGACCCCCCAACCATGTGATGATAACTGCCGCTTTCAGCCACTTCCTTTGAGCTAATTTGTTCCGCAGCCATAGATAGCTAATACAGCCCGTGCCCCAGACTCCGCCTGATCCTGTCGCTTGTGACCTTGTCCGCAGAAGTCCCCCCAGCCTCCAACCCCGCTCCTCGGTCCCCCCACATGCTCCCTCCAGCACCACACACACCACACACACACACCCACCACGCATACATACACACCACATGTAGACACGCACACACATAAACACACACCACACATACATACCCACCACACGCATGTACACACCACACACACACACACACACACACACACAAACGCACACATACCACACACACCACACACACCACACACTTCATCTAATACATGTTGGCTGAGACCGAGTCAGTGACAGAATTCAGTGTCCCCGGGGAGTGATGGCAGGAGGGAGCTGCACAAGGTCTAGCGACAGCTCCCAGACCACAGGGACATGTTGCCGGCAGGTGAGGGGCCTCGGACCCCTCTGTTCTTTAAGCAGAAGTATCTCCAGGGGCATCTCACTGGCCGGCTGCAAACATCTACTGGGAACATTCAGTTCCCTGGGTCCTGAGTCTGTCTTCACTCCCACAGTCAGAGCCCGGCATTCCTCTGGCTGCTGGCTTGCAGAAACAAATCCATCTCTTCTATTTGCTTTCCTGGGTGGGATTACATGGGTTTGCCCCCCACACAAAATTTCATTTGGCCTATAATTTGGTCTCCAAGGAAAAGACGTTGACATCTCAGTTCTTATGACGAAGTTTGGACCCTTGAGGGCGAGGCTGTGGTGGGCCACTGTGCTAGGTGGAGGAGACAGAAGGCAGGGAAGGAGCCCGGGGCTTGAGCTCAAGTCCAGCTCTGCCCTGACAAGCTGAGCCACTTTGGAAGAGTTCCTGTCCGTCAGCGAGCCTCCGTCATAGCCCTCAGGAGTCTGCTGTTGGAGACTTCAACACGGTAACATGCATGTGTGGACCCTTCTTTTCTGGTTTCGTTTTAAGAGACATAAGCTACTGTGGGCCAGAGGCCCTGGCTGAGGAGCTGCAAGCCTCTCTTCCACTGGGAAGAAGCACACTGCCACTTACGTTTATCAATCAGTCTCTTGTGGTTTGGGTTATCGTGAGTTGACTCCTGAGAGCCTGAGCTCTAGAGGGCTGCATCTGGATCTGTGACATGGAGAGCTGCCCCTGCCCCCCCCCCCCCGAGATGGTCCTCCTCCCGGTTGTTGAGCATGTCAAGGCTCATCCCTCATGGTGTCACTCTTGTATCGTCACAATGCCCTCCTCTCACTTTAAAAAGAACAGCCTTTGCTTGACCCTGCTGCTCCAGAACTTGTCTCTAAGATTCCGCCTGGCTGTGAAGGGCACACTAGGGTGTGGACTATAAATCTGGAGCCCTCATGACACTTAGATCCATTAATCCATCAAAAGAAGATTGGCTACCTCTTAGTGTCCAGAGAGAGACCGGAAATCCCCTCATCCAAACGTTCACAAGGAGGCTAGAGCACAATTAATTCTACTCAGCACTTTGTATTGGGATCTTCAGGAATTCACGGGATGTCAGCACTCTGCCCTATGCCTTATCACTTGTATTTGTGCCAACACAGGAAACCAAGCCAAAGGAGTGTGTTACCAGGTGCCTTTGCCTGTTCCCAGTCTGTACGTGAGGGACCAACCTAATCCCGAAATGATGAGACTATAAACCACCACCATAACCTACAGGATCCAAACAACCTTCCAGACCGGGAGTTCTTTGAAAACTATCTTCAGCACTTAGTCCTAGGCCTGGCAATGCATGGATGAATAGGTGGATGAGTGGGTGAATGGATAGATGGGTGGACGGATGGGTGGATGAATGGTTGGGTGGATAGATGGGTAGATGGGTGGATGGATAGATGGATGGGTGCTTGGGTGGATGGGTGGGTGGATGGATGGATGGATGGATGGATGGATGGATGGATGGATAGGTGGTGGATGGATGGGTAGATGGATGGGTGGTTGGATGGATGGATGGATGGATGGGTAGATGGGTGGTTCAGTGGATGGGTGGATGAATAAATGAATCTCTGACCAAGGAACAAAAGTTCTTGCCCAGAATCCACTACTCAAGAGACTTGTAACTTCCCTCATTTGTAAAATGGGGTGAGGGTAGTTCTTTTTCCATCCATCCCATAAGCTTGTTGTGAGAACGAAATCAGATGATGTAAATAAGGTTGTTTTTGGCCACCTCTATAGAATTATACCAGTGAGAGGAAGTACTGTCCCAAAGAAAATGTTTCTTCAGCCTCATAAATGCCCCTAGGAACATAGATTGCTTCAACCAATGACTTAACAAATCCTCTCGGGGAAGACAGCCCTTTCTGTGGTCATCAGAGGTGCGATTCAGAGCAGCAGCTGCTCGGTTGACGAGCTGTCTCACCTTGGACAGGCTACACCTGTAGGTCCTACAAGACTGTGAGCTCAGAGAGGGCAGGTATGGGTCTTAGACCTAGAATCCTCCTTGTCTGTAAAAATGAGTAACTATGGGCACTCAGATATCTATTGCAGCGATTTCAGTAAAATAGCCATATTATTATTTTTAAAAAGGCATAACTTTACAAAAAGACAACAATGCAGAAATGCTAGAGTGAAGTGCTACGTGGGAACCATGTCCTTATACAATCGTGTCCTCATACAACTTAAAGACTGACGTTTGATGTGGCTTTTTTCCCACTTAAGCCCTATTTTAAAGGTGGACACGGGGCTTGCAAGACGATGTGAAGGGAATGGGGAGGCGGCGGGGTGTGCATGAGACAGCGTGTACAAAGAGCCTGAGGCAGGACTGACAGAAAAACGCTTGGTCCACAGCACCTTACTACGGTCCCGATGATTTGGGGTCCAGGCCTGCCACTGTGTCACTTGCCACTGTGGTCCCAGATCCTCTGTCTTCTTTTCCTGTCCCGCTGGCCTCCTCTGTCCTTTGGATGGGGAGAAAGGTGGTGCGGGTGGTGGTGGTCCAGGTCAGAAGGGGACGGGAGCGTTGCAGCCAAGCAGGAGGAGTTAAAACCTCTGCACAAACACCTCGTCCCCACTTCCTGCTTGCTCTGGATGCTGCACGGCCAGACCCCTCTGCCGGTGCTGGCGGGTCAAGCGTTTGCTTCTCCTGGGTGTGCACGAGGGCGCAGAACTATCCCTGGGCATGGTTTGGGGCTCCAGACCAAGGCAGTCGGGCCATGCTGGGAAAGAAAGCGAGGGCAACGGACGTCGGCACGCACGGGCTGGTCCTCAGAGCACCCCCAGTGTGCTGGCAGGCCTCCTGCAGCAGAGCTCACTGGGGGACAGGACAGAGGGAACAGTTTTTATGCATGGCAGCTCTGTGAAAAGGGCATAGCATTTACTTGAGCAAATTTGGGACTGGGACTGGTGAACCGGCCAAAGTTGGTAAATATCAAGGGTTAAATAACAGGCCCCCCATTATTAACCCTGACGCCGAGTTACAGACATCACGCTTTCTAAAGGACAGGAGCTAGGGGTCAGGATGGACTCACATTAGAATTTCTAATATCACAGTTCACACTTGGGGATGAAATGAAACAGCTCTATTTTCACCACCTTCCCCAAGAGCTGGACCTCAAATGATCTCTAATTATTACAGAATCTCTGATTTCTGGGCTAGTTTCCAAGGCCGTTATTGTGGCCGTATATCAGAGGCAGCGGCAGCCAGGGTGCTGGGCTGCCAGGCAGAGAAGTCAGACGCAGGAGAGGGGAAGTCACGTGAGGCCCGCTGCGCGTCCAGGACCCAGCCTGCGCTCTGGAGGACGGGAGGAGGAGGCCCTCCCTTAGCCTCCAGACGTCCAACCCCCCAAGTCGAGAGAGAAGGTAGATGGGGCCTGGAGCCAGCATCTGGAGCACCAGCTGGAGTGTCCAGGAAGCTTCTGGCTCCCTGACCACCTTCCCTGAGAGGTTTTCACTCAGAAGCCTCCCCACACACACACACACACACACACACACACACCCCTACTTCTCTCCTCCCCAGGTCTCATTCGGAAGTAGTGGGGAGAGGACGTGTCTTTGATTGTCACTTCTCGGGGAACACTACGGCTCTCCAGGGTTGCCAGATGCCCCTCAATGCATGCACAGCATCATTGTGATGGTTCACTGTCTGTGTGGGCTGGGCCATTGTGCCCAGTTGTTTGCTCCAACCCCGGTCTAGGTGTTGCTGTGAAGGTATGTCTTAAAACAAGAGTAACATTGAACTCTGTAGACTTTGAGCAAAGGCAATGACCCTCCCTAATGCGGGAGGGCCTCATCCAATCAGCTGAAGGTTTTAAGAGAAAAGACAGAGCTCCGCAGAGGAGAAAGGAATTCAGCCTCAGATGCCTACGGGCTCGAGATCCAACAGCAACTCCTCCTGGAATTTCCAGCCTGTGGCCTGTTCTACAAGCTTCAGATGTGCCAATCCCAAGGTCTCGTGAGCTAATTCCTTAAAATCTCTCTCTGTCTCTCTGTCTCTGTCTCTCTCTAAATATATATCCCCTTGGCCAGTTTCTCTGGAAAACCATGACTGACACAGTCACCCTACCCTAAATGCCACCAGGGCCTCCCAGAGAGCCACCCAATGACCTGGGTCAGTTCCAGACAGACCTCCTGGTCCCCACCTCTAAAATGAAGGGAGCAGCATTTCCTTATACGACACACAAAAATAGACTCAAAATGGGTGAAAGACCTAAATGTGAGACAGGAATCCATCAAAATCCTAGAGGAGAACACAGGCAGCAACCTCTTCGACCTCAGCCGCAGCAACTTCTTCCTGGAAACATCATCAAAGGCAAGGGAAGCCAGGGCAAAAATGAACTTTTGGGACTTCATCAACACAAAAAGCTTCTGCACAGCAAAGGAAACAGTCGACAAAACCAAAAGACAACCTATAGAATGGGAGAAGATATTTACAAATGTCTTATCAGATAAAGGGCTGGTATCCAAAATCTATAAAGAACTCATCACACTCAACACCCAAAGAGCAAATAATCCAATCAAGAAATGGACAGAAGGCATGAACAGACATTTTTCCGAAGAAGACATCCAAATGGCCAACAGACACATGGAAAAATGCTCAACATCACTCAGCATCAGGGAAATACAAATCAAAACCACAATGAGATACCACCTCACATGGGTCAGAATGGCTAAAATTAACAAGTCAGGAAACGACAGATGTTGGTGAGGATGCGGAGAAAGGGGAACCCTCCCACACTGTTGGTGGGAATGCAAGCTGGTGCATCTGCTCTGGAAAACAGTATGGAGGCTCCTCAAACAGTTGAAAATAGAGCTACCGTATGACCCAGCAATTGCACTACTGGGTATTTACCACAAAGATATAAATGTAGTAAAAAGAAGGGGCACCTGCACCCCAGTGTTTATAGCAGCAGTGTCCACAACAGCCAAACTGTGGAAAGAGTCCGGATGTCCATCAACAGATGAATGGATAAAGAAGAGGTGGTATATATATATATATACACAATGGAATATTACTCAGCCACCAAAAAATGAAATCTTGCCATTTGCAACAACATCGTTGGAACTAGAGGGTATTGTGCTAAATGAAGTGAGTCAATCAGAGAAAGACAATTATCATATAATTTCACTCATATGTGGAATTTAAGAAATAAGACAGAAGACCAGAGGGGAAGGGAGGAAAAAATGAAACAAGACGAAATCAGAGGGAGACAAACCGTAAGAGACTCTTAACCATAGGAAACAAACTGAGGGCTGCTGGAGGGGAGGGGGGTAGGGAAATGGGTTGACAGGCACTAAGGAGGGCACGGGATGTAATGAGCACTGGGTATTATATGCAACTGATGAATCCCTGACCTCTACCTCTGAAACTAATAATACACTATGTGTTAATTAAATTTAAATAAATTTTAAAAATAAAACAAAAAAATACAAATAAAATAAAATGAAGGGTCGGGATGGAAGACCCCCCTGCACTAAATTCTGTGATTCGACATTAAAAGTGACCCCCGTGAGGCAGCCTGTGGGAAATCGAGTATTCTAGGTCATGGAATGAGACCCTCGAAGCTGGCCTGTGAGCCTCTCCAGCTGCCCCCAAACACCAGCAGCCCCTCTGCAAATCACTGCAGCCCGTAGCCCTTGCCTCCAACACGTGGAGGCTCAGATCTCTGGCTAGTTGGCAGGATCTGTATTGTTCCAGGCGACAAAGACCACAAAATGTATGCGGTGTGAAGGTCCCATGGTGGATTTCTAGCCTGCGTTTTCTCCTCGTGTCGTCCTGGAGGGGGTGTGTGTTCTCAAACCTCAGGGCACGACCCTGCTTAGGAGTGGGGTTGCAGATGGAGCAGGGAGAGCCGGGGCAGGAGGGCCGGCACTGAGGAGCACAGGGGGCTCTGCTTCTTCCTCCGGAGACCTCAGGCCATGAGGCTGCCCGTGCCGGGCCTGGGTCACAAGCCCCCCTGGGAGAGCTTTACATACTGGCCTGAGTGTTTAGAAAGCTGGACTCTCCTCGGGTGGCTCCAACCTTGACTGCCAGAGAAAGTTAATGTTCTTAATTAAAGTTTATTGGGGAGTTTTTTCCATTGTAAGTGCACTACTCACTTATTCATGGGACAGAAATGAATCCTGCACTGTGATAGGTGCTGAGGATGCCAGGGTGACACGCAGGTGACACAGTCCACGACTTCAAGGAGCGCCTGCCGTCATAATCAAGGGAAACAGTTAAAGGTGGTGGCTGTGGGGCGGAGAGGAGGAGCCAGGGCGATCTCTAGGACCCGCTCTGCTGTCTGAGGGCGCACACACTGCCTCCATCCGAGGAGGAAAGAACAGGAGCCTGACCCGCGTCCCTAGCCTCGAGGCCCCTTCACCTGCTGCTGAGTGTGTGGGACCCTCTGTGCACGGCATCCCCCTCGCTTCCCCCACCTGGGCCTCCCCACAGCCCCCTGAGAAGGGCGCCGGGTTTGCCCACTTTTGAATGGAGCCGTCTGTAGCGACCGGATGGGGCAGGGCGGACATCGGACACACAGGAGGTGAACCGCGCAGAAGCACTTTCCACGCCGCGAGCTCGGTGCCAGGCAGCGCAGGCTCACATTCCTGTTGGCGGTGTCTTGGAAAGTGAGCCTGTCATCCTTGTCTGTTCTCTGGAGTTGGATCCAGACCCTGCTCTGTGCTCCCTTCTTTATTCTTCCATCTAGTGATGACGCTGTCTAAGAGCCCGGCGGCACCGGGGAGAAGGCGCACGAGGGCTAAGCTAGGACCAGGTGGGCTCAAATCCCACGTCTGTTCGTCAGGAGCTCGGGCCTGGTCACGATTTTGAGATTTCCAGTACATCCTCCCAAGGAGCCCCGTCCGAGAAGGCCGGATTCATCACTCCCAGCACCAGCACACCCGGGGGGAGGTTAGCTTCTCCAGCTGTGTGCCCTTGGGGCTCCTCTCCTGGGACCCAGCAGGAAGGAGCAGGCTCCCCACCCCCACCCCCCACCCCAGCCCACCCCCCGCGGTCCCTGCGAGCTCCCTGTCCATCCGTGCACTGCCAGGGTCCCAACTAAGGTGACACGCTCGTGACGAGAGGCAGGTGAGCTTAGCTTGGTTTTTTAAGTATTATTGTTCATTGTGGTAAAATACACATGACATAGAATTTATCATTGTGACCACGTGTGAGTGTGCAGCTGAGCGCATTCACCCTGTTGTGCGTCCACCACCACCTTCCATCTCCTGAACTCTGTCATCATCCCCAACTGAAACTCTGTCCCCATGAAACACGAGCTCCCCGCCCCCTCCCCGACGCCTGGCACCCACCGTATTTCTGTCTCTAAGAATTTGAGTCCTCTAGGGACTTCCTGGGAGCAGAATCATGGGCTTATATCACTCAGCATCACGCCTTCAAGGTTTATGTACTTTGTGGCAGGTGGCAGGATTTCCTTCCTTTTTAAGGCTGAATAATGTTCCCTAGTGCGGAGGGACCACCTTTCGTTTATCCATTTCTCCACCGACGGACGCTTGGCTGCTCCCACCTTTTGGTGATTGTGAGTAGTGCCACTGCAAACATGGGTGTGCGCATGGCTCTTTAAGACCGAGCTTAGTCTCCGGCTCAGGTCACGATCCCAGAGTCCTGGGATTGAGCAGGGCTCCCTGCTCTGCGGGAGGCCTGCTTCTCCCTCTCCCGCTCCCCCTGCTTGTGTTCCCTCTCTCGCTGTGTCTCTGTCAAATAAATAAATAAATAAAATCTTAACCAAAAAAAAGTGCTTAGTTTCGGGGACTCTGTGGCTCCCATAACCACCCTTCCCCCCACAGAATTCCAAGCAGTTGCTTTCAAATAAGACTCCCCTTGAGTTCTTACCGAGCGGGGTGACCATGGCGGAGCCCTCCCCGCCCCGGCTGATGCTGAGACTCTCTTATCTAATCTGCTAAGCCTGGCCTTTCTACGACAGTCTCTATTTTATAGGTGGGGAAACTGAGGTCGCACGTTAAGGAGCCTCTCGAGGAAGGTGGAAGCCGGGCAGTCTGACACCCGAGCCTGCGTTCTAAACCACTTTGCTCGGTGGTTTTAGCGTCCCCGTGAAGAACGGGAAGCAGACATCATTGTCATTCTGAGGAAAAACTCACGTCTCGACAACTTAAGTGGCTCTGAAGGTCACACAGCTCTTATCTCTGACTCCCATTCTGTGACTTCGAAACCGAGGTACGATTATTGGCAGACCTTCCACTTTCCTTCCCTCCTCCCCTCCCTGCCTTTTGAGACACAGTGTCCCGGGACTTCTCTGTTCCTGAACCCCGCCTGCTGCCCATCCCACGGCTTAACAGAGGCTTCGTGACAGCCTCGATCCACAAGAGGTACAGTGTCTGCTGAGCCCTGAATGAATCAGATGAGGAAAAGTTTAGGCGGCCAGAGGGAGCTAAAAGCCCCTAAAAGTTTAAAGAGATCCTGCCAAATGGGTGATTAGCTCCCACTGAGATTAGTTTTAATCAATTATTAAGCAATAGCTTAATATTTTAAGAGTTTATGCCATCACAGAGAAATGAAACATTTTGTGATTTTCTTCCCTTCTATCTTCCAAAATAAAAAATGCAAAACAAGTGTATAGTGGCATAGGTTTATCTTAAATTTCCCATTGAAATACTAGGATGCCTTTATGTTAAATGTTTAGCTTCCTTTGTGTTCCTTACAGTGCACAGCCTTTCGTAAGCCTGAATGGGTGCTGAGTCCTAAGTGCCTGCCTGACATTCAAACACCAGCTTTGCTCAAGGAACACCAGGAAACATCAAAGCGCCCTAAAGTGCCCTTGACTTTCTGACAGTGGCAGGCAGCCCCTGTGCCCAGGCTCTGCATGGGAGAGACCCAGCGTCTGGTCCTTGAACTTTCACCTTCCAACTTCCCATCCCTGGGTGGGAGTCTGGGTCCATCCCTTCTCCCTGCTCCCCAAACCCTTCCTTTCCAGTCAGGAACTGAGAAGCAATAGGTGGAGGGCAGCTGGAGAGAAGGATTAAAGCACATTACCACCTCTATGAGCGACCCTGGAAAAATACAGGTGAGAGGTCTCCCATTTTTATTCTGTGATCAGTTCCCCTTTGGAAACTGATATAATGGGCCATTTTTCACCCATCCATCCATCCAACCATCCATCCATCCATCCACTCATCTATTCCTCTATTTATCCATCCATCACCCACCCATCCATCATCCAACCAACCACCCACCCACCCATCCAGCCATCCATCATCAATCCACCCACCCATCCATCCATCCATCATCCATCCACCTACCCATGCAATCATCTATCTATCCATCCATCATCCACCCATCCATTTTTTTAAAAGATTTTATTTATTCATGAGAGAGAGAGAGAGAGAGGCAGAGGGAGAAGCAGGCTCCCCGCTGAGCAGGGAGCCCGATGCGGGACTTGATCCCAGGACTCTGGGATCATGACCTGAGCCGAAGGCAGACGCTTAACCATCTGAGCCACCCAGGCGCCCTACCCATCCATTCTTCTATTCATCCATCCATCCACCCACCCATCCATCTTCCATCTGTCCGTCCATCCATCTGTCCGTCAGTCCATTCATCATCCATCCATCCATCCACCCATGCAACACGTCTCAAGCTCTAAGTCAGGTGCTCAAGGAGCTCACTCTCTGAAGGGAGACAGACCTGGAGCCCTACATGCCATGCAGGGTGCTGGGTGCTAAACCAAAATGTCCTCAAGACATGAAGGACACAAGGGAGAGAGCGGCCCCTCCTTACGACAGGTGGGCCTCACAGGGCAGGGCCTCTGTGATCCACCCAAGGAAATCAGCTGGCAGGTGGAGTTGTTCCAAGCAGAGATGTGGGCCCCTGAGTTCCGTTTGGCTCATCTGTCCTGGTCTCAGCACACTCTGCCTTCCCATATCCAGTCTCCTGTCCTGTCAAATAAGGACACTCCAGCCATCCTCACGGGGACTGCTGCATGCGGGTCACTTTGAAATGGTCTACGTGCTGGGCAGACCCCAGCATTTCCTGCCTGCCCCTGTCTTCCAGAGGAAGCTCACATGAGGGGGGAGGTGGTCAAGGTTGGGGTCACTTCTGTAGATTATTCAGATTCATTTGTTATATCTAGATCATGCCGTGTCCTAATTAATGCAGACCTTCAAGGTTGGACTGTGTTTGCAAAGATTTCTGAAATGGGCCAGTGCTTTAAACTCCAACTACTTCTGCCTCCCCACCCAGAATTTTCTCTCCCTCCCCACGACTGCCCCCAGACACCCCAGCTGCCACTCCGGGTGGAAGTCCTGCACAGAGGGTACACATGAACCTACTTTTGGCTTTTCTGAACTCTGAGCCTCACTAACCAAGGGACATGTTGTAACTGATTTGCCTCCATAAAATCCACAGGTGACTAACATGCCCAAGAATTTTCAGACAGCTCCTGGCTACGGTTCTCTTGTCACCCATGCGTGGGTTGTTTTCATCGGACGTCACTGAGTAAGATCCAAGGCAGGAGCTGTGGCCGCAGAGCCAGGGCTGAGCCTTTCCTAGATTCTTTGGGTTCAATAACAGGGATTGTTTTAACTCTTCAGTCAGGGGATCTGTGTATCCTAAAGACAGTATGTGAAGTATTTATTAAGAAGAATATCTATTTTTAACCAGGATGATTTCAGTTCTATTATTCATGCAGCCTCGGAAGGCAGGCTTCCTGCTTACCGGTTTGCAGGGGCTGTGAGCCAGAGCAGAGGCGAACCTGAAATCAGAGGTGGGGACTGGGGGAGGCAGCGGGGGTTTCGGGCAGGGGTGGGGGGAGCCGCGGCTGATGTTGGCCGCCTGATTTCAGCCAAACCTCCACGTTCAGGTAACTGTCTGCGTGAGTTGGTGACAGTATTGGCCTCGTTTTAAACACAAAGATGCCTGTGCCCCTGGCCAATCTTTTTGAGGCTCCCTCCTACAGGGAGGTGACACTGAGCCATGTAGGAATCAGTGAACATGGCCCCTTTCGGCTTGCAGAGCCCAGAAGAAACATCCCCGTTAGAGACAGGCGGCCTCTCCAGCAGCCCCATGCTGACAAGGTCACGACAAACAAGCTTCAACCTGTCAGACCCAAACAAGAACACACTCGGCCACCCACTGGGCTGGTGAAGGCGCCAGAGTAGTGACCCACTGAGGAACAGTGTTCCCATGCCCTGTGCTTCCCCAAGTCCCCGGGGGACAAAGCTGCTGAGCATCTGGTCCCCCTGGGGTAGGAAGGAGGCCACCCACGCACGCTGAGCAGGGGTGACACACAGGAGTATGGGGATCAGTGGATCACGCTTGTGTCCCAAGTCCACTGGGACCAGCTCAGGGACCCAGGTCCAGTCCCTTAACCATCCTTAGCCTCAGTATTCACATCCATAAGTGGGGACCACCATAACATGCCCCTCCAGGGGAGGTGTTATTCACAGCAGATGCTCCTGCCAGGTGCTGGCCCCACCGTCCTGCCGACTGTAACCAAGAGTGTACATGTGGTACCTGGGGGCAGACAGTTCTCGTGGGACGTCCAGTCCCTCCAGTCGGTAGAGAGGGAAGTGATGAGAGAGGGAGGGAGGTGGACAGACCGATGGATATTCTCCTTTGGTGCCGGGCCCTGTGCTAGACACATGTCATTTCCTCTAGCCTCCCCACGCACTGGGGAGGAAGTCCATGCACTGGGGATCGCTACCGACCTTTGCAGACAAGGAGTCAGTCCCTGAAACCCTTCTGCTCCTCTTCACACACATCACAGAGGGCATCGGGGGGGAGGTCCTTTGCAGGGGGGTCATCGTCCAGGGTGCAGAGCCGGGGCAGCCCTTCTTGTTCAAGGGGCGGGGGTCAGGAAGCTGCCCACATAGACTGCTTTGAGAAGTCTCCAGGCTCCGGTACCAGCCTGACCATGTCGGGCCGAATCAGGGTGGAGGGTGACATTGGGAGACAAGGAGGCTCAATGCCTGGGGCTCAGAGAACATCAGGGGTGGACACTCGGGGCAGAGGGAGGCAGGGAGAGGACAATAGGCCAGTGCCAGAGGCCCCGCGTAAAACCCAATTACAACGCACGCTGTCGGGGGAGCGCCAGGGCCGTGGGGAAGGTCGCCAGGTCAGCGCGGCTCCGACCTGGGCTCGCCCTGTCCGGCGTCCCGCTCCGACCCACAGACCCTGGGAGGCCGCTGCCTTCCGGAGCCGCTCCTCCGTGAAGAGCAGGTGGCCCCGTCCTTACTGCCTCCCTGCAGGGGTGAGGTGGCAGAGACTCTTGCCTGTTCTGGGGACCTACTTGGCTGTCCACCCTCTGCCCTCCGCCCCTGCGTCCTGCTCCGCCCTCCTTTCCCCCTGCAGCTTGAGCTCACCGTCCTTGGATCCTGCAGCTTGAGTGAGCCCACAGATGCAAGGACGTCACCCACCGCAGCCCGGCCAGCTCCCACACCCAGCACCAGCCCCCCAGCTCCCCCCTGACAGCGGCAGCGTCCTGGAACAGCCCCCAGACAACTGTACAGGGAGTCCTCCCATCTGGCTCCTCTTCCTGGGTCCTGGTGGTTTCCTCCTTTCCTCTGGAGCCCGCCTTCTGCTCCCTTTTAGCTTTGTGGGGAGCAGCTTCCAGCCCCGCGGCCCACCTGCCCCTCCCCCCTCCAGCTCAGAAGCTCCCCTAAACACCCAAGGGCCACCACTCTGTCTCTGGGCCACACGGCCACATTTGGTTAATATCTGTACAGTCTGAATGGTTTCTCACGGGCATGTATATTTTGGTTTAAAAAAAAAAGTGTTACTAAGTATAAAAGTAAAAAAAAAAAAAAGTGCTGTCACAAATTTTAAAGGAAAGAAGACAGAGGCCCAGGGTTGGTGGGTGGTAGCAGCCCTCAGCTGTCAGAGATGAAAATTGAGAAGTAAGCAGCCTGGGGACCCTCTGAGCCTTCTCAGGCTCAAGCCTGCTGGGTCTAATTAATCCAGCTTGATTCCAGGCCCCTGAGGAACGCCCCCCACCCCCGAAATGAGGCCAGCACCCCCTCCTGCCACTAGGGCCCCTGCAGGGACCTTTGCCACCCGCAGGTGTTCACTCCCACCTTTGACCTAAGAAGAGGTCACCCCCGCCCCAGGACTGCCTGGGTGGACCTGGTGCCTCCTCTGCGGGAGCCGGGGCAATCCCACAGCCAGCCAGGCTCTCCTCTCCGGAGACGGCCTGCATGCGACAATCCAGGGCAGGACTCAGCTGGGGGCTGCAAGCATGACCCTCGACCCAGCCCCCGGGAGTGGAGACCATCACTCTCTCGATTTTACGCACAGAAGACCAAGGCTTAGGGAGCCAGTGGGACCTGCCGGAGGGCCCACACGTTGAACCACGTGGACCAGGACTTGCCCCGGGGTTGACCTGGCTCCAAAGCCCGTGCCCACCACCGCCACGGTTCCCTGCCTCCCCCACCCCTCAGCTCTGGGTTCTAATCTGCATGTCCCCGTGTGCCCTCCACATGCGCCTGCCGCGAGGAGGGTGGGCCTGCTTCGCCATGGTCACTGTGCTACAGCCTGGGAGCACAGCCTGACCCACACCCCTCCTATGCCGCCCCGGCTGGGGGCACAGAGCCTACGCCCACCCCCCACTCTGCTGGCGGCTCAGCGAATAAGAGGGACCTGACCCAGAAACAGCGAGTGGGGAGGTCGGTCTCTCCTCTTGCCACTCTCTCGGGGAGGGGCTTGCTCGCAGCGGGCCAGGGAGCTCCAGGGCGGACTCACCAGGCGAAACTTCCTAATGGCCAAGTTATTACCTTTATTTATGTCCCTCTGTGGAGAGGCTTGAGGCTTCCCAGCAGCAAAACACTTTAAAAACAATAAAGAGGAGTCGGGATCCTAACCACAGGAATCCTGGAGGCCGCAGACAGCGAGACCCTGCGGCTGGCACTCTGATCTGCGGACACGGCCGCGCCTCGGGAATGGTGGACAGACGGGGCGAGCTCCACCCGAGTCGGGGGGCAGAGGTGGGCAGGTGGGGCCAGGTGGACTGTGAGATGGGCTCGATGCACAGAGCTGTTGCGGTGACTTCAGACGCTGTGCTGCCAGATGCCTTATCCACTTCCTCCCCTGTCACCTTCCCACCACCCTGTGGGCGCCTTCTCCCCCATGGTTCGGGCACGCTCCCTGGCTTGCAGACAGATCAGCTTGTACCCAGGAGGCACAGCTGGAACGGGTGCAGGCTCGCAGGTCTATGGCCTCAAGAGGTGGAGTCGTTCCTACAATGCGGTCCCAACACACACGCAGGGGCACATGTTCACGTGCAGACACACCACCAGCCGTCTCTGCCCTCGCACACACAACCACACCAGCACATCGCCTCCTTCTCCAATGGCCCTTGTTTGCTTCTGCAACCCAGCACCCCCTCCTCCCGGCTGCCCGGACCCCACCCCGGTGAAACAGCAGCCGGTTCCCCCCACCAGACCAGGCCGTCCCGGGCAGAGGGCAAGCTACGGGGGCCAAGTCAAGCAGCAGAGGAAGTCACTGGTGTTGGTGACATCCAAGAAGAAAGAGAAGTCAGAGAGCCAGGTGTGAGCAGGGCCGGGAAGCCAGGTAGGCCCCCAGCCGACAGAGGCCGCAGTGACACACAGCCCCGAGACACCAGTGGCTCGGATGACAGCATTCCTTCCTCTGACCCTCGGGAGGCCCCCTTCTGCCCTGGCCACTCAGGGACCCTGTTGCTGGGCCAGGGGGAAGAGAGAGAGAATGACCCAGAGGGCCTGCCGGGCCCTGGCCTGAGGCGACACTCTTCCCTCCCACCCAGTTCATTGGCCACAGGAGGCCCCCAACCGCAGGGGACAGAGTGTGAGGCTCCTTGAAGTGGGTCAAACTTGGACACGTGTGACCAATAGCTGATAATACCGGGGCCACCCGTCCTCATCTGGGTTCCCTGCGAAAGCGGGAGTGCTTTGGTTACTACAGGGAAATTGCAAAGCCCTTCAGCAGCTCCCCTGGGCTCCTGAGGCTGACTTTGCTCTAGCGCAAGACTAGTCCCGCGATGGGCATGGCCTGCATCCCCACCAAGGCGAGGCAGCTCTGCTCACCCCTGGGGACAGAGGGCCCTTCAGAAGAAGCCCCCCTGCTGGGCCTCCTCATCCAAGCCACGAATAACAATCCAGGCCTCTCATGCCAGGGATGGGGACTCCCGAGGTCTGGCAGAAGCTGAGGTGGCCTCCGAAGACAGATGGCACCCACCTGGCACCTCGGGTGACCCAGAGCCTGCAAGCCCCAGGCTCGCTAGGGCTGCCTGGTTGCTTCGTTGAATCTGCTCCTCGTCTGTCTCTCTGCTTGGGAGACCTTGGCTGGCTCATTCACAACTGTGTTCCCAGCCCCGCGGACATGGTCACACTCTGTCAAGGCTGTTGGTGACTGGCCATTTGGGCCCAGAGCCCCCTTCCTGTGATGTAAGCAACGACACTCGTGCGGTGCACCCATCACAGTTCATCTCTCCCAGAGGGCCTTCCAGAGCGCCACAGAGTGAGGGCAGAGGGACAGGAGCAGGGAGGCGGGGACCCCAGGGCAGACTTCAGAACCCCTCTGTGTGGCCTCACTTTCTGCGATCGTAAACACACTAACAAAAGCAGGAGGGAACGCGTCCCCCAGCAATCCCGCTCCTGAGTGCGTGCCCCCAAAGAGCGAGAGCAGGATCCCGAAGAGATATGGGCACACCCACGTTCGCAGCAGCTTTTACTCACAATGGCCAGAGGGTGGGAGCAGCCCCGGTGTCCATCTCCGGGCGAGTGGTAAACACAAGGGGTCTCTCCGCACAACGGAATAGTAGTCAGCCTTGAAAAGGTACAGATCCTGACACCCGCTACAGCATGGACGGACCTGGAGGACATGACACTCAGTGAAGTAAACCAGACACAAAAATGTCGGATTCCAATCATCCGAGGCCCCAAGAGGAGTCACACGCACAGAGGCGGACGGGAGACCGGCGGGCACCGGGGGCTGGAAGAGGGGAAGGAGAGTTCGTGGTAAATGGGACAGAAGTTCAATCTGGGAAGATGAAGAAGCCTGGGAGTGGCTGGTGGTAATGATCGTACAGCAGTGTGAATGTGTCAGCGCCACTAAATGGTATACTTAATGGTTAAGGTAAATTTTATGTATAATTTACTACAAATTTTAAAAATTAATTAAATTTAAAGAGGGGTAGTGGGGTGCAAATGTCCAGCCCACGGTGTCACTCCGAGGCTCTCTTTCCTTCCTCCTCCCTGGCTTGGCACTGAAGAGCCCCCAGCCCTGGGACCACCCCTGGTTCATCCCTTCTTCCTTGCCTCCTACCACTGCTAACACCTGAACATCTTGAGGGAGGGAAAGGTGGCCACGTGATCATAATCGGCATTTACTGAGTGCTTCCACAGGCCAGCGCCCTTCTAAGAGCTTTACAGGACTTACCTAATTTCACCCTGGGCGTAGCCTAGAGAGGTGAGGTCACCCGTCGGAGGTCACACAGAGTCTACATGGAGGAGCCGGTTCCAGCCCAGGCATGATGCTGAAGCTACCCGCTCACGGCCTGATGTTTATGCTGCCCAGGGGTGTCCGGCAGGTGCTCCAAGCCAGCGCTCAGGGAGCACCTGGGACCCGGCGAGACACCGGCAGTGCCCACAAGCCTGAGGGGCACTGCCCAGCCAGGCTGTCTCCGTGCCAAGTCCATGCTTTCTGAAATGCACCTCTGGCCTGCCAGGAAACGCCTGCCTGTCCTGTTTCTATCCTAGGTGGTGATGCACAGCCACACTCTTCTGTCTGGATGGACCCGGTGTCCCCAGCACGCCCTCCTTCCCCGAATGGCTCCAGCGGCCCAGCGGTGGGAGTCTGTGGATGTCATCATACGGCCACAGGAGCGCATTCTCTGAAAACCACCACCTACTTCCCCGGGAATGGAAGAGCGCAAAGGCTCCCCAAAACACCCCCGGGGTCAGGAGACTCTGGTCCTGGCTGGCTCTGCCCCTCTTCCTTGAGAGCCCCTGTGGACCTCATACCTTTAAAACCCATCTCTCACCCCTGTGGCACCCCCAGCTCGCCTGGGGAAACGGGCCCCTCCAGGGGTATTTGGGGCTAGTCACTCTGCAGGCTGGGCGATGGGCGGCCTCCCGCCCTGCCCGGGACACTGTGGACTCGTTGTGTGTCCACCAGGAGCGGGCAAGGGCATGTGTGCCGATGTGAGCGGTGCCCACGTTCCGTCCTGGACGTGTGCCCTGTGACCTGTGTTCACGTGGGAGGTGAGAGTCCCTGCGCCGGGAGGGGAGAGCGGTGGCACAGACACGGAAGAAAACGCACCTGACAGTGGGCGAGCTATAAATCCTAAGGCAGCAAATCAATTTTACAAAGCACTTTGTCCTCTCTCCAGCTGGCCCCAGGAGGCTTAACTTAATCACTCTGGAACAATGTCAGAAGATAGCCCAGGACGCACAAACCCCAGCCCTGCGTTGCGGGCCACCAGGGCCACCAGGGCCTGCAGGGTACCGAAGAGCGGCGACAGAGCCAGCTGCGGGCAGCCGCGGGAAGTCACCCAAGTGTCCCCGCCGCCCCTTCTGTGTCGCCCCTGCCCCACCAGAACCTCAGCTCCCCCCCAGCCCCCTCCTCCAGACGCCCCGAAGGAGGCACAAAATGGCCCTCCTCCCCCAACCGCCACTGGAAGGAAGTCTCTGGGAGGGGTCTGTAAACTGCAGTGATGGAGGGAGTCCAGGTGGAGAAATAAGACTAAGGGTGGGCTTTCAGGCCCCAGCAATTCCCGGCAGGGGTCTCGTGGCCCAAGGGCTGCCTGCCCCACGGCCACATGGGGGTGACGGTGGCAC
This sequence comes from Callorhinus ursinus, assembly GCF_003265705.2. NCBI lineage: Eukaryota > Metazoa > Chordata > Mammalia > Carnivora > Otariidae > Callorhinus > Callorhinus ursinus. The sequence goes on from NW_027397130.1 coordinate 2,204,681, forward strand.
AGGCTGCTCTCGGGAATCACCCCCTTGGACTCTATGGGGTGGTGAGGTAACCTGAGCTCAGAGAGGGCCATTAACCTGCAGGAGGCCACACAGCCAGAAGTGCAGAGTCAGCCGGCAGCTCTGAACTTGACAGCTGGCTGGGGCCCTTCCAGAGAGGTACAGGGGATGGGGTCTCCGGTGAAAGCCTTCCCCACACCACCCTGGCCCTGCTCCAGGGCCTGGGTTCCCAGGAGCTGCCCTCTCCCCGTGGCCGCGGCCCAGGAAAAGGGAACCATGGTGCAAGCTCTGGAGAAGCGTTTTCTATGAATGGTCTGTTTCCCTCCCTCCAGCCTCAGGAGTGGAGGCCGGAGCGGGAACGGCAGGCAGCCAATAGGAGAGGGACCTGCTGTTCCTGCTCTGGGAAGGCCCCCTCCCACCGGAGACATGGGGTTCCCCCTCCCCCACCCCCTCAGCCCCCCACCTGGAGCTGTCCCACCCTTCACAGCCTCTGCCATCCTTTAAAAGGGAACACTGCAGATTCAAACCACAAATTAAATTTTTAATGAAACCGCATAACAGTAGGGCCTGATGCACTGCAGTATTGATGAGATCACAGTGTCCAGCCAGCGGGAGTCGCCCCGGAAAGCTTTTTAGGATGTTATGCAATATGGAACCAAATTAATTATTTGCAACAAAGGAATCCGTGTCTCTGTCATGCTGCTGGGGCCCAGGGAGTGTAAAACGGGCGCTTTTCATTATTGTCAGCTATAAATGGCAGTCACGGGAAGGAAGCGGTGAGTTCACAGACCCAAATACTAGAGTGTGAGCGGAGATCACACGGCAGAGTAGGGAGAGGGAGTGTGGGGGGGGGGGGGGGGGGGGGGGAGAGGGAGGGAGGGAGAGGCTGGAGGGGCCCCTGCCAGGGAGCACTTGGACCTCCCAGCCAGATACTGCAGCAAAATGCAGCAAACGTCTGGGAAGCAGGCTTGGAGCTCCCCTACCTCTCCGAGGCATCCCCTCACTTAAAGGGGCAGTGAGCAGAGTTGGGCACCTGCAGCTGGGGGTCCAAGATGATGCTCCCCAGCTGGGGATGACAGCTGCCCACCAGGAGGGCCTGTCCACGGGTGCAGGGTGTGAGGCGGCCTGAGTCTGGCCATCAGAAGGTGGCCAGGTCTCTGTCCTGCTGAGTTACTCTCCCAGCCGCTCCTGGCTTGGGCTCAGACGTGGGTCCTCCTTCTGCAGGAAATCCCACAGCTTGCCCAGGGCCCGGAGGGCATGTCTCAGGACCATGGAGCCCAGCCCCTCGAAGCTGGTAGAGATGGGCCTGCACGAGTCTCCCTGGAAGTCACCCCCAGATGCCCGGTCACCCACGGTTAGAGCAAACCTCTGTGGGGGTGAGGAATGGCCCGACCCCCAGAAAAGGGGCTTCCCTCCTTGATGTCCCTGCCCCCTCCATGCCAGTCCTACCTCCGGGCCCACCACTGGTTCAAGTTTCACCTCCTGACATACTTTCTTGGGAGGTGGGAAAATCCCTCTTTCACAGATAAAGAAACAGAGACTCCTGAGGTTGAGTGAGTGTCCAAGGTTTTCAGACGAGAGAGGATGCAGGGGCTCTGGTGCAGCCCACAGCTGGCCGGCCACCAAGGAGCGCATCCACAACAACTGGGCTGCTTCCTACGGGCCACAGCCAGGCAGCTCTGCATGCTCTCCTCTACTTCTGTTCGGTGGGAGGCAGTTACAGGACAGCTGGCTGGGGCTGGGCAAACGCCACAAAACATGACAGCTGGGAGTGTCCCCAGACTGACCTAAGGAACAAGGACACAAAGGAAAAGGGGCCAGCAGGCCTGTGTCCGAGGCCTGTGGATGGGATTCAGGGCTGCTGGCTTCGTGAGGAATCACCCTGAGCAGCCGCGGACACCAGGAGCTAAAGATGGTCATAATTCACACAGAATGGACGCCGATTCTCCATATGGCATAATTTTGGGGTGTTCTGCCCACCTCCATTCTTGTTCCTAGCCATCGTTCCAGCCAGGACAATAGCCTAACTGATATCCCTGCCTCCGCTGGTACCAGAGTAGATCCATTCTCCACTGAACGGCCAGCAGACTCTTTCTAAAATAGTCACCTGCTCCAAACCCTTACGTAGCTCCCCATGATGCTAGTGTAGTCTAAATGTTTAGTGTGACCTACAAAGAAGGCCCTATGGGCCTCCACATCTGCCCCCTGCTCATCCCACTCTCTGCTATAGCTAGTCCCAAACACCTTGCTGCCTCAGGGCCTTTGCACATGCCACCTTTCCTCACTTAGAATACCTCTCTACTCAGACAATTCCCACTCCTGTTTCAGAGTTCAGCTGAAACATCACTTCCTTGAGAAGGCCCTCCGTGATCCCCAGCCTGGGTCAGGGTCCTGCTGTGTGCTCCCCAGATGTCCCTCAGTTAGCTGGGTTCCCCCAAAAGCAGAGCTTGAGGCTGGTAGGTTGTTTATCTGTGAAGTGGTCCAGGAAGGAAAAGGAATGCAGGGCTGAGGGATGGAGCCAGCCACTGCTTTGGGCAACTGGTGCTCAGTCCCATGGGACCCACCGGGGAGGCTTATGAACCACTCCAGGACCATCCATCTGGGGGTAGAGAAAGGCTCTTGTTCATCGATTCTTGATGCCATGGGTCAAGGGTGGCCTCACAAGCATCGACAGCCCCCCATGTCTGGGGTGTGCAGGTGAGCGTGCAGAGCAGATTGCTGCTGGTGTAGTCACAGAAACCCCAGGGCTTAAAGGAAGAGACAGGCCACCTGCTGCACCTGTGGGGACCTGGCCCAGACCCAGTGCTGAGCAGTGACTGCAGTAAGGGGGCACGGACCCACTCCTTGCCACGGCTTCCGGAACTGTGAGGATCTCTTCTGTCGATTCCGCAGGGTCGAGATGGGGCAGGTTCTCTTCCTGGTGCCGCCCCCTGTGCCCACCACCATCCCTGCCCGGGGGTAGCACCGAATAAATGGAGATGGAGCAAGGGGCGACCAGGTTGGGACGGGGAACATCAGTCACACCTCACACAGCCTGCAGGGTCCTTCCTGGGAAGTCAGCCGGAGTGGCCAGCTCCTCAGGCTTCGCAGAGCCATGGGGAGGATCACAGCTAAGGCTGAGCTGTGACTATGGGGGGACCCCGGCCGAGTGCCCGTCAGCTGATTGGGCTGGTCCAGAGCTGGGGTGGGATGACAGGTGGAGGGCCGGCTCTGACCAGCTTCCTGTTCTCCTGCTGCAGCCCTGCCTCCCCGAGAACACCGGGCTGTCCCTGTGCTGAGCAGGAAATGGAACAGGAAATGAAAATCTTCCCAGAAAGAGGGCTTTTTGACCCCAAGACATCCCTGTAGGAGGACTTTATTCCTTTATTCCTTTGTTTTCTTCTCAGGCACGCACGCACACACATGCGCGCGCGTGCACAAACACACACACACACACACACACACACACACGGTGTTTGAGGAAAGCTCCTCTCTCAGGAGCCCCCCTGTGTCCCCACGACATCCCCAGGAGGGTAGGAGGGACCACACGCCCCACAGGATCTGACAGCTTCAGACACTGACTCAGCATCGCACAAGAAAGAGGTGGGATGTGCAGCCCCAATCAAGAGACAGCTCCCTGCTTCCTGCATGTCACTTGGGCTCCCCTCCAGGCTCGGAGACCCTTCCTGGACTGGCCCAGTCCTGCCAGGAACTCAGCAACGTCACCATAATAATAACATCCACCACCATTGATGTGTGCTGGCTGTGCACCAGGCCTCGGCAAGGATCCCCCCCCCTCCTCCCGTGCCATCTGATGACAACCTTATGTCTCACTCCAGGTCCTACAGCTGGTAAACCGTGGGGCTGGTGCGGGGGTAGGGGGAGCAAGTTTGCATGCTGAGCCCCTTCCCTCCCTACGTGGCTCATCCTGCACGCTTATCGACATTGTTGTGCAGGGTGGGGGATTGGTCCAGAAAGCCAAAATCCTGCCCTGCTGAACCATAGGTCATTTCATGTCCATGCTTCAGGCCCAGCCAGACACCGTCTTAGAGGGATCTTAATATAGTCACCTGTCGTAGATGCCAATGTTTTAGGAAAAGTGCATGAAATTGAAACTTAAAACCAAGAAAATTCCCACTGCGAGAGCTGGAAAGCTCTTGGGTCTCCGCTTTCTGGGAGAGTTCCCTGTGACACGTAGTAGGCACTGTAAGGATGTCCACTGAGTATGTGAGTGAGTGAATGGAAACTCAGAAGGCCAGGTCTTGCATTACTGGGTTTCATGGTGCTACTTAGGCCGAGGCATTAAAGCTGGTAAAATAAAAACAAGAATCCCACCTACTGCTCTCTGGAAGGCTCCTTCACCACCAAATGGAGGCGTCTTCTCTATCACAGACTTAGAAGGCTCTGACTCGCGGAGTGTCCTCCATGCCCTGGACGTGCCCAAGGGGCCCCCGGCACCTGGCAGCCCTCAGCGCCTGCCCCCCGAGCTCGTGGGTGGCAGCCGGTCCCTGGGGCAGAGGGCTCCTGCTCTGCGGGAAGGAGCCCACGCTCTTCCCCTGCTGGCCTGAGTGATGGCTTCCGAGCACAGGCCCTCCAACCACTGTAATCCCCTGCGGGTGCACACCATTTGTATTCTGGAACACTTCATGCCTCCCCTCATTGTCTGTTTCCTATGCCCTCTCCTGACGGGTGGCAGATGGTGAACTTGACGTGCGAGGACACATCAGGCCGGCGGCCCCGGCCCCCCTCGCACCAGCCAGATGCTGCCAGCCTGAAGGAGCGAACCACGTTAATGCACACTGGCATCGGCGGGGTGGGGGCTCGGGGCCGTCCCAGAACCGCCTTCTGCGTCCACTAGCCCTCGGAGGGCAGAGACCACAGCGTGGCAGAGATGCCACAGACCGCCGCATCGATGGCTGAGAGCACCCTCCGTGTCCTTACACGCACTGTTCAGAAATCCTGACAGAAGGGCCCCTGGAAAACTGGGGCCGGGGTGCTCTCCTCTGTCCTCCCCCCGGGCGATCCCCCTAGCATCCTGAGGGTGCTGACGACCTCAGCTGACCTGGAGACCACACCCCTCATGCAGACCACGGAAGAGCCCCCCAAGTGCTGGCTTCCGGGACAAGCACCCCGACTTCGTTGCTGCCATCTCCTCTTGGCCGGCAGAGATGCGTCCCTGTGGGCATTGATGGTGTCCCCCTCCCTCCCGTCCTGGGGCCCCAGGGGCAGCGCTGCACCCCTCCACCCCCCGCCCCACCGGGGAAGAGCCAGGACTCATGCGAGCTCCCTCCTTCCGGTAGCTCCTCAACCCAAGTCAACCCCGAGTCCCGACGATTTAATCCCCTAACCTGTTCTCAAATCCATCTTTCTCTCCCCGCTGCTCCCATAACCACCGTGCCGTCCCTCACCACTGCCAGAAGGCGCCTCCCAGCCAGCCCTCCTCTGCAGGCCTTGCTCCCCTCGAGTCTGCCCCCCAAGGAAGGGTTCGCAGGTAGGACCTCGTACCCCTAGGGCCACAGCTGGGCCTCCTCGCCCACAAGAGGAGGTCCTGGCCCCCAGCCGGCTTGCAAGCCTTCCTCCCTTGCCGCCCACACCTCCTCCTGCCCCCTGCTTTGCACTTTACTCTTCAAAGATGACAGGCGCCCCCTCCCTCCAGGGCGTGCCCCGTCGCCCCCAGCACAGGCCATGTTAGCCCTCACCCCCCTCGGGTGTCACCTCCTCAGGAGGCCCTCCTGGCTCTGCTGAACCCCAACCCACCCAAATGCCTTGCCTCGGGGTGTCTCTTGTCCTCATGGCCCTCGCCTGCCACGCTGAAGCTGCATTTACAGCCGTGTTGCCCGAGAGACGGACGGAGTGCTCTCCGGGACGCAGAAGGCTGCTTCATTCCCCTCTAGCCCCGGCCCCCGGCCTGCCCCTCCGTCGATGTTCTGGAAATATTTCCTGAACTGAGCGCAAACTTGATGAATATTTACACTGTACTACATGCCCACGATTCCGCCTGGCACCAGAAACTCCTGCTCAGAGAGAAGTGAGACAGGTCTTCCCGAGAGGGGCTCACACTCGTGCCTATAACACTCCTGTTTATCGGGGTCGGCCACCCCTGCCCCCGTGTCGGGCTCCAGGGCAGGGCAGGGCAGGCAGGGAGACCACCCAGAGCTGGGTCCCTGCGAGCCTGCGCCAGCCCGGAGGAGGGAAACCCCCGCTGGAAACAGGGGGTCTGGGGGTCTGCGGGGGCGCCGCTGGCCCAGCCTAACAATGGCCGACCGTGACCGGGGAGGCCCTGCCGTGGTCGCTGCCAGTTTAGTAGTGTCTGCCCAATGGACGTGAATTTGTGAACCCTGCGGAGAAGCAGGGGGCCACATCTCCTCCAAGGGCGGCAGGCGAGAATCCCCTCAGCCCGGGTTCTGTGGACCTGGCCCGATGTGCCTCCGCCACTGGGTGTGGGCAGGCTGGGCCTCCATCCCTCCCCAGGCTGCTTCTCTGCCATCCAGTCTCCTCTCTCAGAGAGCTCCTGCCCTTGCCGGCCGGGGCTCCCGTGCTCAGTGCCGAGAGAGCAGGGCTGGGAGGGAGGCCACGGCTTGTCCCTCGGCTCTGCCTCCACTGGACGTGTGTGTGGTCTTGGACTTCTCTGGGCCTCCCTTGGTTTCCTCCTCTGTCGAGTGAGGACGGTTACCCGGCCATGCCTTACAGGAAAATGAATGAATGTGGACAGAAGGCTTTGCAAAGGGACAGTTTCTTGTTTACAAGGCAGCGTTATTATTGTGCAGGTGCCCCAAGAAGAGGGTGGCAGGGACCGCTTGGGTAAGGCCCCTCCCCCAGCAGAGCCGGGCAGCAGGGACCTGCTGTGGGTAGGCGGGGTCTGTCAGCAAAGCCACCCCACGGAGGCCCCCCGGGGCTTGCTGCTGTCAGAGCCGCCCCATGCCCACCCCTTGAGCCCAGAATCATCTCACGGGGCAAAGAGGGGATCACATGGCCTGGCTCTGTTCTGAGGGTCCGGCTGCCAGAGGTCCTGTTGATCCTCACCTGGTGGCAGCAGAAGCCCACCTCCTCTGCTCCGGGGACACCCTGTGGGTGCCACGCATCCCTGTACCTCACGCGAGGCATGTAACCACAAACAAAAAAGTGCACAAATCACATCTGGACAGCCCACTGCATTGTCACAAAGTAAGCTCCTCCAAGACCCAGCACCCAGATCAAGAAACAGAACATGGCCAGCAGCGCAGGGGCTGTTGAAAACACAGAACCAAAACCAAAACACAACTTGGGGGCACTGCAGGAAGTGTCCCCCACATGTCTGAGATGCCAGCCCTGTTACTGCAAAGCGTCCTCCCATCCTAGCCAAGTTGCCAGCTCACCCAGCAGGGGCCCACGGCATGTCCTCGGAGCAACGCAGACCCCACAGAGCCCACCTGTGTTCCAGAGCTGGCTCACGAGGACTCCTGCCTTCTCTTCCCAGACAGGGGTCCCACGGCTCAGCCCACCCTGCCCCTCCGCTCCCCAACCTGCCCACTTCAGGGGTAGCTATTTAAAAGGCAGGGTGGACTGCTGGCCAGGCTCAGAGTCAAGGGATGGGTGGGTCATGTGCTCCTGTCTGGTGTTGTCCTAACTCTTCCCAGAACCTTCTGAGGACCCCGTCAGCACCCACCCAGCGGCCCGCTCCTGCCTACCCCTAGGGGAGCTTTTCACACTCAGGGGAAGGTTCTAGACCAGTTCGTGGCCTTGGTCTGGGGAGAGGACAAGTGCAGCAGACAGACAGGTGAGCCAGTGTCCTGGGCACGGCACCAGGCTCTGACTCGGCCACACTTGCCACCAGCCCTCTTTGCCCTATAACCTCAGAGGTCTGTCCACCTGCTTCCACAGGGGGTGGGGGCCGCCGGCTGGCACCAGCTGATTGCTATGTGTTCAGGAGTTTGCAAGTGGACTGTGAAACGCAGCCATCATTAAAATTTAAATTACACAAGCTTAAAATTAAATAAACTATATTAAGAATAAAGGTAACACTCAGAACTCATCAATTTCTAATTATTTTTATTACATGTTACTATTATCTATGCTCGTGAGGTTACTTACACCTATTGCACACTTACAGTGGGAATGCCTGGAATTGTGGGGGACTGTCTGTCTTCCGGGCTCCCTGCCCTCCCCGCCCTCTGCGCCTCTGGGCTCTGACACCCAGGCCAGGCAGGAAGAAGCCCCTGCATCCCGGACCTTCCCACCAGCTAGCTGGGCAGCTTGCGGGTTCCTTCTCTGAGGGTTTTTGTTTTACCTAGCCCCAGAGCTCTTAGCTACCTCTGAGCACTGGGGAGGAGCAGGAAGACGCAGACACGACCAGGTCTGAATCCTCCCCTGCCCAGGATCTTGGGCCCGGTTAAGGGGATTGAAAGAAGGCAGAGCGACCCGGCAGCAGGGCCCTCCACCTACCTGTCAGAGCTCTGCCCCGCGGGTGCGCCCGGGTCCCGCAAAGCGCCTTCTGGCGGACGCAGCGCTCCTGAAGTCGCCCGGGGGGAAGGGTCCGGCCCTTGACCGCGGTCTCCTCCCCTCCCCTCGGAGCGCCACACTTCCCTCCCGCTGCCCCAGACACTGCCCCAGGGCCCGTCCTCCTCCCCTGAGGCCCGCTACTTCATCCCCTGCGGGATGGCGGGAGGGGGGAAGCGCCCCTCAGTGCCACGTGCCCGGGCCCCCTCTCCTGGTGGTGAAAGCCCGGGTCCCCGTCGTGGGCGCGCCTCAGGACGCAAGGCCGCGCCGAGGGATCCCGCTCCGTGCGCGCAGCCTGCCCGGGGCCCCGCGGGGCTCTTCTCCCGCTCCCACGCGCCCTCCCTGTCGGCCCCGGACAGCCTCGCACCCCGGGCCCCCGCGCGGGGAGGTCCTCTCGAGTCGCCTTCTAGCCTGGGGAGAGCCGGGGCGCAAACCTGCGGGGGCGCCGGGGGCCAGCCCCCTCCCGCAGTCCCGAGCGCCGAGGCGAATAGCGCGCACAGCCCGGGAAGCCGCGAGGCTCGGAGCCCAGGACTGCCGCGTGCGGCCCGCGGGGTCCCTCTGGCGCCGGGAAGCGGAGGCCGAAGGACGCGCGCACTCCAGGAAGGTTCAGGGCTGAGGAGCCCAAAGAACGCCGGCGGTGGGGCTCCCGGGGGCACGGCTGGGGGACGCGACCGCCGAGAGGGACGGAGGAGACCGGGGTTTCTCAAAAAAAGCTGGCTGCGCCTCGCACCCGCGGGGCGACAGCCCAGCCCCCGCACCCTGCAGCTGCCTGTGGGTCCCTCGGGCTGGGGATCCGCCAGCGCAGCGCCCCGACTTGGGGGGAGGGTCTGGGACGTCAGCTAGGCCGCCCCGACCGCGGCTCTAGCCCGGGCTCGTGCTGTCAGCTGGAGCCCGACCTCGGGATCCTGGCGGCAGCTCGGAACTCTGACCGCCTGGGGCGCGCCAGCGGCTCGGGCCTGTCCAGAGCCCGGAACCGGGCGTCCCAACCCAGACGGGAATCTGGGAGCCAAGCCTCGCGGCGCTGCTACTCAGACAACAGGTGCGGGGTGGGGGGGCGGGGGTGACTATGAGTAAAGTGCCACCGTGTGGGGGGCTCCACACGGGCGACGACTCTGCCGAGGGCGCGGACCCCTCCCCACCTGCCTGCCATGGGCGGAGAAGTGGGCCGAGCTGGGGCTGATGGAGTCCAGAAAGCCCAACGCGCGCACGGACACAGACGGCTCAGCGCCTCCCCCGGGGCTGCAGGGAGCGTCCAGCCCCGGCGGCGCCGTCTGCCCGGAATCGGACCGGCTCCGCTGGCAGGAAAGGCTCGATCCGAGAAGTGCCCGCCCGCCCTGCCGGCTCAGGGCGGGGAGCGGTGCTGCCATTCCCCCGGGACCTAGCCGGGTGCCCAAAGCCCCGGGTCTGTAGGAGGGAGGCAGGAGAGCCAGGAATGAGGTCGTGGAGTAGTCCTCAGACCCAGGGTGTAGACCGGCATTTCAGCCCCACACGGGCATCCAAGCACCGTGCGGCAGCCCCGCGACCCCCTCTCTGGACTCAGCGGCGATGCGAGGCTCCGCTCCCCAGCGCTCCTCACCCGGTACACGAGTGTAGACGATTTGAGTCCTTGGGGACCCGGTCCGGCCTTGAACGCCCCCTGCCCGGGCCCCAAGGGTGTTCTGTGAGGCCAAGCGGGCTGAACTGAATTCTGTCTCCCCAGCCGGCCGCGGCCTCCCACCCGCCCGCAGCCCCGTCGGGAATTTGGGGACATCATGCAGGTGGCCCATCCTATAGTCCCAGCCCGCCCCCCCCCTCCGCGGCTCTCGGAGCCTTCGGGGAAGCGAGGCCGGCGCGGGGGGGGGGGGGGGGGGGAAGAGACCGGAGGAGGCGGCCCCCACGCGCGCCCGAACGACCCCCGCCCGGCGCAGCGGGCCGGGCAGCGGACAATTAAAGCGGGATTCCTCCCCCGCTGACGTCGGCAGCGCCGAGGCCCCTCCCGCGGCGGCATAAAAGGCGCGGGCTCCGCAGCGCGGGTGGCAGTGAGGGCCAGGCAGCGCGGCGGTGCGGACTGCGCGGCCGAGCAGCGCGGCGCCCAGAGCGCGGGCCGCCCGCCGAGCCCCGCCAAGCCGAGTCCCAAGAGCCGGACCGGAGCGCCGGTCCCAGCGCCCGCAGCCATGCCGGCCGGCCGCGCCGCGCGCACCTGTGCGCTGCTCGCCCTTTGCCTCCTGGGCAGCGCGGCCCAGGATTTCGGGCCGACGCGCTTCATCTGCACTTCGGTGCCGGTGGACGCCGACATGTGCGCCGCGTCCGTGGCCGCCGGCGGCGCCGAGGAGCTCCGGAGCAACGTGCTGCAGCTCCGCGAGACCGTGCTGCAGCAGAAGGAGACCATCCTGAGCCAGAAGGAGACCATTCGCGAGCTGACCACCAAGCTGGGCCGCTGCGAGAGCCAGAGCACGCTGGACGCGGGCGCCGGCGAGGCCCGGGCCGGCGGTGGCCGCAAGCAGTCCGGCTCGGGCAAGAACACCATGGGCGACCTGTCCCGGACGCCGGCCGCCGAGACGCTCAGCCAACTCGGGCAAACTTTGCAGTCGCTCAAAACCCGCCTGGAGAACCTCGAGGTCCGCGCGCGCACCGCGGTTCCCCCTCCGGCTCGTGCGCCCCTCTGCCCTACCCCACCCCCACTCCCGACCCGGCCCCACACCCCCCCCCTCTCCTCGGCCGGGCGCTGAAGCCCCACCGGGGCTGCCCGGAGCCTGCGGGGCCCCGCAGACGGCCATTCGTCCGAGCTCCCCGCCAGGCCGCCCCCGCATTCGCCCTGAGGGGACCGCGCCGCGGGCCTCCCGGCACGGTCCCCGCTCCGCGCCTAACCGTATGGTTTTCCCCCGCCCTTGCACCCCCGCAGCAGTACAGCCGGCTCAATTCCTCCAGCCAGACCAACAGCCTCAAGGATCTGCTGCAGAGCAAGATCGATGACCTGGAGAGGCAGGTGCTGTCTCGGGTGAACACTCTGGAGGAGGGCAAGGGTGGCCCCAAGAACGACTCGGAGGAGAGGGTCAAGATCGAGAGCGCCCTGACCTCCCTGCACCAGCGGATCAGCGAGCTGGAGAAAGGTAATGGGGGGGGGGCGTCGCTGCCTGCCAGGCTCCCTGGGCCAGTGGGACCCTGCCTCACTCCAGGCTTCCTGAATAGCTCCGCTTCAGGCTGTAAAAGCCTGAAGCTCCTCCACCCCTCCAGCCCCTTCCCGCTGCCTGAATCCCTGCCCTGGGTTTTGGGGTTTCCAGTCGGTGTTTCTGATAGGCCTGGGGCCCCCTGGGCTGGAAACATATGGAGGGAGGGGAAGCAGAGTCAGGAAGGGATTGATTGGTGTCGGCTGCACCCCCCAACACACACACACACACACACACACACACACACACTGGAAGGATTTTTCCAAGTCTGATATGTTTAATCTTCAGGAAGTTTGCGCTGTAGCTGCGCTGCTGCCAGTCCCTCCCTGGTAAGAAAGACTTGGCTCTAGCCGGTCCCCATCCCCAGCAGGGAACGGGGTGCAGGCTGGGGATGGTCCATTTTCTCCCACCTCCAGGGCACCCCTGCTGTCCTCTGGGGATCCCCGGGTTACCCCCTTCAGGTGAGCCCCCTCCCTGTGGTTTTATTTTCTGAATGACTCAAGTCCTGGCATCTTGCATGTCCTGTGGTTCCTGGGTCACCAACTCTGGCCAGCCCCACCTGCACCCTGGGGCTCACAGATGAGTTGGGCTCAGCCTTGAAGTCACAGAAATCAAACAAGGTTGTAAAAGGGGGGTGGTCCTGGGCTTGGAGCAGGGCCACGTGACCCTTCTTGGACCACAGAATGTGCCGGATGGATTTAAACAGTGCCATCTTAAGGCGCGTTATGTAACTGAAAAACAGATCAGGGGAAGGGACGGAGGAGGGAGGGGGGAGGAAAGGAGGGGAGATGCGGGGGGATGAAGAACAGCCCCTAGAAAGGTCGGGGGCTGGATCTGCTCCAAGGCGTGCCCGGGGGCAGGGGCGAGAGTACAAGCCCAAGATGGGTGGGGGGAGCACTCGGGGGGCCAGGCCTGCTGTTCCCTGATACCTGAATGGATCGGGGTTGCTGGCCCAGCAGGATGCCTTCCAGAAATAATTCTTGGCCTGGGGGCCTGTTTCCTCCCAGACTCCCCGGCAAGCCCCAGGCACACCCAGAAGCTTGCAAGTGTGTGTCTTCCTGGTTCTGGGCCTGGTGCCTGTGCCCACTGCTGGGTTGGAATGTTTTGCCTGGAGTCAGTCACACCATAGCCGGGGCCACAGCTGCAGTGCGTGTGGGCTGAGAGGGGGCAGACAAGCGTTCGCGGAGACATCTCTGGCAGGCAGGGAGCTGGTGGCTGTTGTGTAAAGGGAGGCTGTCAGGCCAGGAGCCCGATTTTTCAGGAAACACAGAGGAAGCTCTCCCTGAGAATGAGTGACATAGTCCTCAAAGCAGTCACCTTGGGGGGGGGGCCTGGCTCCCGGGATGACTCCCCACTCCCTGCCTCCTGCCCTCTCAGCAGGGTTGCTAGAAGAGCCTCAGAAGAACGTCTTTCCCGCCTGTGGGGTAGATAGGATTCTGGAAATAGCTAGAGTCCTCAGGGCTCGTTGACTGGGTCAGAAGAGCGACCAGGGACTGCAGCATGTCCCGTCCTCGAGGGGAGTGAGCTGGGCACCGAGAGCCTGCTTGTCTTGGGTGGGAATCCGGGAGGAGTATTTGTGAACTGCATCCAGGAATCAGGTCTGCTAAAGGGGCTGCTCTGGGGGGCAGCTAGCCTCTTTGGGGCTGGAGAGACCTCCTCCCTCTGTGGCCACACCACCAAGGGCCGGTTTATCTGGTGTGGACTGACCGATTCCCTGCCCAGGACCACCACGTTTCCCCCCACCCGCATCCCCACCTCCCCAGGGGCATGATGTGGGAGCCTGAGCAGTGAGGGCAGAGAACGGGGATCAGCTCTTTTGGTCTGGCCCTGTGCCCTGGGCGGGGCAAAGCACTTGACCCTGCTGGGCCTCCCTCTTAGCAGCTATAGAATGGAGATGAGTCTGCTCCTAGACTTCCCAGACCTAGAGGGCGGGTGAGGGGGGAGCAGTCTCTGTCTGGGACAAGTGCTTTGAGGTGCAGATGAGGACTGTGCCCTGTCCTCTCCAGGTCAGAAGGACAACCGTCCCGGAGACAAGTTCCAGCTCACATTCCCGCTGCGAACCAACTACATGTACGCGAAGGTGAAGAAGAGCCTGCCGGAGATGTACGCCTTCACCGTGTGCATGTGGCTCAAGTCCAGCGCCGCCCCTGGAGTGGGCACGCCCTTCTCCTATGCCGTGCCGGGCCAGGCGAACGAGCTGGTTCTCATCGAGTGGGGCAACAATCCCATGGAGATCCTCATCAACGACAAGGTAGAGCCCCCAGCCCTCTGAACTCACAGGACAGCATAGTGAGGCCCCCCCGGCCCCCCTCCCCCCGACCGTGGGGCAGAGCTGCAGCTATAGACACTGCCGTGCCCCCCCAGCAGAAGGGCCCCGTCAGGCAGGCCTGGGGGGAAGACGGGGAGGAGCAGCGCCCTTGCCCACACTTCCTGAACAGTGTGAAGCTGGAACTTTCCCAGACAGAGGCCTCCCGGGGTGGGGGATGGCACAGGATGACCCAGAGGGTGCTGCATCCCTCCAATCGAAGCCCGGCTCCTCCTCCCCCAGCTTGCCTCCAAACTGGCTTTGTTCCTTGTATGTGGAGGACCGCAGATGCTCTAGGGGTGGTGAGGGTACCCGCAGAGATTCTTCCAGAGTCCACAACTATCCTGCTCAACCCCTCACCCCTGGGAGGAGGCCAGATGCACATGAGCCCCTGGAGGGTGCAGCCTCTTCCCTCCCAGGAGCCTTTTCCGAAGCTGTGGAAGGAGCTGCTGGCCTTCCAACTCCCCAGTCTGTGGCAGCGTCGGTAGTGAATATCTCAAACCCAGGCTGGGAATTGGAATCCAGGCCCCTGCTGTTGAGGCCTGGAGCAGAAAGGGTGGTTCCTTTCTGGGCCCCATGTCCCCAGGTTAAAGGGTGTGTGGGTCCTTTGTCTGCCGCACCATCCACCCCCCGCCCCCCGCAGAATGCTAGAGAGGAAGGCGAGTCCGAGGCCAGAGGCTGGCCTGAGCCTTAAAAGGCCTGGTGTGTGGCGCCTGGTGTCCGCATCTCTGCAGAGGCTGTGCGGGTGTAGACCCCGCGGACCTGGCAATGTCGTGCTGGAGGGGAGGAGAGAGGCCCGGACTGCAGCAGTGAGCTGAGACCCCAGCGGTGGGGCTCTCCCTCCCAGGGCCGGTTCTGTAGACCAGCAGAGTGGGAGGCGGGTGAGGAGGGGTGAGGACAGGGTACATTCAGATCGATCTTAGGGGCCCCTTGACAAATCGTCACATTTCCTGTGTGACTCCATGATCCATCGATGGCGAGGGCTGGTGGACAGGGAGGTCACAGGGGCAGTTGCTGAGAGAATTCAGTGATGGCTCTTGGTATTTATTTTAAACGTTGTGATCAGAGGAGTAACGGTTGACGCGGTGAGTGACGATCACTGATCTGCGTTGTGCCCCTGTACCCGTCACGCCGTGTGTCCTCTCCTTCCCAGGTGGCCAAGCTGCCCTTTGTGATCAATGATGGCCAGTGGCACCATATCTGCATCACCTGGACTACTCGGGACGGGGTCTGGGAAGCCTACCAGGATGGCACCCAGGGTGGCAATGGCGAGAACCTGGCACCCTATCACCCCATCAAGCCGCAGGGGGTGCTGGTGCTGGGCCAGGAGCAGGTACTGGCCTGGGGGCCGGCGGGGGTGCTGGCTGCAGGGGGAGGAGCCCCAGTACCAGAGGAAGGAGAACCAGGGTGGGTGACCAGGGACAAGGGGGAGCGAGGAGGGAGCGGGTCGGAGGGGCAAGTGGACCCCCCACTCCCAGAAGGAGCCAAGGGAAGCAGGTTCTGCAGCGGTTTGGGCTAGGTCCCGGCACAAGTGGGAGTGGGCTTTGGTCCCAATGTTCGGGGGCTGCGATGACACTTTCTTTGGCACGGGAAGGCCAATCTGCCTTTAGCGATGCATAATTTATTTCCTGGAAGTGGTTTGGCTCCCACTGGGCACCCGGAGGGAAGCGTAGGTGGGAGGGTCCCAGACCTTCTGCTCCCGTTGGGCTCGGCAAAGAGTGACATCTGAGCTCGTCTCGGCAGGGAGAGTAGCAGTGGCTCCCCCAAGGCCCGGCTCCTATGGTGGTGCATAACCCCAGCTGACCCCCTCACTGGCCGAGGGACAGGCCGCACGTCAGGCAGGGTCCAGGTGTCCCCGGGAGATGCTCTGCATCCAGGACAGAGGTGGCCGGTAGTGGTCCTCTCTCTGGGCTCCTCATGGGAGGGGGACCAGTGCACAGCTGAAGCCCAGAGACAGGACACAAAAGGGTACTTCGAGGTGGATGTGAGAGCCCCTGATGGGGCAGACACGGACACGTGCCCCCTCCGAGAGACCCCCACCCCTGCAGCCCCCTCCACCCTCACCCTCTGCTTTTCTCTGAAGGACACCCTGGGTGGCGGGTTCGACGCCACCCAAGCATTCGTGGGTGAGCTGGCCCACTTCAACATCTGGGACCGCAAGCTGACTCCCGGGGAGGTGTACAGCCTGGCCACCTGCAGCACCAAGGCCCTTTCTGGCAACGTCATTGCCTGGGCCGAGTCCCACATCGAGATCTACGGGGGAGCCACCAAGTGGACATTCGAAGCCTGTCGCCAGATCAACTGAGGCTTCTGCCTCCGAGCCTCCCGCCCCTCGGGCCTGCCAGCCCACCTCCCCCCTGCTTGTGCGGTGATGACCCTCTCGTGTCTTCTTCTCTCCCTCCCCCCAGGAGTGACTCAAGGCCCTCACCCGCGCACGCGCACGCACATGCACACAGCCCAGGCCGCCCTCCTGCCCAGGAGGAGGCCCCGCTTTCTGGAGGAGTCCACGCCTGGTCTCAGGCCTGCCCCGCTCATGCTCGCTCTCGGCTGCGGCTGCGACATGGGGCCGGGCAGACGTAGGTGAGGATGTGTGTGGGGGGGCGAGTGTGTGTCTCTGGGAGGGAGGCGCTTTCTTTCAGAATGAGCTGTCTCCTTTCCTTCTTCCTCCGTGGTGTTGGGAAATCTTGTGACTGGTCAAATAGCTGTACTTGCCAACTCTGTGAGCTGCCCGCAGGCCTCGGGGCTGCGCGGCTTCCTCCGCACGCGCGTCTGTCTTTGCAAACCTTTTCCAGAGCCACCTCTCTCTCTACCGGGAAAATAAATGTCTTGTAGCAGTTGGTTCGAGGCCAGGGGGCCTCTCCACAGAGAATTTCTCTTTCGTAGTAGGAGCGGATTCTCTCCGACTGTGCCCTGGGGTGGCACCTTGTGCTCTCCGGTGGTGAGACAGGGAGAGGCTGCTGAGGGGCAGGGGGGTGCGGCTGGCCTCAGGAAGAGGGCAGTCCCCGCCCAGTGCCCAGGCAGCACCCCTGCGGGTGGCGTCTGAGGACGGTGCTGGGCCTGGGAGGCTGGTTTGCATGCCCAGCTCTCTGGCTTTGGCCCAGGACCAGGTCTCCAGGCCACAGTCTTGCACCCTTTCGAGGGTGGGCTCCATCCCTCCCTTTCAGCTGCCCGCTGGTACCCCTGAGGGGGGGGTGTCCCCCACAGCCCAGGAAGCCAGGCTTTCCCGGCCCCTCCCCTTTGAACTCTGCAGTGGAGACCAGGGGCATCCGTGGGTCAGCTCAACAGCGGACCTTTTAGACAAGGTTACCCACATTCTGACTGAGACCCAGCCAGTTAGGACCAGTGACACTGAAACTGGACCAGTGGATGAGAAGGTCTGAGCTAATTTTGACAGCCATATTCCTCCCATGCTCCCAGGCCCAGGTTGGCTGGCCGTGGTGAGTCCTCCACGGGGGCGGGCCCTCGGAAGGCCTCCCACGCAGAACTCCCCGGCCAGTGCTGGGGCCTGAAACCCACTCCCCCTTCTTTACAGGGCTCCAGTCCTGCAGCAGCCGCCAACCTGTCACCAGCTGGTGACACTGAGACACGACCAGTGTCCAGAACCTTGAACTTTATTTTCCCCCCATGAAAAGCACCCATACATTTCCTTCTAGTCCTTCCGAGGCAAGGGGAAATGTGTGTGTGTGTGCGTGCGTGCGCGCGTGTGCATGTGTGTTTCTGTGTGTTTCTGTGTGTTGAGAGAGAGAGAGACGAAGACGGGCCATGCCCCAGGTGGGCTCCCAGCTCTGTCGTAGCATCTGGGGGTCACACGTCTTGAGGGCACCCTGGACTCTGTCACCAGGAGTCTAATTAGCAAAAGGCTGGCAGTCTTTCTAGAAATTCTACCGCACTGCCTGGCTCATCTACAGCTGCAGACATTTCTTTGGGAGGAGCAGGTGTCCCTGTCTTCTGTTCTTCCAGGGGCACCTGTCTCCTCACACACAGGTCCCTGTTGCGTCGGAAACCTAGTGCATCTGTGTGCGTCTGTGTTGGTGTCTCCGTGTTAGTGTCCACGTGGGTGTGTGCACAGTACCCGGTCACCGTCCTGTGACGCATCGCTCTTGCTTAGAGGGTGCGGTTCGGGCGCCGCGCTGTGTGTTGTGGTTCAACAGTGGCTTTTTCTGAGACCCTTGTGCTTCGTCAGAGCCCGTCGGGTTGTGGCATCTTTGGATCTGCAGGGATCTTCTCTGTTTGCATGTTCCTCGGGGTGGCGCGTCCCTTGCTCCCTCGGTCTGATGTGTGCCCCCTGCCTGCATGAACTTCTGGTTCTGTGTTGTGTGCCTAGTGCCACCCATCGTCCTGTAACCATCCGCGTCGCTACTAAAAATGGCTGGAGAAGCAAGCCAAGGGTGTCGGGGGAGGTCAAGGGAGGGATCAGTTTCCCCCTTCCTCCTCCCGACTCCGCAAACACACCAAGAAGTATTTTTCACATGTAGGTTGACAAGGAGCCTAAACAAAGCCCATGATTGGGACGGAGCGAGAGCTTGGAATCACCCCTCTAGACCAGGTCGGCCCCACCCCTCACTTCAGCCCCCTCGCGGCTGTTGCTTAGGCGAGGCCCACAGGGGGCTGGGTGCTCTCCTGCCAGCACCCCACACCAGCCCCTGCCGATCTAGCGGACCCCAGACCACCCTCCGCCCCCAGGCGGCCGTGGTGGGAGCTGTCCGTTCAGGACCACAAGCCATCCTCTGCCCTAGCTAGAGAGGGGCAGAGCATACCCCAGACGCTTATGCCTCTGTCCCTTTGGCCTCCTGCCCTGTTCACCTTCCTGGCCCTCCCCTGATGCCCCCACGGTGCCAGGGACAGAAGCTGATATTCGGCTCCCTTCCCGCCCCTAGCTGGAGCCTGTGCCAAGCCCTTGACTCCCTCACTGTGTAAACACTTGGCACTCTGCCGGCCCCAAGGAAGGTTGATGACACAGCCACAAATCTAATCCACGTAGTCTCCCATCTCCTCCTTAATCTGATCGACGCTCCCTCTTGCACTGAATAACACATGCCTATCTCAGGTAAGCCGTTTTATAAAATAAGAAGACACACAGCACTGCCGAGGCGGTGTTAGCTCTTGCTGAGCTGGTGTCCCACAGCTCCCTGGGTGTCCGAGGTGGGGGAGCAGCTGACGGAGGCTCTCCGGGCCCTCGGGGCTTAGATCCCACTGGAATCGTAAGCCTTCTTGCTTTTGATAACACAGTATTATTTCTCTTACTGTAGAAGAAAAAGTTTATTACCAAACAAGAGTATTTTTATGAAAGAAAAGGACAAACCTATAAAATTAAATCAACCTCTATCTCCCTGGAAAATACTTTCAGGCTCCGCCAAAACGTAGGACTGAAAGCGTGTATTTTGGAAGAAAGAGATACATTTTGTATGCTTTCTTTTCCTTTTGTAGATTCCCAGTTTATTTTCTAAGACTGCAAAGATCACTCTGTCACCAGCCCTGGGACCTGAGACCAAGGGGGTGTCTTGTGGGCATGAGGTTCAGTCATTCCAATGAGCTCCAAAGAGGGGCCACCTGTACTCAAAGGTGTTGGGGGCCAGGATGTGAATTGGCCATTTATGGTGGACCCTTTGCCTCGGAGCTGACTTAAGTCAAGGACTTGATGATCAGTTCCAATCCTGGTAGAAAGAACTAGGGTTATGTGTTGGTAACACAAAGAGGATAATATCCTTTATAATCTCACGACAACCAAAATGTGGCTTGACACAGCCGTGGTTTCATCTCTTAAAACACAGTGTGTAAATTTATCCAACTAATGATGGGAAATGTGTCACTTCCATGCACAGTGGACTTAAGTGCAATTTGTTGAAGGGGAATAAGTCATTGAGGAGAAAAAAAAAAAAGCCAAATACTTAGAGTCCAAATTTTTTTTTTTTTACTAAAAAAAAAAAAAAAAAAAATCCAACAAAGCAAACCCCCTCCGGTTGATATTGTTATAATGTATATATTGTATAATATGAAAGAGAATCGATGTATCTTACTTTTTCATTATTTGCTAACCAAAGCTGTACATTTTTCATATGATCTGCAGCCTTTTGGGTATCAAATGGGTCAAAACCATGGGACCTGCCACCTCCCATCAGCAATTCTGGAAATGCACTATTTCTACTGGTATTGCTTTTTTTTTCATTTTCTTGCTGAAACGACATGAATTGTTGAGTTTATTTTTACACAGTAAAGAGTGAAGAAAGACGGTGGTCTGAGTGGAGTGTCTCTTTTCTCAAGCTTGCCAATGCCACCCCGACCTGCCTCGGGGCGGGGGGGTGCCCAGGGACCCCCCACCTGCAGGGCCGTGTAAGCCTCGTGTCTGCGTGGCACTGTGCCCTCAGCAGTCCCACAACCCCTTGCTGACACTGGGACACTGAGGGGGGGCTCCCCAGTTCACAGGTGCAGCTGACATGGAGGCAGAGAGAGGGAAAGGGACGCCCCAGTGGGGTGAGGCCACACTGGGCTTGGGGTGCAGAGTAACCCCCTCTTCCTCGCCTCCCCTGCAGTCCCGCTCCCTCCTGGGTGAAGGCACTGTCCTACCACACAGTCAGGCAGGGCCCCAGGCCGCCTGGCCTTGTTCTTCCCAAACAACCCTGTTCTGTTTTTTGCCACGTCACCGCTGACTGCATCGTGGCCAACGCCTGGTTACCTCCCCTCTTCTGGGGTTCTCAGGCCCCTTCCCTGCACTCAAGTATGAGCATTCCCAGATCCACATAACCAGGGGAATGGGGTGATGCAGGAACCCTGAACGCTGGCCAGAGCTTCCCTGCCCCTCGCGAGCCAAGCTAGACTCTGGATGGACCTAGAACTTGTGGGCTGCTCCAAGGGACAAAGTGGTCAAGAACCAAAGTAGCCCACCTGGCTGATGGGTCTCCCCACATCCCAACACACACACACACAACCCGGCAGCTTCGCCGAAGGGCGGAGCCCCCCTGGCTGCTCGCTGGCACGGACGCACCGACTGCAGATGGGCCTATACGCTCGGCCTTGCCCACAGACTTCCTGTCCATGCAGTGGCGTTCTCTGTCCGGGACTCAGGAGCTGGGGTTTGCTGGGCTGTGAGCAAGCCACCTGTTGCCCGGGGTGGTTGAGAGGGAGGAGGTTAGGCGTCTGCAGGGCAACAGGCAGGCAGGCGGTTCTCCCTGTTGCCCCTGCGGGAGGAGCCTGTGTCCTCCAGAGTGGCCTTTGGCAGGTGGCGTCCACCAGCAGACATCACTCGTGGCCCCTGTGGTCAGGCCCAGGGGTGTCCCCAGTGCCGGCAGCCCCAGCCCACATGCCACCTCTTTGGCGCCCACTCGGGAAAGTGCGTGGTTATGCCTGCAATAACATCTTTAGTTTCTAATTTCTATGAAGAGCTCATTCAAAAACTCGGCTGTTTTAACTATCATTAGAAACGAATTTCTTTCCGCACTTCTCACACCTGATCCTGGCACATCAGTGAACGACTTCGGGGGGCCTCGGAACTGAACACTGCTGCTCAGAAGGAGGCTGCCAGGCCTGGCCGGGAGCCGGCTCCCGTGGGAGTCCGAGCGGAGGGATTGAGGCTTAGGATTGCAAAGCTAGAGAGTATCTTGGAAGTCAGTGACTCCAGCAGCCCGTCAGATGCTTGAAACCCTTCTCGGCTTGCACACTTCTGGTGATGGGGACCTCACTATCCCATGGAGACGGTCTGTCCCGCTTTCGGGCATCAGGGAGTTTTCTTCATCTTTCTGCCTGTTTTCTTTCTTGTATATTGTGCTCAGTTCCTTAGATGGAGCTGCAGGGTCCTCCCATCTGTCTCCGCATGTGAGGACAGCCACCGTGGGGCCCTGAGTCTCCCCCACCCCTCAGCCATCAAACCGCAGGGGGCAAGGGGCGACCTGTCTGATCTGTGGCTTTGTCTAGCTCTGCCCTCGAGGAGGGAGAAATGCTATATCCAAGGCCTGTGAGGTATCTGGGCTGGGAGAGCCTTGAGGGCCAACTGGTCCAACCCCTCCACTTTCCGGATGAGGAGATCGAGGCCCAGGGAGGCTGTGTTCAAAGTTACACAGCTCATGTGGGTGCCAGGCTGGAATCAGAACTCAGGATTCCGTACTCCCAGCCCAGTGCTCTCCCAGCCTGCCTCCCGCTGCTGTCCTCACCTGTAACATGAGGCTAACACCCCACCTGGCAGGCTTGTGAAGAGGGGATGAGCAGGTGTGCACACAGGGCCGGCCACAGAGAAGGTAAACATGGGGGCTGGGCCCTCCCCTCCTCTTCCTGCAGCACCAAGACCCCTCCTCCAGATTCCACTCGAGAGGGCTGGCCCCTGCCCCACATGGCCCCACAGGGCCTTCCCATGAACCATGCCCTCTGGGAAATACTGCCCAGGTTGGGGGGTGTGTGGTCTTCTCGAGGTTGGGGGTTGGGCCGTGGGGCGTCTCGGCTGTAGCCCTGGGGTCCAGTGACTCCAAGGGAATGTGGTCAGTGTCAAGCATCTCGGAAGGCCGGGGAGGCCAGTTGTCAGCTCCTGGCGGCTCCTGAGGGCTACTTCCCCCCAGCCCTCGCCACCACCACCCAGGACCCCAGAGGCTCAGCCTGCGTGGCTGACCTGCTCTGGGGCTTATCAAACTCCCTCCCTGAAGCCCCCGTGAGGGGCAACAGAGAAGCATCAACTGACCGGTGGGGGGGGGGGTCTGACTTGAAGTAGCCCACTGCAAGTACAAGATCTGTTTGAAGTCCTGCATTTTACCTGAAACTTCGATGCAAATCTTCATCCTCCACATCGATCCCTCCCCGTCCCCTGCCTTGGTCCCCTGCTCTAGGAGGCTGGCACACACGTCCCCCTGGCATAGAAAGACAGGGTAAGGCTGGAGGGTCTCTGCAGGCTCTTTGAGCTCTCCCTGGGGCCTAAGTGCCGGTCTCCCCAGTCCTTGGGTACCAGTGTGGTCCCTCTGCTCCAAGCCCCTGCTCACACAGGCCCCTGCCTCACCATCAGTCCTACAGCCCTGGGACCTGCCCTCACCAGACCTTTCCGCAAGGCTGGCTGCCCTTTAGTGTCCCTGTTTTCCTTCTTCAAAGCCTCAGGCCAGACCCCTGCTCTTTCAACCACACATGAGTCCACATTTCTGATCATCAGTAGCGGACCTGGGTCGTGGTTTCTCCCCGGAATTTTCTTAGTCACCATGGAAATCAGGGTGCACAGAGGTCCCAGGGTGGGGCCTGCACCTCAGAGGTCCGGAGCACAGAGCCCCTTGCCGGGACCCAGTCACCCACCCTTTACGAGCTGGGCCTCCCAGCATGGACAACGTGGACCCCAGTGGTCTCGCTTTTGGGAAGGGTGCAGGGCACAGGGGCAGACAAGGGTGCGAGACAATGAAAAGCCACGATTCATTCCTTTCTTCATGAAGGACACATTTCCGGAGCACCGACCACGGGCAGGCACCTGGGCCGGATGTCCAGTTGGTGGTCTGCCGGGCAGAGGAGGGGCGGTCTCCGGAGGGTTGCTGGCCAGCTCCCACGGTGGGGGAGGGCAGGGGAGGACGGGGGAGGGCTGGTGTGAGTTTGCAGGCTTGCATGCCTATAAGACATTGCCAAGGAAGCCGTCTGTCCCCTGTTTGATTCCTGTGCTTCTCAATTCAGGCCAAGGTGGGGGGCCATCTGCTAAAGTGGGCACAGATAAAACATTTTCGCTGTGCAGAAAATTGGCTTCTGAGGGGAGGCTATGTGCTCAGCACAGAAGCAGCCTGCAGAGTTCCTGCCAGAGGCGCCAGGCAGCGCTGGGCTGTAGGGAGAGAGGCGCTGGAGCAGTGGGGGCCACAGGAACGCCCCTGCACCCCTGCCCCCCGCCGCTGGCCTCCAGCCCTGACTGACCAGAGCTCCAGGGCACCAAGCCCCTTCTTAAGGCTTAGGGGCCCTTGCCTAGGGGTCACTTAAAGATTTTCAACAGCGTTATTGAGATATAATTCACATATCATACGTTCCACCCATGTAAATATACAATTCGATGGCTTTGATGTGTTACAGTACTAATTTTTAAAAAATTGGGGGAAAGGTATATAACACCCATTTTAATGTCACTCAAGTGTGCAATTCAGTGGCTTTAATTACCTTCACGATGTTGTGCAACCATCACCACCATCTCGTCCCAAAACGTTTTCATCCCCCCAAACAAAAACTCTGTCCCCATTAAGCGTCCCCAGTCCCCTCCCCCAGCCACAGGTGACCTCTAACCTGCTTTCTGTCCCTATGAATCTGCCTCCTCTAGGCCCCTCAGAGCAGTGGGATCAGACAATATTTGTCCTTCTGTGTCGGGCTGACTTCACTGAGCATCATGTCCCCAAGGCGCATGCACGTTGTGACAGGCGTCAGGCTGTCCTTCTTTTTCATGGCTGAGTAATACTCCACCGTGCGGATGGGGCACGTTGAGTCTCTCCCTTCATCGGCTGATGGGCACTTGGGCTTCGTCCACCTCCCGGCTGTTGTAAATAGTACTGCTGTGCACATGGGCATCCCAGGATCTGTTTCGGGCCCTGCTTTCAGTTATTTGGGGTATATACCTAGGAGTGGAATCATATGGGAATTCTATGTTTAGTCGTTGGAGGAGCGGCCAAACTGCTTTTTATAGAGGCTGCACCGTTTCGCATTCCCACCAGCAACGTACTAGGGTTCCAATTTCTCTACCAACATTTGTTACTTCTGTTTCCTTCCTTCCTTCCTTCCTTCCTTCCTTCCTTCTTTTTCTTTCTTCTTTCTTTCTTTTTGACCGTAGCCATCCTAACAGGTGTGAGGTGGTATGTCGTGATTCTGATTTGTGTTTCATAGTGATATGTGATATTGTGATATTGCACGGTGTCTGTGATACAGTGATTTTCACATGCTCATTGGCCGTTTGAGTATCTTCTTTGGAGAAATGTCCATTCAAATCCTTTGCCCATTTTTTAGATCAGGTGTTTGTTTGTTTTTTTATTGTTGAGTTGTGGGTGCTCTTTACATGTTCTGGATATGAATCCCTTGTCAGACATATGACTTCTGAATATTCTGTCTTTGCTCTCTCAGCCATGCCCTTTGATGCACAAAAGTTTGTCATGTTGATGAAATCCAATTTATGTATCTTTTTCTTTTCTTGCCTGGGCTTTTGGTGTCATGGCCAAGAAATCATCATCTTGACTAAATCCCACTCACCCCTGCCCCTCCCCCTGCCCGTAGGTGCCTGGGACCCCTTTGTAGGCCACACACAGGTGGTCTGCGTGGCTCCGTTCCCGCCCCCCCCCCTGCAAAACCCAGGCCGCGTCCTTCCTCACAGAAGCCCCTTCTGGCTTGAACATTCTTGGCTCTGGGCTTTGCTCTTCAGAATTTTGGTTCTCTAAGAATCACAGAATGTTAGCACAGATGTAGAAAGAAGAAAAAAAAAAAACACCAGAAACGCTCTCTGAAATAAGAGCCGACTGCTTTTACATTCTAGGGGAACAGCAGAGCTCAGACCAGCGTGACTCCGGTTAGGAAAATACCCCCACGGCTTTCAGCTTTTGGTGATGTGAAAAGCTATGCCCTGCTCTGTGCTCTCCCTCTCCCCTGCCTCTGGGGTCCAGGCAGGAGGGAAGGGGCGAGGGGAAGAGAGCGGGAGCCTGTGGTTTCCTCAGGCATCCTGGGAGAAGAAGCGAGAGCCTGTGGAACAGAGGGCGGGGAGAGGAAAGATGCGACATCACAGGCCGGGGGGCGGAGGGGGGGCGCCCACCTGCCAAGAAATGCCCTGTGTCGTCTGTGCCGTGCGGCTTGCCGCCCCCGCATGACGACTCTCAGTGAATGTCCGCTGCCCGGAGCTACCCGCGTGAAGGGTGCTTCGTACCGATGAAGGAGTCGGGTGGTGTCCAGCGTGGGCCACCCGTGAGCACGCGGCAGAAGCAGGAAAGGTGAAGGCGGGTAACCGGGAGAGACGTGGGAACCCTCACGGGATGCGGGTCTCCAGCATTTATGGATGGGGCTGTGCACCGCTGAACACTGTTCCCCCAAACTCATGTCCACCCACCACCTGTGAGTCTGACCTTATTTGGAAATGGAGTCTTTGTAGATATGATCCAGTTAAGTAGAGTGGTTCTGATCCAATTACCGGTGTCCTCACCGGAAGAGGGAAGTTTGGCCAAAGACACAGAGACACGGCGGAAGGCCCAGGGAAGACAGAGGCGGAGGCCGAGGGATTGCTGGTGGCTCCGGCGGCTGACGGGGAGACGCGGACCAGATTCTGCCTCAGAGCCTCTAAGGGGACCCAGCCCTGCCGACACTTTGGCGTCAGACTTCTGGCCTCCAGAGCCGTTCGAGAATACATTCGCAGTGTGTGAAGCCCCTTGGTGTGGGGTATCTTACGACAGGAGCCCCAGGAAAGAACAGAGGGGCTGACGTCTTTCATTTTAAAAGCACAGCGAGGGGATGGCTCAGTCAGTTGAGCATCTGTCTCTTGATTTCAGCTCAGGGTCATGGGATCGTGCCCCGCGTCGGGCTCCATGCTCAGTGAGGAGCCTGCTAGAGATTCTCTCTCCCTCTTCCTCTGCTCCCGCTCATGCTCTCTCTCTCTCAAATAAATTAATAACTCTTTAAAAGCAAAGCAAAGAGAGGCCCCTAAGCCTGGAGGCCTGGGAACACACCGATGGCGGACCCTGGCTGGCCGTGGGGTCCCTGCCTCCAATCAGGGGCCGGGTCCTACCACACGAAGGAGTCAGACCCCCTTCAGGCAGAGCAAAGGGCAGGCTCTGAGCACCAGCTTCTCTGCTCCTTAGGGCTCAGGGGTCACCACGCTCTGGCCATTGGCATCTGGCGGTGGGAATTAGAGGCTGAAGAAACTGGCCACAGCACCTGTGTCCTTCCCCTGCCCACCCAGCTCCAGCTCTGGTCTCCAAGTGCTACAGCAGAGGAGGGTTTGAGAGTGGGCTCCCAGGCACCGATAAATGCCCGAGCGGTTTGGGAGGACAGGAGCTCCACCCACGAACCATCCCTGCCCTCCAGCACTGTGGTGCGCCAGTGTGGGACTCAGCCTCCTGGCTGTGGGATTTGGTGCTGGCACGGGGGAGAGGTGCAAGACACGAGCAGGGGCGGCGGCGAGAGGTTTGCTGGGTAACCAGGATCCAAGGACAGAGCATGAGGCCCAGTGGGGAAGGCAGCCTGGGCTGGGCCATGTGCGCCCTGCGCAGCGGGACCGGGCAGAGGGACTGGCCACGTTGAAGGGCCTGAGGGGCAACCTGTGCAACCACGGAGGGGACTGGTGTGGCAGGAGCAGCTCGTGCAGGGAGAGAGAAGCAGCAAGTGGGGGGTTGCGGTGCACGGGGCAGCCGGAGGTCAGGTCACACCGGGTCGTGGGAGGGGAAAAGCAGCAGGCCTTGGTGTGCTGGTGGCTGGACCCCGACAATTTCAGGCCTAAACAATGTCACCGAACACTAACATCCATCAGGGCCTCTCTGTGACAGAGATGCATCAAGACCAAGGCAAGGGCGCCCTGTGGTCACATCAGAGTGCAAACAGAGCACACACGCTGTCCAGGCTCAGGAACGGCCAGGCTGGGTCTTGTAAGTCCTTGCCGACACCCTCCTGAGGACACGGCCCTCGGCTCCCTGCACTGTGCAGACTCGCTGGCTTCATCCCACCACAGGTGGCTTCCTGGGGGCCTGGGGATGGGAGGTAACTGACGCCTCATCCACCATGGAAAGCCCTGTGGGTTTTACTTTGAATGGTACGGGAAGCCACCAGATGGTTTTAAGCAAGGAGAAGTAGGTAGTGATTTTTGAAAGAAACATTCTGGGAGACGAGTCAGGACGCTCTGTCTGGGAGTGCAAGTGACGGCGTCTGGAGCAGGGTTCTCTGGGGCTACTTGGTGGGGGCGGGGTCCTCTCTGCCCTGCAGGGCCGGGAGGGAGGGCGGGCCAGGACATGCAGGTGGCCTCTATGTCCCAGAGGAGACTCCAAGGGGCTTCTGAGATAAGCCACCGTCCGTGTGCAGTGGGACAGGGCTGTTTGCACCATTCCACACACCCGGGAAACAGAGCATCCCACTGGAGGAGCACCGAGGTGCCTGGCCCTACTGCCACCTTACTGCCCTCTGGGCAGAGAGACCATCACACTCAAGACACCCTTTAAGACAGACTTTGTCAACAAAACCAAACCAACCCAAACCTGCAGGCACCAAGGGTCCAGGACACCTGTGGTCCATACCCCATTCTGCATAGGTGTCCAAGGTGGCGGCAGCCTGACACGTGTCCAGATGAATGGCGAGGTCATTCCCATGACCCTGCAGAACAGGATCAGGGGACTGCTCACGCTCAGCCAGGAGGGCCGAGTGGCCAGACTTGTGGATTACTGACCACCCCAATCTGGGCTCAGAAGGGGAACCCCTCCCCTGCTCTATGCATATAAACGTTGCTTCCAACTTGTGCCCAGGAGGGTGGGCTAGCTAGGGGCTTCTTCCAGTGGCCAGACCACAACATGTCCCCTTGTCCTGTTAGGGTGAAACCATGTGGTGTGTGTATATGGCTGGGAGGGGGGGTGTTCTCCTTTGGTTATTGGTCCTATAGTGTGGTCCCTAAGGAGGGCAGAGGTAGAGTGTTGGGACTTGGCCCCTGGCTGCCTCCCTGTCTGATCTGGCCACTTTCCCTGTTTCTCCCAGGCCCCCCCACCTTGCCTGTAGGGTGGAGCCTCCCTCACCAGGACCTGTCGGTTCCTCAAGCCTCATCCTGACCCTGTCCCCCACCCCTGCACCCCTGGCCCACAGGAGAAGGTCAAAAGAACTTGGGGCCATAGGAAGGAGCGTGGAGGACTCACTGCACCCCCCAGGACCCCCTCTGCAGGACAAAGGCGGAGCTCTGGGAACCAGAGGCCACACCGGCACCAACCACATCCGGGCACATTTGTCCTGAGTCCGGGCGCTGCTGTGTGTGCGAGCACTGGGGAGGGGAAAACTCCCATCCCATCGGGAGCCTCCGTTCCTATTCACACACTACGGTCCGTGGGGTGCTGGAGCACGTCCATAGATCTTACCGGAAAACCATGTACGTGCAAGAGCAACGCACGGAGGAAAAACAAGCCTGGAAGAAAACATTCCCAAGTGTTCACAGTGGTTCTGTCTTGCGGCGGGATCAAGGGTTTTTATACTTTCGTATGTTTTCCAATTTTTTTATACCGAACACGTGTTAGTTATGTAATTTAAATTTTATTTATTTATTTTTAAACCAAATTCTCCAGCCAACTGTGCTCTTCCCCAGTGCGGTAACTTTCCTTTGAGTCAGATTTCTGGGTGAACTCAAGGAACAACGACTCCCTCTCAGGCTGCACATTCCCGTTCTCCCTTCTTCCTCCTTAGACCCTCGGGGCAGGGGGCAGGCCCTGCGGAGGTCCGCCGCGGGGGCTGAGACGGCCGTCCGTCCGTCCTCAGGCGTCCTCCCTCCGGGGTGGGCCCTGCGGGGCGCGCTCTGCCCTGCAGGCCCGGCCCCCGCCCGCTGACCCTGGCCGTCCAGCCCCTGCAGCCCCGAGCTCGCGGCGGGAGGGGGCGGCGGGGACCCTGCAGGGGCCTCCGGCCGGGGCGCGGCGGGGCGGGGCGTGGGCGCCCGGCGTGGAGGGCCAGGAGAGGCGGGGTACTCCCCCTGCCCCGCCCCCGCCCCCGGGCCGACCCCGGGCAGGGCGGCCGCGGCTGCTCGGCTTCCACGGCCGGGACGGGGCGGAGATGGGGGGCGGGGGAAGTTCTCGGAAAAAAGTTAACGGAGCGGACGGCTCTCTGCGGCCTCCCGCCTCCACCCGTCCCCGGGCCTCCCAGCGAGGGCGCTGCTGGTCACCGGGCGCGGCGCGGGGACCCCGGGGGGCACCGAGGCCTGGAGGCCGGGCTCCGGGGGCCAGGACCCGGGCCGCGACCGAGACTCAGGGGGTTGCCCCAGCGACGCGCTCACGCGCGCGGTGATTGGCGAAGTGCGGGGGGGCGGGGCCCGGGAGACGCTCTCGCGAGCGCTCGGCCTCCCGGCGGGCGGAAGCCGGGGGGCGGGGCTTCCGGCGCGGGAGCGCGCTTGGTCACCGCCCCCCACCCCCGCCTCCGGGCAGGCAGCGGGGCGTGTCCCTGTGCCTTCGGTGTCCGGGGACCTGAGCGCTTCCCCCGCCCGCCGTGCTGTCCCCCTGCCCCGGGCCGCCCTCTCACCTAGCCTCCCGCCCTGGGCCCTGAGCGGGGTCTCCCTCCTGAAGCCTCAGTCGGCTCTCCACACCGAAGCCAGTGACCTTGCTGTGTGCCCTCCCTGCGATGCCCGGGTCCCCTCGGAGGGAATGGGGAGGCCTTCCCCGGCACCACTCTCTCCCCGCCCCCTGCACTCCAGTCACGCCGGCCTGCTGCTTCTGCCCACCTCCCTCCTCCCTGCCCCAGGGCCTTTGCACTTGCCGGTCCCCCGCGGCCTAGAACTCCGGCAGATACCTGCCCGGCTCTCACCTCCTTGGGGCATTGCTCAGCATCACCTCCCGAGCGAGGGGACCACCTGTTTAACATTACACCTCACCTTCCTCATGTCCCCATGCCCCCCGCCCTGTGTTTTCTGCACAGGGCTCGTCACTGTCCAACACGGTATCTGCTGCCTGAAAGCTCCAGGAAGGTGGAGGGTGTGTCTCGTTCAGGCCCCAGCAGGTGCACGGTAAATGCTGTATGCTGAGCAGGTAAACGAAGGCTCTTTCCGCCTCTTCCTCTCCCTCCCCACCCTGGGGTGATTCTCTGGCAGGGGAGCCAGCAGGAACGAGTGGCTGCCCACGTATCAAGTGCCTTACTTTCAATATCTCACTCCGAAAAAGCTCATTCGTGTGGGAGGACCGAGGCGCTCAGGGAATCCTACCCTTCACACACTGTCACCCTCTGCTCAGGATCCTCTGGGCCCCAGATGTGCTGATTTGGAAGAAGGCCTGGTGCCGCCCTCAAGGCTCTCGGACTGACGGGAAAGTGATGGCTGCCGTGCCGGGTGCGTGCGAGGCGGGTGCGAGGCGCAGTGGGAGGAGAGAGGGTCAGCTTCCAGAATGGGGTCCTCAGAAGTCCTCCCAGGGGTCCCCAGAGGCCACGTCTGCTGTGAAACGTGCACCACGAACAGCCATCGTCGATCGCGTACTCTGTGCTCCATGTGGTCCTAGCTGCCAGTCCGCGCGCGCGTGGGGTTGTCCTCTCAGGAACGAGGGGACGGGCTCAGAGAGGGCAGCCCCTTGACTGAGATCACAACACTAGTACGTGGGGGGTCCGCGTCCCCAGTCCAGCTCTTGGTGGCTGAGGAGCCCGTGCTCTT
Organism: Callorhinus ursinus; assembly: GCF_003265705.2. NCBI lineage: Eukaryota > Metazoa > Chordata > Mammalia > Carnivora > Otariidae > Callorhinus > Callorhinus ursinus. Next base: position 2,235,843 of record NW_027397130.1, read on the forward strand.
CCCAGGGCCGGAAGCCAGACACGCATCCAGGGCTGACTGGAATGGCTCGCGAATGGCTTCCCTCTGGGCCTGGGCCCTGGGACAGGAGCTCTTCACAGGCCCTGTGGCTTGGACAAGCCCGGGCAGCCATCTGCTGCCAGCCTCGTGGGGAGCAGGGCACAGGCCACCGCAGCAGCATCTGTCTTTGTGGCTCAAAGGCATTTCCTTCAGGAGATGGAGCTGCCTGGCTCCTCTCCTCCCCGCCCCCCCCCGGACTCCCTCTCAGCTCCAAAGTCAAGGGTTTCAGGGCTGTGTCCGCAAGGGGCCGTGCTGCACTGTCCTTCTGGCATGGGGCGTGGTGGCCTGGAACGGACATCTGGTGTCCCTCAACCCCCACAGCCAGGGCATCTGTGGCCCCATGGAACTCAGTGACAAGGAGAGCCGGAACCAGGGAAAGGCCACGCTTCCCTGTGTGCCTGCCAAGTGGCAGAACATCCCCCGCAAGACCTGCCTGGCACTGCCCTGGCCACGGAGGCTTCCTGAGGGCGATGCCCCGAGGGCCCTGCTGTGCCAGGGCTCCCCCTGCCAGGTGGGAGGGGTATCGGTCATCACCGGTGGGGCCAGGCCAGTGGGATCTTGAGCTTCGGGATGGTAGGGGACGGAGGGCAGCCCCTGCCCCTTGCCCACAATGTGCCCTCCTGGCTGGCAGGGGCCACCAGCTTGCTCTTTGGAAGTTGGATCTACAGACGGAGGGCAGCCCCTGCCCCTTGCCCACAATGTGCCCTCCTGGCTGGCAGGGGCCACCAACTTGCTCTTTGGAAGTTGGATCTACAGACTGTGGCAGAGGGAGAAGCTGGAGAGACTGTTTCATTTTGCAGGTGGGAAACCTGAGGCTGTGTGCGGGGCATGGAGTTGCTCTGTGGGCTTTCTCTGGTCCTCAGCACAGGGCTGCCGTGGGCATCATCTGCTCCATCTCCTGAAGGAGGGACTGGGGATTGGGGAAGGGAAGTGCCACGTTCAAGTTCTCCTGCTTCAGCCGGTTCTCTGGCTCCCACAGGCTCAGATCCGAGTTGGAGATGGAGCAGCACCCACGCTCACTTCTTTCTCCCGAGGGTGGAAAACAAGCCCGAACGAGGCTGAGGATAGGGGATGCCCAGGATCAGAGATGAGCCTCCTGCCAGAAGCAAGAAGTTCTGAGGCCCCAGCCGGGCCGGGGAAGTTCGGGATGAAGGCAGCAAGAACAGCGGCAGCCACTCCGTCCTCCCCAGGCTGGTCGCTGGGAGTGGCACATCTTCACCCACGGCCTCTACCTTGGGGTTCAGATGAAGTCATCAGGGTGACCCCCACAGCCTCTGCCCTGCCAGAGCTTCCTCCCTCCTTCCATGTGGACCCTGAAACCTGTGCAAGAGGCCGGGCCCGAACACCACTCCTGACGCAGAGGGGAGCCAACCCCCTGCACCGGCCTCATCCATGGTCACAGGCCTTCAAGGGCTGGGCAGGGTCTGGCTGGGGGCAGGCAGAGCAGCTTGGGCTGGGCAACTGTGGCACAGGATAGACAGCCAAGGGGCAGGAGAGAGGTGCGGTCCCCTCCCACTGGGGCTCGAGGAGGCATCATGGAGGAAGGGTGTGGTCCCCAGTGTGGGGGAAGGCATGGGAGGGTTGCCCAGGGCTGGATCATCCTGAGCCACCTGCCCTCAAGGGAGGGTCTCTCTGGAAGCCAGGGTGCACATCCAGGGTGGCGGGAAAGGTTGCCTTTGGGGGCCAGATCCGGTGGGCCCCGGGAGCCTGGCTGAGCCGTGGGAACTTGTGAGCCCCGGGGAAGTGCTCGTGGGCTTGGAGCCTAAGGCTGCCGGGAGCACAGCCCAGCTTGGGGATGCAGCTTTTCAGCAAGTGCCTCGGAGCTTTCTTGGAAGCAGGCTGAGTATAAATTATAAATAAACAAACGAGAAGTCTGCTGGAGGGCGTGGGCCGGCGGGAAGAGGGGAGAGACCGGAGGCAGAGACCTCACTAGGAGCTGATACCCCCGAACTTGAACCCACTGCGCCTCTTCTGCTGCGCCGCCCGCCCAGCCTTGGAGGCTCGGGGTCTCCTGCGGAGGGTGCTGCCTGGGGTCTCAGGCTCTGGGAGATGACTTTTGCCAGGGTGCAGGGCAGGCCAGGTGCAGACCCCTACGCGGGAGTGGGGAGGCCCACCAGGCTCCTGCAACCCAAAGAGGTGCAGGCCCAAGTCTCCCTCGGACAAAAACAGGCCCCGTGGACACTCATCCGTGTGGGAGGTGTCTTACCAAATGTTTGAAAGGGAAAAAAAAATCCCATTTTCTTAGCTTTTTTTTTTCCCTTTCTATTTTTTGATTATTTTTCTAGATGACTTCATTTCTAAGAAGGGTGTAGGGGAGAGAAGGAGGACAGAGGGAGGGAGGACACGGGCCCCCCTGAGAGCCAAGAGGGACGGTAGCAGGGGTGGAGGGAGCCGAGCAGGGTGCCTGCGGGGCCCAGGGAGGAGCCGAGGCCTCCTCACCGGGGAAAGTGGGCATCCTGTCCTGACCGGTGTGCTTTCTCCTGCTGACCCTTCACGGGCCTCCTGGTCCGCTCTGTTCCCGCAAGGCCCCAGAGGCCAGCTCATCCAGCAGGGATTGGCGGGGCCTCGAGGAGCTCCTTGCTGGCTCATGGCCTCTGCCCTCGGTCAGAGCAGAGAGGGGTCCCGGTGAGGCCTCCTCACCCCACACAGCGCTTGGGACCAACAGAGCCCACTGGCTGGCCTCCCCAGAGAGGAGGAGTTATTGCAGGACATAAGAGGCTCTGAGAATCTTCTGGAGAGCCGTGGAGTTGCTCAGTGCCACACACTCCGGAGCAACCCACCAACCCACGGCCCACGCGTGACACAGCATGGCTGCCCCCCAGGCCACCATTCAGGGAAGTGACTGGGGCCCTTGCCTTGGGCCGCCCCCTTCTGCGTCTGTCTGCTCCGGTGAGTGTGGCGGCAGGAGTCCCGGCCACCGGCCTACGCTGGAGCTGCACGGGAGTCAGGGGTACAGGCGCTGGCTTCTGCCTTCAAAGACGGGACTGTGTAAGGCAGAGAAGCCCCTCAAGGCAGGGGCTGCCCCACAACCCCGAGCTTCCCAGCGGCTGCTGAGCCCCGAGGTTGGACCCGTTCCAGGCCTCTGGAGGCTGCCGGCGCCCGTGGGCTTATTGGCCGATGGGCACACCACCCAGCCTCTGCGTCCAACTTCTCGAGGCTGTTTCTGAGCCTCCGCCTCAGCCTCCCTCTGCCTGTCTCTTCTGACACCTGACATTGGCTTTAGGGCCCACCCTCATCCAGGATGAGCTCATCTGAAGATCCTTAACTTGGGGACATCTGCAAGGAGTCTTACTCTAAGTGACTCACATTTTGAGGCTCCAGGTGGGCACATCTTTTGGGGACCACCATTTAATCTCCCCCCAAGAGGCGTGAGATATGGGCACAGAGCAGGCAGGGGCTGGGAGGGAGGGGAGCATGAGGGAAGGCAGGGGTGGCGGGTGGGAAGACCGTTTGGGCAGGAGAAACCAGCTGTCCCCAGCCCGGCGTCCATGGGTGTGGGACCCGCTGACCTCCACTTAGTTATTTAAATCCCAAGGCAGCTTGTGTCTGTCCAGATGGGTTTTTCCATCAAGGCCAGGGGTGTCCCAGCTCCAGGCAGCATGAGCACCCCATTCCCCTGAGGGACCCTGGGCCCCCCAACACTTAGGAACCCCGGGGTCAGGGCCCAGGAGGTGGGAGATGCCTCGCCCTTCCTGCCCAGGCCAGGCTCTCTCAAGGGTCCCCCAGTGCCCTCACCAGACTCCCCATCGCCTGGAGCTCTCCCTGCGGGCCCCCCCTGGTCTCCTCCCCAGATCCTCCCTGTTGGAGTTGGAGCCATTTCTCCTGATGGGGCGCATTCCCATCCATGGCAGCCAATGCTCTCAGAGGTGGAGAACCCTCAAGATGCACGGTCCGAACCGGAGTATAAAAGCGTCTGCATACACTTTCATCTATGGTCTTGTCAGATCCTCAGTACCACCTGCCAAGGAGATACTAGCCCCACCTTACAAAGGAGGAGACAGCCCCGAGGGGCATGATGACTTACCTAGGTTCCCACTTGAACTTTGAGACTTGAAGCCCAAATGCCCCACTCCAGCCTGTAACACCTTCCCACCCGCTCCACCACACCAGGCTCAATCCACATCAGGGCTTGAATCCTCCTCGGAACAGGGAACTCACCACCTAACAAAACGGCAAATTCCACCGACAATCCCAAATGTCAGGGCATCGTTCTTCATTGAGGGAAAGCCCGTCCTTGTCTGAGTAATGTGATGCCGGACAAATTCTCCATTTCGTCCCTTTCTTGAAAAGTGGGGCTCTGCCCCCACCCCACCCATCACCCTCCCTAGGAGCACTTCTGGCCGCTTGAGGCCCAGTCTACAACCACAGGGACACAAGGTCGTTGGGTCATGAGATAGCTGCAGAGGGGGGCTTTGGACAGTTGTCCCCCAGCACCATGCCCGGGTCAGGAGGTGACAGGATCTGCCCAGGACCAGAGCCCAGGGATGAGGCCCGGTCGTTTGGTCACCTTGGCTGCCAAGCTAGGGCCACCACGGGCAGTCACCCTGCCACAGCACAGCAGCAAGGCCATACTTTGGGGAAAAGAAAAGAAAAAAAAAAAAAGGCAACCCCCAAGAAGCGGAGAGGCTGAGTAACAGCTGAGCTGAGTCACGCAGGGCCAGGCGGGCGGGCGGAGGCGGCTGCAGGGGTGGGTGGGGGCCGCCCGGGGATGGGAGGGAGGCTAGAGGGGCACGGGGCCCACCTGGCACCCTCCCCTGGGCTTCTGGAGCTGTGGAGGGGTGCGGCGCACCGGGCAGCCCTCTAGCGGGGTTGTGGGGCCTGGATCCCCAGGGGTGGAGCGGAGCCTCAGCCTCCGTCCGTCGGGGCTCAACCCCTAGCGGGCCCCAGGCCTCCGCGGCCACCTCGTCCTGCTCTGAGCTCAGCCTCCCTCTCCGCCCAGGGCGGTGATGGCTGCCTCCCCTGCTGTGTCCAGATGAGCGGCCCGGGGCTGAGCACATGACAGGCACAGAGCCAGGCCCCCGGCGTCTGTTCACCGTCCTTAGGAACAAGGAGCCTTTGAGCTTCCCAGAGCAGGACTGTGGCGCTTGCCCAGTGGGCCTGCCCCGACCCCAGGCCCTCCCAGTGCCACCCGAGTGCACTCTCAAGGTTGTCCACGGCCTTGGGCTATGTCCTTGCCAACTTTCCCACAGGGTGCCTCAGGGTGCCGCTGAGGGTCGAGGTCCAGTGCGCCTGGGGCCGCCAGACCACGGCGGTTCTCCGACCGTAGCCAGCATCCTGCCCGGCAGCCTGGCCGCCGTGACCTGGCAGGAGGCTCATTGCACGACTCCTGCTGCAGCCAGGTGGGGCTGCCAAAGCCGGCATCGGGCTCTGCTCTGCACAATGCCCAGCACACAGTGCTACCCCAACCTCTCCGGGAGCCCCGGCCTTGGAGCACACAGCAGAGGTGTCGCCCATGTGCCCTGCGTGGGGCTGGCAGATGGCGCTGGCGTCCCCGCCACCCTCACGCCCCAGCAGGAAGGCCCTGCAGACGGCAGGCATCTGCCTGCTGAGGGCACCCCTTATCCTGCTGAAGCTCAGGGTTTAGGAGCTGGAAGGCACCCCGAAGATGATCACCGAGGCCCTGGGAGGGGACAGACTTGCCTGGGGCCACCCAGCCAGTGGTGACAGGTGTCCCTGCCCTGCCCAGTGCCTCCAGCGCCCTGCCACGCGCCTCACCCCACGCCAAGAGCCCCTGTGATCCCAGCCCCCTCTCCCTCCCAAGCACTCCCGCTCTCCCCACCGGCCTGCCTCTCCCGCCCCCACGCTCTGGCGGGAAGGGGTTCCTATGGCACCCCTTCCCCCGCACACACTTAGCTCACTGGCAGCCCATCTGCCCCGAGACAGTCAGCAGCAGATGCCTCCATGCACAGCGGTGCCTGAAGCGAGCAGCCCAGCACCTCCCGGACGTGAGCACTGCCAACCAGGCCCAGGGACTCACACCACACTTGGCAGAGGCAGGGGACCGTCCCACCCAGAGGGCCCACAGGGCTGGGGAACGGGGTGTGGGCTGGAATGGGAGCTGCCCGCGCAGCCCCCCACCCCCCTGCACCAGGGCTCCAGCCGCCTGGGAGGGAGTTGGCGGGTGAGCCGCTGTTAGCAGGCTGCACACTTGCAGCTCTCGGACTCCCTGGGGAAGGCCCCACGTGTGGGGTGCTGCTCCCAAGCCCCCAGCCACTCCCCTCCCCAAGAAGGAGGCTGGTGGGCCCCCTGGGCAGACCCCCACATGAGGCCTGGGCCCTGGGCTGGGGCTTGTGGAGCAGGCTCTTCGCTCTCTGCTGGCCTCAGGCCCGGGCCTGCTGGGTCGCAGGGCCAAGTCCAGCCTCCCTCAGCTCCATCTCTAGGGACTTCCCTTACTACCAGTGGGGACAGGTGGCCGAGCAGGGTCAGGGGTCCCTGGGGCTGGGCCTCCTGGGAAGTGGTGGCCATAGTCCCTGGACCCATCAACCATTTCCAGGATGCACGTGGCCAGTTGGCAAACAGCCTGGTTTCCATGGCAGCAGCCTCAGCCCTGGGTCTGGGAGGAGGGGCCGGCTGAGGACCCCCAGAGCTCAGCCTTTGGCTCCTGCCCTGCCCTCCCCAGCCCCAGGAGCAGAGCTTTGTAGCCCGTGGGTGCCCAGCCAAGCCCTGGGGTGCCAGCCCCGCATGGAGGGGAACACTGGAGGGCTGCTGTGCCCCCACCCGCTGATATGGGGCGGTGCACACCTTCTTCCATCCCCAAGAGAGACTGAAGAAGAAATTGGCTAAGCCTGGAGCTCTGGGGACTTTGGTCCGACATTAGGTAGAGTTTCCTGGTTCTAGAAGGAATCAGAACATTTCCGTAATCTGCGCACGGGACTGCAGGCTGCTAGTCGGTCTTGCTCATGGCCCCCAGCGCAGCGTCCGTGCTAGGGGTGAGGAGAGAGAGCTGGAAGGGTCTTAGTGCTGGTGTGAGCTGGCCTGGGGCAGAGGGATGGACAATTTGACCTCTGAGGACCCCATCAGCTAAGACCCCAGAAGCCATGAAAACCCAAACTCACCCCCTGTACCCCCCACCGTTTACTCTGTTTTCCTCCCCTCCCCCAGCACCCCCGCAGTGTGGGGCGAGCGTGCAGACACACACACACGCACACGCACACACGCCCACGCCCCCGGGCCGCCTCTGCTCCCCTCACATCTTGCATTTGTTTTGCTTCAGCGGGGCTAGAATGGGGACAAGCTGCACTCACAATTGGCAGCTTCCCCCGATCCCCCCCACGGAGGTGCCATATGTCAGTGTCATGAATAAGCATGAGGCTCCGTGGCTGGGAGGGCTGGGAAGGGGCAGCTGCCAATCACCAATGAGTAGACGTGGGGGGGCTATCACGGGCTGGGGGGCAGCTCCACCAGAGGGGCAGGCCAGGTGGGGGGAAAGCACGGGCCGCGGCACTGGTCCCGACCAGGAGGGACACAGCCCCAGGCGGCCAAGGGTCGTTCCTGAAAACAAAGCAAAAGGCATGGTGACATCGGGTGGCCAGAGTCCCCGAACCCTGTGCCTGCTGGCCAGCCCACACCACCTGCTCCAGGATGCTGTCCTCCTCCCAGGCCGCATTCCTCATGTTCCCCATTCCTGGACCTCTACTGGGCTTGGGCTCCATCCAAGCCCCCTGACCTGTGAGTAGCCTGCAGGGCAGAGAAGGGAAGCCAAGCTCGGCCAGCGCCCCTGTGGGCCAAGCACTGAGCCGGCACGTCTGCTGGGGGCACTGTGTACTCTCACAGCAGTCCTGGGAACCAGGGACCATCAGCCCCATTTATGGGTGAGAGAACCGAGGCCGAACAGCTTTTAAGAACCTGTCTCCGAGCCTTGGAGCTCGGAACGGCAGAGCCGCACTCGGAATGGCTAGGTCTGCTGAGTCACTGCCAAAGGTTCCGTGCCTGGGCTGCGCCGGGGAGCCCTCTGCCCACTGCCCCCACCAGCCCCTCACCCTGACCCCTGCGGAGTTAACCCTACTCTCTGCCCTGCCCTGTTGGATGCCCTTATGCATCTCGGGGCCTACAGAGACCACACAGATCATGGTCCCCTGAATGCACATTTGTCCCACGCAGCTCTGTCCCACCGCTGACCAGCAGTGACCAGGTCAGGCCTGACCCTGCAGACCCTGCAGGCGGTCATGAAGGAATGAATGATGGACAGAGGCAGGCTGCAAGGCAAGAGCAGAGCACTAGGGCCCCTGGCATGACTGCAGAGGTGCGCATCCTGGGGAGATGGAGGCCAGGCCCCGTCCACCCTGGGAACCCCAGGACCCTTCCTTCATTCTGGGCCCTGCTGGAGGCTGAGGCAGGTGACTGCTGGGGATTGGATTAACCGCTCCAGATTAATTGGCTATCCCCAGCTACCAAGACGACAGATCCTGCTTGACATTTCCCTAGATAGTTAATTGATACCCAAGTAATTTGTCATGGAGACCTTGTTACATGCCAACTAGGTCCCCTAAGCCGTCAGCGTCTGTGCCCGAGAAACAAGACAGGCAAGTTAATAATGGAGCCTTAATCACACTGTTTCCTGCTAGCATTGCTAGAATATTACCCAGAGACAAGATGGGGCACCACTGGGCAGAGGCCTTGGGAACAGAGTGTCCTAAGAGATCGCGAAGCCAGTGCACCTTCCCGAGATGGTCCCCTCCCGTTTCCCCAACTGGGTGTGTCTTCTGGTGCCAGGGTTCTGTCCACTGAGGAACCCTGTCCATGGGTGCACTGGGGCTGCTCCACTCCCCGGCTCCATGCATGGTCCTCCGACTCCAACCTCGCCACAGTGAGCATGGTCGGGCCAGGTCAGCCAGAACCGAGGGGCACGGCCCTGGCCCTTTCGCCGGAGCCTTTGGGACAGAAGGGTGCCTTTGCCTGGGAGCATAACAGGGGAGAAGGGAAGCCTGAGGCTGCTGCCAGCCACCTGGCCCCCAGGGGAGAGAGGCCCCCTGGGAACAGCACCCACACAGAGGGAGAAAGCAGGCCGCACACAGCCAGCTCTGCCCCTGGAGTGAACCAACAAGCCCGTTTTTGTTTACAGTGGTTTACGGTGGTTTCTGCCACATGTAACCTGAGGGTTCTCAGCTCAAGTACCTAGAGGCTGTTGCCCCAGGATTTGAGGCCATCTGTAGAACCTGTGTGGTGTCTGATCACAAGAGCACAGAGGAGCACCTGGGCAGGAAGACAGCCTGGTGCAGGAAGGGGAGGCCTGGACAGAGGACCAGGGCTGGCAGGGAAGGGGATTTTTCAGGACAGCACAGCATCTGCCCTCAGGAGGAGGGGAGCAGGGTGAGAGAGGAATAGAAGTAGGGCAAAGTCTCCCTCAGCATCCCAGCCGGCAAACCAGCATCAGCTTCATCAGCTTCAGCACCACGGACAGTGGTGGCCTCATGGCCCACAGCGCAGCAGGCCCAGAGGGAATGGCGGACCCTCCCTGGTCCCAGAGGTTCGCAGACCATGAAATGAGACGGTGCAGGCGATAGACACCCGAAGGTCACCATGGTATCCTTGCCCCTTAGAAACAAAAACTCAGCCACTTTCCCAGGTCTCCCTGATGGAAGACCAGAAGGGGCACAGGTTTCCGGGTGAGGGCAAGGGTGGGTTGTTGCTCTCGTGTACTTGTTCTCGAGAAGCCACGGGATGCTGCACACCATTCCTAGCAGGGAGCAGACCCAGGTAAAAAACTGCACGGAAACCATGAAGGGGAGATTCAACACAGGAGAGAGGAAAGTGGAGAGAGGTCCTTGGTGATGGATGTAGCAGGTGTACAAGGCAACTGAGGAGGGTGGGCAAGGGAGGAATGGCTCAGAGTTAGCTGTCTTTTGCTGTGTAATAGATTATCCCAGAACAAAGATCTAGTGTCTTACACAGTTTCTGAGGGGTTGGAACCTGGGAGTAGACCGGCTAGCTGGTTCTGGTTCAAAGTCTCTCATGAGGCTGCACTCAGGATGACAGCCAGACTGTGGACACGGAAAGCTTGACCAGGGCTGGAGGGTGCATCTAGAATATGACTCTCCCACACGGTGAGCAGCAGGTGGGCTCGCTTCCTAGCCATGTGTGCTACACAGAGCAGCTTGGGACCTGACAGCTGCCTTCCCTCCAAGTGAATGATGGGAGAGAGAGACCCATCAAGACAAAAGTCCCCATGATCAACATGGCCAGATGATCACACAGGCCCCAGGAGGTGCAGATCGCTGGGAGCCATCTTGGAGGCTGGCTACCACAGGCTCCAAGAGAAAACAAATTCAGAGATGGTCTGTTTTTCACGTACCAAAAAAGAGACTTATTGCTGTTGCAGGGTTTGGGGATGAAAAAATAAGAGGTACACAGAAAATAAACAAAACCCAAAACACAAGGCAGTTATTAAGTCCAGGAAAAACAAGAGGTTGTACAAGAAAGGAGACGGAACTATAATACGTTACTCAGCTGAGTAGTATGAGCAAAGAAATAACGCACACACTGAATTAGGATTTGGCCAAACTGAGAAGATGGGTGGAAGGAAAGTGTGTGTGTGTGTGAACAAATGCCCAGGAACCCCAGGGAAGGGTTAGGAAGCTGCCTTGTCCTCAGGGGCAGACCCTCCCCCACCTCCTGGAGTCGGGCCTCGGTCTCCCTCCGCTGCCCTGGGGTGCCCTCCACTGGCTTCCCCTACGTTCCCTCCCTGCGTTGCTCTAGGTCTGCTTGCCTATCTCGGACAGTGAGCCCATCTTCACTGTCCCCTTCCCCATTCTTCTGTCTGTTGGATGGGGAAGAATCAGACGGGGGTGGGCAGCCCTGTTCCCAAGCAACAGCTGTCCCTGCCCCCAGTGCCGCCTATGGTGGTAAGAAGCTGCCAGAAGTAGCTCCTGCTTCCTGGGGAGGTGAACTGGGGATAGTGGGCTGTGCTCCATCATTTCCATGACACCTTTGCCTAATTACCCAGTGTGCCGTTCATTTGGATGTCAGTGCTGCCGCATGCTTGTGCCTCTAATTAATAATTTGGTAAAACTCCATGCGGGGCCCGGCCAGGGCACTGCAGCAGGGACTGCTGAGGCTGGGACAAACCTGGAGGGGGTGGGCCAGGTCCGTGAGGAACTTCCCCGCCCCCAGCGAGTGCAGAGGCCTTGGGCTGGAACTCAGGACTCTGGCTCCTTGCCCCCAGCTGTTCCCACCAGGCCCTGAAGGCCGAGGTCCAGCCCCTTCAGGCCCCATCGGGAAGAGGCAGGAAAACAGACTCTCAGGAGTGGTGTACACCAGGACCTTTGGGCCCTGGAGAGTTGGGACCCCAGGAGCCTGGGAGAAGAGTGAGGGATGGTCAAAGGTGCTGAGGAGCCTGGCTAAAAACTGGACTCAAATGGGCCAATGCCTGTGGCTAGAGAGTAGGGGTGCGGGAGCAGGGGGTCCTTGGGACAGTTAGGACCATGGCCAGGCATCCCCCCTGAAGCCTGGCTTTGGCCCGATCATGAAGGGCCACTCCCAGCCCTGGGTGTCTCCCATTCCTGAATGGGCCAAGAGAGGGGAGGGTGCACAGGCAGGGGTCCCCAAGGTGGGGAAACCCAAGGGGCCCAAGTGTGACCTGCAATGGCCAGGCCAACCCACCTCATGGGAGCCTCTTACTCCCAGCCCTTGGGCAGGGTGGGGACCTAGGGAAGGGGTGCAGAGGCTGCTGGGTTAACAGAAAAATCTATTTGGATCCAACTTGAATTATTGAGTGGCTCAAGATTTATTCTTGGCTCTGGGGCAGGCTGTGGTCTGTGAAGATGGACATCATTTCAGCCCTATTTTTAAGGTTCTGTGGGAGGGAGCTGAGACACCACCCACTCAGGGTCCCCACACACCCTTCCACGCTGGGGTGGGGGTGGAGGGGGGCAAGACATGCCCCCCTGAAGCCCCCTCCTCACACCCACGCCCAATGCTTTCTGGGTCTCCTGCAAATGACCCTGGCTGGCAGGTCCCCACCTCAGCCCCTCCACCTGCCTCCATGGACACCTCTCTGCCACCACCCCTCTCCCTGAACTCCCAGCCTGGCCCATGTCTGACCCCTGCACCCCATTCCCCTAAGCCCAGTCCCCTCTGAGAAGCCCTGGCTGTATCTATGCCCGCATCCCCAGGGTGGGCGGGCTCTCAACAAACTGCCGAAACCCTCTGTCTCTTCCCCGCAACTCTGATCTGCGCTCCATGCCTTGGTTGGCCGTTGGAAGGGTTGAGGGGTCCACGGCACCCCCACAGTGCTATGGGTTCTCTTCCTGGAAGCCAGCATTACCCTTGTATCAGAGCCAAAGATATCACAAGAAAACTACAGACCAATAACCCTTAGGAATATCGATCTAAAAGTCCTCAACAAAATACTAGCATATCAAATTCAGCAGCATAGTAAAAGGATTATACATCCATGAGCAAGTGCAATACACCCCAGAAATGCAGAGTGGCCCAAAATACAAAAATCAACCCACATGACACAGCACATTACAGAGTGGAGGAAAACGGTCGTTACGATAGGTGCAGAGGGGGCTGGACACACCCAAGCCCCGTTCGAGATCAAGACAGAGGCTGGGAACAAAAGGGAGCTCCTTCAACCCGAAAAGGGCGTCCGTGAAGAGCCCACAGCCCACACCGTCCTCACTGGGGACTGAGAGCGCTCTTCCTCAAATCAGGAGCAAGACAGGGATGTCTGCGCTCACCACTGGTATTCAACGTCCTACTGGAAGCCCTAAGTGGACAATCAGGTAAGGAAAGGGCAGAAAAGGCATTCGGATTGGAAAGGAAGAAGGAAAAGTAAAGTCTCTATCCGCACACGACATGACCTTACACGGACAGCACCCTGCAGAACGTGTGTGCACATGCGCAAGCGCACACACCCCCCGGGCCAGCAAATTACAGCACAGTCACCGAGCATAAGACACAAAACCCAGTGGTATTTCTGTATGCTAGCCATGAACAATCCAAAAATGAAGTTAATAAAACAATTCCATTTATAATAGCATCAAAAAGAATGAATACTTAGGAATAAGTTTAACCAACGGAAGAGTAAGATGTGTACACTGAAGGGGCGTCTGGGTGGCTCAGTCGGTTAAGCGTCCAACTCTTGATTTGGGCTCAGGTCATGATCTCAGGGTCGTGAGACTGAGCCCCACATGGGGTTCTGTGCTGGGTGTGGAGCCTGCTTGAGATTCTCTCTCCCTCTGCTCCTCCCCATCCCCCTCTCAAAAAAAAAAAAAAAAAAAAAGACCTGTACACTGAAAACCACATGATGATGTGGACAGAAGTTCACGGAGAAGTAAAGGAAAAGGCCCCTGAGCACAGTGCCGGCAAGACTGAGCACCACTAGGGGGCTGTGCTCCCTGAGTCGGTCAGTGCAGTGCCCTGCCAAAGTCCAACTGCCTTTTTGCAGAAATGGACAAGATGGTCCTAAAACTCATACAGAATTGCCAGGGACCCAGAAGAGCCATACGTAAACAGTAGCTGGAAGCAGGTCAGAGATCTAAATGTAAGAGCTGAAACCATAACTCTCTTAGAGGAAATCTCCATGACCCTGGATTAGGCAATGATTTCTGCAATATATGACACCAAACGCACAAGCAACAGATGAGCAACAGATACATTGGATTTCATCAAACTCAACAGCTTTCATGCACAAAGAACACTATCCAGGGAGTGAAAAGACAGCCCACGGAGTCGAGGGAGCCCACGTGTGAGTTACGTAACCGAGAGGGGTCTGGTAAGCAGAGCACAGAGAGAACTCTCACGGCTCCCCAACAACACAACAGCCCCATTTCAAAAAGGGCAAAGGATTTCTGCAGACATTTCGCCCAGAAGGATGGACAAATGGCCAATGATCACACAAAAGATGCTCACCGTCCTCTGTCATTAGGGAAATGCACATCACACCCCCAGGACGGCCAGAATCACGAGTGGCAGAGGGGAAACCCGGGAGCCCCGTGCCTTGCTGGAGAGCATGTGGAAAACAGCAGGAAAGCAGTGTGGCTCTCCCCCAGAAGGTAAACACACAGCCGCCATAGGACCCAGACACTGCCCTCCTCCGGATACACTTGGAAGGATGGACACCCGAGTGCATACAAACACCCGTCCGCCCGTGTGCATGGCCACGCTACTCGTAATAGCCACAGAAAGGAACAGGCCACACACTCAGGCACGGGTGGGTGCCTGCAACATGGGCTCTAGCCGCACAACAGAGTCACACCGGGCAGTACACAGCGGCACCGCTCGGTGCTGCACACGGAGGATCCATGAAAATCCTGGGCTCAAAACATCGGGCTAGAGATGTGAGGGCAGCCGGACCCAAAGGCCACACACCGCGTGACTCTGCATGGACTCCAGTGCCCACGGCTGCCAGGGCAGGGGGAGTGACTGCTCACGGGGAGGGGGGGTTCCCTCTGGGGTGATGAAGCAGCTCGGCAACTAGACAGTGGTGCTGGTGGCACAAGATTCTGAATATACTAAAAACCACTGAATTGTACACTTTTAAGAAATGCTTAAAATGGCAGCTTCTGTGACGTGATTTTAATTTCAAGACAAAAACTTCTCAGGTGAGTTGTCTGCAAACTTCTCTCCAGGCTCTGACCTGCTCTTCACTGAGGGGGATGGGGACCCCACCTGGCCCCTCCAGTGACCAAGGAGCCAGTGGCTTTCAGCTGAGCACCCCTCCCACCCCAGGGGGGAGCTAGGGCCATCTGCTTGCACCCCTTGGAGAGATGGGGCCCCAGGGGTGGCTGGTGCAACCTGGTGCCAAGCCTCCAGGGATCCCAGGGAAGCTCTCCTGTCCGCGGTCTGGACCTGGGAGGCCTGGTCCTGTCTGCCCTGCCCTCTCAGGACTTGGGTTGTGCGGGCCTGGGGGGAGACGGGGACCCCTTTCCTTCCCTGCCCCTCGAGGAGCCCCACCCAGGTCTGCTTGTGCCCAGGGATCCCGTGCCCCTCAAACCTCAGGACAGGTGCTGGGGCGCTGGCTGCCGCTCCCACCCGTTTGTTTACGGGGAACTATGTCCACCACTAAGTGGAAGACTACATGTATTCTCCTACTTAACCCACCCAACCTGGGGTGCTTATAGCCCCGGGGAGAAAGCAGGCTCCGAATGCAAGGTCATACCCTCAGAGCTCCATCAGGTGTTATGTCACGCTTTCCCAAGGGACAGCCTATGTCTCAGTTGCAAAGCAGGGAGAACTGGGCCACCGTGGGCAGAAGTGAGCTGACAGCCACTTTCATGATGCTGGGGTGCAGGGTCTGAAGTCAGAGGCACAGCACCGGGAGCCTGGGAATCCCACGGAGGGCAGCTGGGGCTCCCCGTGCACCCCAGCTCTGATGAGTCCCAGCCCAGGACTGGGAGGAATGGAAGCTGGGGAAGCAGCGGGAGCAGGGCAGGAGGATGGAACCCGGTGTGCTCCTTCCCATGTGCAGGAGTCCCCTCGAAGGCGCCTGTGGAACATGCTGGCACCTGCTCACCCCACCAGGCCATGGAGAAGAGCCCCTAAGCAGCCTGGTGTCGCTCTACAGCCCCGCCTGTCCTGGGGCGATCCTGCTTCCTACTGAGATGTGTCCCAAACAGGGGCCGTTACCATCAAGTGGGGCCGTCCAACTCAGCCTCCCCCCAGCCGCCTGGCCTTGTAAGGGGGTCTCAGGAGCACCGTCAGAGCAGGAGGGGAAGGGGGCCAGCAGACTGCCTCGCCCACTGTCCCCCCTCAGCTCTCCCAGAGGTCTGGGTCCCAGAGAAGAGCTCACTTCTCACAAACGGAAGATGCTGGGGCGGGGAGCACTGGGACCCATGGTCGTCCAAGCCATGACAACCAGCTCTTTGAGAACTAGCATGAATGGCAAGAAAGGCCTCTTAAAATCACACTTCTCAGCAAATGTCAGCGTAGGGAGCCTGGGGGCTGTGGGCGAGGGTCATGGCCCCTGTGAGCTGGGACTTGCAGCCCTCAGTGAGACAAGCGGCTGGGACAGGGACACACTGCGACCCCGCACTGGAGGTTGGGCCTGCGGTAAGGAGGCTGGCAGGGGAGGGTGCCCGGCGGGCAGCAGCGAGGGAAGGCTAACAGCACTCCGGCCCAGAGGGGACGTGCCTCAACTGGCCTCCCAGAGTGGCAGGGCCTGACGCCCCTCCCCTTGGATACCAGCGCCGGTCCTCTGGCACCCGGACCACCCTGTGGGGCCCCCGATCGCCGAGTGTGCCAGCAGCAGGCAGGCTGGCAGACGGGCAGGGCAGCTGGGGACCAGGCCCGGTCACCCCAGCTTGCACCCTCCAGGGTCAGGGCAGAGGCCACTCAGTATGGCTGACTGGCCATGGGTGGAGATGAGGGGGAACTGGTGGTTTAAAAACAAACTCTGGGGGCGCCGGTGTGGCTCAGTCGGTGAAGCAGCTGCCTTCGGCTCAGGTCATGATCCCAGGGTCCTGGGATTGAGTACCGCATGGGGCTCCCTGCTTGGCAGGGGAATCTGCTTCTCCCTCTGCCTCTGCCTGCCGCTCTGCCTACTTGTGCTATCTCTCTGTCACGTAAACAACATCTTAAAATAAATAAATAAATAAATAAATAATACAAATAAAAACAAACTCTGGAAAATAAAAACACAAAAGCAAAAAAAGCAGCAGGGGTGTGTGCTGAAGGAGCAGACGGACGACGAGCAGCCGGGGACAGACACGTAGTCTGGTAGTCTTAAGCCCAACTGGGCACTTTTAGAAAAAAACAAAACACACCAAAAAATCCCCATGAACCTTAAATGTCCTTCCCGTGCTCCTGGGAAAGCAACATCAGGCTCCTTCTAGGGCTGATGCTCTGTGGTGTGAGATCTGTCTCGTGCGGAGCTCTTGACAGCCTTGTGACTGAGACCTCGGAGCAGGAGGGGCCGTCCCCCGGGCCCATCCCAGCGGGGCCAAGCCTGCTGCCGTCCCTGTGGGTGGTGCAGCCGCCGTGCGCTGGGGCCTGGGCGCTCTACCTGCTACTGAGGGGGCCGTGCCCCCAGTCACTACTCCAGGCAGGGGCAGGAAGTTAGGCAGCCTGAGCTCTTTGCCATGTCCAGCTCAGCTCCCCACTGCCGCTGCTGGCCCTGCCGGTGTCTTGGGGCCTCAGCTGTGGCCCTCGGGGGGCCTGCCCTCACCTTCCGGCTCTTCCAAACCTTCCTGAGGGCACATCTTTGGCCTCTGCACCTTCTGGCTCCTGGTAATGACATCAACAAGGGGCAGCATCAAACACAGAGCCAGCCCGAGTCCCCCCTGCTCCCCAGGTGGTGCCTGGAAGCTGCTGCTGATTCAAGAAGGAGCAGATCCTGCTGGTCAAGGGCTGCGTACACTCCAGCTGGCCAGCCCCCACCCCCGGGGGAGCTGTGGGGGGCACCCATTCTCAAAACAGCTTAGCTGGGCCTAGGATGGCCCTCGGCTTAGAAGTAAAAAGAGCTCGAGGAAAAGCCGACAGTAACCTCTCTGGGGCTCATCAATGCCACCCACGCCTGTTCCACAGGTGGACAGTGGGCCACGGTGTCTGTCTCATGGCAAGGTGCTGTCAGGGTTAAATAACCAGCCACAGTCGGCTGTGACCATCCGTGCCGGGCTCTGCCACCAGAACCCACCAGGACAAGAATGACTGTGTCTGGCGCTCAGATACGGAACTGAGGCCCAGAGAGTGTCACAGTCATGGCAGCCGGTGCCCAGGATGAGGACCGGGTCCGTCTGACCCCCATGCCTTCCTGTGGAGCCCACACCCCAGCCCCACGCAGGCAGTGGACAAGGCAGGTGGGGGCAGCCCTCGTGGGCTGCAGGAAGTCCCACTGGCCCGGAGGCAGCCCAGGCCTCACATCCGGCTGCCTCGGCTCTGCCACCCCTCCAGGGACTCTGCGTCCTCCGCCCAGCCCCACAGGGAGGGGGCCCCACCATGATCAGCCCCACGCTGTAGCCACCGCCACTGAGTGCTCCCAGCACTCACCTCTCCTGCCCTGGTGCGGGGGGCCCGGGGACTCCCAGGGTCCTGCGGATGTAGTCTCGAGAGCGAATGTCAGCCTGAGGAGAGGGGGGCTCACGTGAGAGGTGGTGGCCTCTAGACAAGCCCCTACCCCCCAACAGCCTGGCGCAAACACTCTTGCTTCCTGGAGAAAGCCACAGAGGTTAATGCCAGGCTGTCACAGGCCCAGCCTTCGGGGGGGCCTGGAGCTGCAGCCCTGTGGGTGACACAGTGGCAGGTCCCTGAAGGGCCCGAGGGCACAGGCCAAGCGGGAGGCCCTGGGTTGTCCCTGGGACCCAGTGGGGCCACTTGGCTCTCGCTGGCTTCGTGGCCTGTGCTTCCATAGCTTTTGCTTCTGTTCCAGCCCTGTTCTCTGAGGGTCTGCTTCCGCCCGGCTGCTGGCCTGTCTCCCTGGCTCGTGTCGGCTATGACCCCCCTCCCCAGGGAAGTGTCGCCAGAAGGTTCCGTAAAGTCACTGGAATGGACAGGATCCAGGCAGACCTGAGGGAGGGGGGCTCCGGCCAGAGCAGGACCCTGGAGGCATCCCCTAGAGGCCCAGCTCTTCACAGCCCTGAGCCACAGCCACACAACGGGCTGCTGCCGCCACCTGCAGGCCAGCCTGCACACCAGCAGCCGGGGGCGGTGCCAGGGCCCCCGAGGTGGTGGTGGCTGCCAGCAGCAGGGAGGCACAGCCAGGGCGTCACGGGCGTGCTGAGCTGTGCGGACCGGCTCTCAGCATCTGGCTGGGGCCCCTGGGCCCAGTCACCTCGAGCTGACCCAGCGCAGGTCATGGGGAGACAGGGGAAGCCGCAGGTACCAGGGAGGTTCCAGGCACTTTGCCCTCCTGTCCTACAGCAGCACTGAGCCAGCAATCTGGGCCCCAGGGCTGGGCAGTACAAACCAGCACCTGTTGCCTAGACGGGCTCCCCCAGCCCCTCCACACTGCCCACAGAGCCACTGTGACTCACACCCAGGTCCCTGCAAGGAAGCCTTGCTGAGAGCCTTGCGCCACCCTGGCCCTGGCTCTGGCCGCACCTTCCTCTGACTTTCCTGCTGGCACCAGATTCATTCCCGCAACAGGGCCTTTACAGATGTGGGTCCTTGAGCCTGGACTGCCTTTCCCCCTCCTCTGGCTGGTCTCTTCCTGAGGATGGCTTCTCACAGACTTCCCGGGACACACACCTACCTGTGACTGGTGATGCCCTGTCACCACCGAGCCCACCAATGCAGGCCCACAGGCAGCTTGTGCTTAGGTTCTATCTCCTACAGGCTTTTATTTCCTCTGCCAAGCCAACCTGTTCCCCAAAGTTCTGCTCCCAACCCCCTGGGAACGTGGTGACACCGTCACCGATCTAGGTGCTGGGGGCCTGGCCCAGCCACATCCTGCCATCTCCTGACTGATGACTGGTCCAGCACAAGCCTTCCTCAGTACCACCTGCAGCCCTGCAGGGGCCTCCCCAGCAGAGGATGCGGTCTCGCTCCCAAGCCAGCTGGGCAGGTCAGGCACTGAGGGGTTCACCAGGGGTAGGCAGGCCACTCTGCCGCCTGAGGTGACATCAGCTGATGCTCCCGATGACCCCAGTATGGGGTGCAGGAGACTGAAGCTGCGTGCAGGAGCACAGCAGACCCCAGGGCCCAGGCAGGGCAGGGCCCCAGGATCAGCTCTGGTCCCCCTCTCCTCCCTCCAGAGCCCAGCGGGGCCTAACCAGGCCCTTCCACAGATGCTTGTGGTGAGGGAAGAGCAGAAGGCGTATGTGGTCCACCCACCTGGCGCACGGGCTCTGGGATCCGGAACTTGCAGCAGCCTCGAGTGAGGCGTACGGCAGCTTCCAGGCTTATCTTGTGGCCCACAGAGATGTAGAGGGGCTTGCTGCTGTGGTCGTGGCTCTTCAGGGCCTAGAATAAGGAAGGCAAAGTCAGAGTGCAGTAGAGCCAACCCCGGGGGACTCCACGACTAACAACCGGTCGGGGGCAGGCTGTGGAGAGTGCAGCCCAGAGGTCCCCTCAGCATAGCCGAGGGGGGGGTTGCAGGGCACACCCTGGGTCAGTCAGAGGGGCAGGGGAGCGGACAGGGTCTGGAGTGCATGAACACCTGCATGCATGTTTGCGGGTGCCACCCCCAGGGGTGTAGGCCCCTGGCCACTCACCATGCCCAGGACAGTCCCAGAGCCTCCTATTAGAGGAAATGAATCTCCTCCAGCCCGCAGAAGTCGTATCTGGAAAACGGGAAGAAAATACATGGAAAAAGTCTTTTCTCAGCGTAGGGCAGAGAGCAGGCCTGTTAAGTTTTTGAAGTTCGAGTGGCGGCTAGGCAAGGACAGGGAAGGGCCCAGGTCTGCAGCCCTGGCGAAGCCCCGCAGCCTCGGCTATGCGCACAGCCATCCCACGAGCAGACTTGGCATCCGGGAGGCCATCCCCAGCACCGTCCGACCCTGATGAGACCCTTGGAACGCAGTTCTCTCTCCCTTGTTCTGCGGACGAGGAATCCGGGGCCTGGAGGCCCCAGGGCTGATGGGTGAAGGTGCCAGGCTGGCCTGAAGGCCTGGCGCCCACCCACCCAACCTGACCGCCGGACACACAGGTGCTTCCCGCGGGCCGGAACCACTTCCCGCCTCCTGCGAGGAATTTCAGGATGTTTGGTTCAACCCAACAAAATCTTTCTAGGGGCAGGGATTGGTGCACTGAGTCACTCAGGAGCCACCTAAGTTTGGTCCCCAGCTCCACCAACAACTGTTCTGTGCAGACACTGGTCTGCCCCGAAGACTGGCACAAATGTGACCACCGCTCTTGGAGGCTACCATCCAGCAGTAGAGCCAGATGCGCCACCGGGTCCCTCTGGAGCGGGGTGCCACGTTCCCAACGCCAGCCTTGAGGGGGCCAAAGGAGGGAGATGCTGGGAGAAGGTGGGCTGAGGAAGCTCTGAGGCAGGCCGGGCAGCATCAACCTGCAGGCCCTGGACTGGGGCCCCACAGGCTCCCAGATGTCCTGTTCCCAGTCACTGGGGGCCCTTGCCCTAGACGGGCCGCCACAGCAGCCCAGAGGTAGCGGGTACAGGAGCGGCAGGCATGCGCCCAGAGGCTGGGCGCACTCAGACAGCACCCCTCCAGACTGGCCATCTGCTGCCGTGACCCATGACCCACAGGGGACGCAGGGCACGCACAGAGAAAGGTGGGGCTTTCTTACTCTGGGCTAGGGAGTCAGGGCCGTGAGAGCGCCAGCAGGCCAGGGCTGGATCAGAGGTGCCTACGGGGCAGGTCCGTGGGGTTGTTTGAGCCTGCATGCCCCCCACAGGCCCTCTGTGTGCCCTCCCCTTGGGCGGCGTCACCCCCATCCCTCACCCTCCCCTTGGGCGGCCTCGCCCCCATCCCTCACCTTCTCCTTGTGCTGGGCGTTGTTCTCTAGCCCGTCCACCTGTAGAAGTTTCTTGGCTACCCCAATGCAGGGCAAGTCTGTGAGGACGCCGAGGTGGCAGGCCACTCCGAAGCCTACAGGGGCAGAGAGTGAGGCTGGGCTGGTGGGGCAGTGAGCCAAGTAGTCGAGAGGCGGCGTAGAGACAGAGGACAAACCAGAACCTGCTGAGTCTTCCCAGGTAAACAAAGGCCTGTCGGCGGACTGAAGACCGGGAAGACAGGACTGGGAGAGCCAGCCTGAGCCGGGACGTAGCCCCCTGCCCCACTTTCACAGTTGTCAGGCTGGGGTGGAAGATGCCTCCTTCCCCCTGGCAAGGTCCGGAGCCTGATTAGTTCACGATGCTTCACACTGGTTCTCCTCTTTCTGGCAATTTCCATCCTCTTCTCCCCCTTGTAGTTGCCATCAGGCCCGTGTCACCCTCCCAGCACATCCTGGGGCTCCTGCCAGGCAGTGCATATACAGTGGCTGGGGGCCTGGCCCCACGTTGGCACCACGGGTCCCAGGTCCCTCTGCTGCCCCACCCCCAGGCTTGTGTCTGAGGGTGAAACCTCTCCTCTCCCTCGGTCACTCTCTGTGGCCAGTGTCCCGGTGCCCAGGTGGGTGCAAGTTTCCCAGCGTCAGTGGGGAATGGGCACCCCTGTCTGGTTTCCATCGAGGGCCTGTCACTACTCGGGGTGGGACGAGGTGGGACAGGCCAGCTGAGCAGCAGTCAGGACCAACTGGCCGAGGGTGCTTGGGACGGGCCAGCATGGAGTGCTAGGGGAGGCCTCAGGGGCGGGCAGGAAAAGAGGCAGGGTCCTGACAATGAAATCAAGCCCAGGGAAGCATGGCCAGTGCCAGGCCTGCAGCAGAGGGCCTGGGGCAGGGTGCAGGCAGTCCGGAAGGACACTCGTCAGAACTGCCCCCTCCTGCGCCCTGTCTTTTGGGAGCAGGATTACCTCGGTGGTGGAGAACCCCATTTCCATCCACAAGGAGGACCTGGAAGAGCCATAGGTGAAAGTCAGTCAGCCGAACTGCCCCTCGCCCATCAGACCAGGGCATCCCAGATCAAGGGGGGTGGGACTGCCACTTCTGGGGGGCGCGGGCGGCTTTTTAGAAAATCCGATCCCTCTCCTCAAGGTAAAAGTGCATCCTTTCCAGGGAGTTCAGAGCTCTCCCTGTGCGGTGGGTGATGCGGCTGGCAGAGGCCTTCCCTCCTGGGTGGAAACCAAGGGCCCTTCTCCTTGGTCGTGGTACCTGCCTGGGGCACGAGGCGGGGCTCCTTCTCCCGCAGCCGCTGCACTGCGTCCTCCAGGAAGGGCACCTCTCGGAAGGCCAGGAAGCCCGACATGTAGGGCGCCGTCAGGCTAACCATGCAGCAGTCCTCATACACCACCTGTCACCGGGCACCCAGGTCACAGGTGGGTGCGGCCCTTGGCCCTTCATCCTTTAGGCCTCGTGGTGCTGCCAGCTCCCTCCCCATCTCCCAGCATCCGCCCCCCCTCAGCCACACCTCTCTGGGGGAAGAGTGCCCGGTGACAAGGTGACTGCCCTGCAAATGGGTGGCGGGGAATCAGCCTGCTGCCTTTCAAAGGTGCTCACACACTTCCTGCACCAGGCCCTCCTGCTCGGGTCACCTCTGTGCACCCCACACCCGGCTGTCAGCTGTCGGGAGGCTCAGAGAAGACAAAGCACAAGAGCGTGTGTGTCTGAAGTGCCACCAGACTAAGGATGTCGCTGTTCCCCATTAGAAGGAAAGGCCAGGTCTTCACAGGGTTACAACCACAAGAAAGGCAAACCTGGCTCTAAGAAAAGAGATTTCAAAGAATCCAGAAAAGGACAGGTGGGTTCTCAGAGCTAGACAATCTGAAAGAGAAACTGGGTCCCAACGGACAGGAGAGTCTAAAGAGAGACTGTCAGGCCACCAGAGCAAAGAGCCCTGGGGCCTTCCAAACCACACCTTCAAACCCCCCGCCCCCCGAAGCTGGGCTCGAAGTGCTTACGCCCCAGAGAAGGGGCCGCTTTCCCCAAACATGAGGGTGGGGGCTTGTGACTCCAGCATCCTGATCATGGACTCACAGGAAGCTTATCCAACTGCCAATGACCCAAAGTGGGTGGGTCTCATCTGAAGACAGAGCAGACATCGACTCACCGCGAGCCCAGTGCTGGGGCACAGAGCCCCACGAAGCTCAAACGTGGCCTGAGCTCTCACAGGACCATGGCTGCTTACGTCTGAATCTGTCCGCACAAGCTCCAGAAACCAGAGACCCACAAGGAGAGGGCATAAAGCTCCGCGGACACCACGTCCACGGCATGACCCAGGGATGAGCCTATTACGACCATTCATGCGCACCGACGTGGGGAAGTGAACAGCCTGGAACAGCAGAGACAGCTCTAGATCTGGGCTGGGCAAGGACAGGGGGGGACTGGGGTGGGGGGGGGAAGGGCCGGTGCTGGGGAACAGATGGAATGAGACCCATAGGCAATCCTGGCCAGTGGGGACCCGGGGGAAGAGGCACGGGAGGACACGGGACCAGCAGGGGCCTTGCAGGAAGACGCGGCCTCTGGGGAGAAACCGGGGAGCCCTGCAGGGTTGTGGTGAAGAAAATGAGGCCAGAAGCGCGAGGCTCTTCAGAAACAAGAGTGTCAAGAATCGGAAGGCATGCTGGCCATGGTCAACTCAGAAAAGGACACCGCTTACTGGAACAACTACACTTTACCGTCCCTCATGATCAGAGAAACCCAGCCAGCTACCCAAAGCCCCGGCCCTCCAGACACCTGTCTAAGCACAACTCGCCACGCACACTGAAGGCTGTGCAAACTCAGACGGCAATGACCCAACTCATGACTCGTTAAATAAATGCTGCCAACCAGCTGTGCAGCGGTGGAGGAAAATGAACCATTCCTACACGCAGATTGAGAGCACAAGGCAAAAATTAAACACTCAGGACAGACATAAACAAAAACACCGGACAGCCAAAAAAGCCAGAGCGCATGGCCGAAGAAGAAAAACAGGGCGATGGAGCTGAGTGCTTCAACAGAGCACTTAAAGCCTCAATCCAAGAAACGTTCCAGAAAAAAGGGAAATCTGACCCCACACATTCAAAAAGCCAGCTGTCAACTTGGAGAAACGGACCTGGAACAGTCAGCTCAAGAAATACGTGAAAGACAAGGAGTAAAGGAACAGGTATCATAAAGGGTACCCCCACCCAGAGTCCACGTGACCCAAGGGCAGCAGTGGGCGTGCACCACACGTCCACCCTCTACAATCAGGAAGCAAAACCAGCTCAAGAGGCAACTGGGGAAATGTGCCATGGACAGGGATCCAGGTGGTGCTAAGGGAATGTGAAGACTGCTATCAGGTCCACATAGGTCCCTCTCGGGACAGGCCTGCAGAAGTGCTCCCAGGTGAGCTGTCAACACCTGCGGATCCCTCAGCGCACGCACACACGCACGCCCGCACACAGAAAACGAGAATTCGGTTGGCAAGAGCTGGATCTAAGCAGAGAGTAAACGGGTGTTAAATGCGTTATTCTTCCAATGTTTCAATGTTTACACATTTCCAAGTTAAAAATCTGGAAAAAGAAAAAAACCTCAATCGTGTAATGGCTGTGTGAGCACGATCCGGACGGTCAGTAATCTCTGTGAAGATCTGCAGGTTTCAACCTAAGTGGGTGACGTGGCTCCTAAACACTCAGTCTCTTTGGTGCATTTAGACCCACCGAACTTGGGTGGAACTCAGTTCAGTTCTGGCGCCTGACGCAAAGCCGGACCCTGCTAACTGCAGGCATCCCAGAGGGCCAGCAGCAAGGGAAGAAGCTGGAAGTCACACCAGTGAGCCTCTGAGGACAGAGCAGAGCAGAGAGACGGAGAGCACAGAGTGGTCTTCAGATAGTGGGAGGGTGGACATGGAGGAAGGCGGGAAAGGTCTGTTCTGCACTCTGCTGCCTGAGGCCCAATCGACGGGCAGAAGTCACAAACATTTCAGCTCCCTGTAGAAAAGAAAATACTAACCAGGCGTCGGACCACGGAACGGGCTCTGTTGTGAGGCCCCCATTTGTCAGGGATATACTGAGGAAAGGACTCCTGGCTGCATGGAAGGCAGACCAGCGCTTCCCACCCTGGCTCTGCTGCGCGATCACAGGGACGCTTGTTTAAAGAAGATTTCCTGGGAGATTCTTTTTTCTTTCCAGAAATGAGTTGGGGCTCTGGGATAAATATATCTTTTAAAAACTTTATTGAGGTAGAATTTACTACTATAGAGTTCACCTGTTTGAGGTGCATACTTCACTGTTTTCTATTTACAGAGTGGTACAACCATCTGATCCTAGAACATTCTCATGAACCCCCCCACAAACAAATCTCACCTCCCTTTGCAGTCACACCCCATCCATCCTTCTCCGTAGCCCTCAGCAACCAGGCACTTGTTTTCTGTCTCTGGATTTGCCTATGGGATTTGTATACACCTCCAGCAGACTGACTGGGCAGACCTGCGGTCAGGCATCTGGGAGCCTCTGCACCAGACTCTGCCCAAGCCCCATTCCTAGTCTAAGCTCCCACAGCAGAGGGCAATGAACGCCGAGTCCAACCGAGCAGCAGGCACTCTGCTCTGTGCTGGGACTACAAGAGGATCACCCTACCCTTGAGAAGCCCCAGTTAGTGCGTAACTTTATTACAATGGAAAAAGCACTGCGTTGAGAGACACCACAGACGAGGATGAGAGGACGTTAATCCTGCATCAGGGAGAAAGAACAGAGACGGGACTATGTGAACTGGGGCTTGAAAAGTGAGCAACTAGCTAACGTTTATTTTTTTGAGGGCTTACCACGTGCCAACTAATTGGTTTCCACGCATGATCTCATTTACCCTTCACAACTTAGCTGGCTATCAACAGTGTCACTGTCCCCGAGTTATGTCCCCGAGTTAGAAAAAAGGAAGTGAGAGGCCCAGGGGAGTGAAGTGGGAGTGGCAGAGGGGAAGTAAAGACCAGGCTGTCTGGCTCCGGAGGCTGGACCTTATCCCGGAGGCCATCCTACAAACTGACCAGGGGACCTGTGAGGGCAGGGACTCGGGTTCCACTACCACCCTAGATCCCGCTCTCAGCACACAGCAGGCGCTCAGCACATTTTTGCTGAGTTTTGACTAACAGAGTCTTCCAAGTAAAGCACAAAGACACTGAAGCAGGAACACGTGGTCTTTAGGAGCAGGCAGATGAGGGAAAGAAAACCTCTTGAGCTGCAGAGCAAAGGTTTCCTTGTCAAGCTCTTCTTTAGTCAAGGCTTCCTGAACTGTGGACCCCAAACGAATCATGGGCATACTGTTCACTCGTTCACGTCCCTATCTGAGTGTCTTCCATGGGGCAGGCATCAAGCTACGCTCCCACAGCTACAGCTGATGGGCATGGCAACACAGTTCCTATCACTGTGGAGTTTACATCCTGGGGAGGTAGAGACACCCACCAATTCCATCCCAGTGCAGTAAAGGGGAAAGAGAGGGTACTGAGTGTTTCCCGGTCCTGCAGGGAGAGCGGGGTGCTTACTGGGGGACCTGAGAGGTGAGTAGGGGTTAGCCAGGAGAGGAAACATCAGTGCAAAGGTCAGGCAGGCAGAGAGAGCATGGTACGTTCGAGGAATCTGAAGTACCCCGGAGTGGGGAATGGGGGTTGGTGAGGGTTGAACCTACAGCTTGACATTCAGTAGGGTCAGATTCCGAAGGGTCTTTACACTTATTAGCAAGTCCAACCCCACTTTCCATGAGATCACAGAATGGGCACTGAAGTGTTCTAAGTGAACTAGGTGGTAGTGTGACCACATTTACTTTTTAGGAAAATCGCTCTGCTGGTAGCATGGAGAAGAAGCCACAGAGGGCAGTCCTGAAGGCAGAAGACCCAGCAAAGCTTCTACTCCGTTCTCTGCAGGAAGGGGGACAGGGGCACATCCCACCGCTGGGAGGATGCAGACAGGGGGCCAGATTCCTGGCAAAAATGGAGCTAGCGTGGGACAGAATGGAACTGGACGTGTGAATGACGCTCTGGGGAGACAGGGATTTCCAGCTTGGGCAATTCGGGGTGAGCTGCTGCGGGGCCACGGAGATGGGAAGCCCAAGGCGATGATCAACTTGGAGTAAAGACGGGAGTTAATTCAGATTTTAAGTCACAGAATCTCTTTTAGTCCTTACTCCCCTCCTTCCTTCTTCAAAGGCTTCCCAACCTATTCAGGAAATCCTACAAAAGGAGAAGCAGGGTTGTACGGGGGCACAGGCCCCTGTCCCGACGCCCCAGCCAGAGCGGGGCGCCCCCGGGGTTACCTCGAGCTCAGGGTAGCTGAGCACCACCAGGGAGGCACAAGCGCTGACACTGTCGCCCTTCACAAAGGACACGTCCACGCCCCCGACCCTCTGCAGCCCCGAGAAGGCGGCGTCCCGCTGCCACGCCTCCGTGTCCCGGTCCACGACGAGGGCCTTCAGCCGGGCTTGCTCCCTGAGGGCGACACACGTCCAGCGGACCTCCCGACCCCGCACGTCTGGGCGCGGGGTGGGGAGAGGTGGAGGCTCTTCCCTGGGGCACTCCCGGTCTCACCACCCGCCCCGAGAACACCCCTCCGCGGTCTCACCACCCCCTTCCCGGGGAGCCCGGCCCCGGGAACACCCCTCCGCGGTCTCACCACCCCCTTCCCGGGGAGCCCGGCCCCGGGAACACCCCTCCGCGGTCTCACCCCGCCTTCCCGGGGACACGCCTTCCGCGGTCTCGCCCGCCCTCCCCGGGAAGCCCGGCCTCGGGGACAGCCCGTCCACGGTATCGCCCCCACCTTCCCACCGCCCCGAGACCCGGCGCCAGAAGCAAGCGCGGCTGACCCCCGCAGACTACAACTCCCGAAGGCCCTTTCGTCCGCGGGCCGGGCCCCCGCAGCCCCAAAGTCGCTCCGGTCCCCGAAACTTGGCAGTCAGCCAACCCCATTACCGTTTCCAGAGCGACAGAGTCTCCTCGGGCGGCCACGCCACCGCCTCCCGGGCCATGGCGCACCCCCAAGCGCCCCTTCCGGTGGCGTCACTTCCCGCTGCCGTCATTTCCGGTGGCCTGCGCGCAGGCGCCCGGTCGTCCTCGTGGGCTTGGAGCGGCTGGCTGGGGCTCGGGGTCCGAGCTGTGTGTTTCCAGACGCCGCCGCCTGGTGGCGGGAGGCTCGCTGGAACCCGCCCCCGACCCCAGGCCCCCTCAGCCCCCCTCCCCCCGTCGCCGCCCCCCAGCCCCCACCCCGGCGACCCGAGCGGCACGTCCGGACGCACGCTGGCAGGAGCGTGTGAGCGCGTGCGCGGGAGTCGTCGTCGGGTCGAAGGCTCGGGCGGCGCTTAGAGCAGCCTCGTGCCTGGACGGAGGAGCAGCAAAGCCGAGGGGTGGGCGGATCGCTGTGCGCTGCCGGCGGGGAAGGGCGACAGCAGGGGTCGCTGGTACAGCGCTGTCGGCCCGCGGCCCGGGAAGGGCGCCGGTCCCCAGGCTCCTGGCGCAGGGAGGTGTGCAGTGCACCCCGGAGGAGCAGGGCGGGACGGACCCTCCCTCCCGGCCCTCGCTCTCTCCTTTGGCTTCACACCCCCGAGCGTCAGCCCCGACCGCGGCACTGTGGTTTTAGGTCCAAGGACGTCGGGGAAAGTTCTGGAGGCAGGACGCAAGTCCTCCCCGGGCCAGACTCGTGGGTCGTGGCGGGCCCAAAGCCTCACCCGCTGTGCTACACGCAGACAGCGGTTGGAACCCTGACTCTTAGCTCCAAGCTCCTCCCTTGTGCCAGGCCTTGTGCTGGATGTTGGGGCTACGGCTTCCTCGGGCGCAGTCGCACGGTGGCCTGCTGCAGTGAGAATGACCTACCAGCCGACTTTGGACTGGCCCTGGGGAAGGCCTCGCTGAGGGGGATAGTTAAGAGGAGGGCCGGCAGAGGGCACAACGCGCGTACGGGTCCTGTGGCAGGCAAGACATTGGTGTACTTGAGGCTCGGAGGGCGGCCAGGGATGCTGACGCGTAGGCGCTTGACCCATGGCGTATATGCTACCAGGGGGCGCAGAGCAGGCTGTGGATAAGAACTGTAGTCTGAGTATACATCTCAAAAGGAAACAGGGACGTTTGAGGTTCAGGAAAGACGTAGAGCATCTGACAACTGACGGGGCCTTGAAGGATGGGCAAGCGTTCAGCAGGGAGAAGAAATGAGTACTACTTCTGAGCGCCCACTGCACGGCAGGCACCATGCCCTGTTGTTTACCGGCACTATCTTCTTTCTCACCACAGCACTGAGAGGTATTTTACACGTCGAGAAGTCGGGGCTTAAAGAGGTCAAGGGCTTGCTCGAGGCCGTAGAACTGGCAAAGGGGAGAGCCAGGATTCACACCTGGGTCCGTCTGGGACACGGACATGTTGTGTGTCAGCCTTGTCATGGTACACAGCGGTGAGCATGAGGAGGCCCTTGGATGGGGACTGGGGGCCATTCGTGGGCCTGTGGAGCTGGGGCCGAAGTGGCTCTGGGCCATGACTCTGCCGTGCTGCAGGGTACAGGCCGGCAGGGGCGGGGATGCTGGGCCTCTGGTACTCTTGTCCTCAGGTTGGGGGTGGAGGCACGGGGCAGGGTTGAAGGCAGGTCTGTGTAGGGCGTGCAAGGTCTTGGGGTAGCTTGTGTGTGCTCCGGCTAGGGCTCCTCCCTCCACTTCTCTCTGCTCTTGCCCAGATGGCTCCCCCAAATCCTCCCGCCTCCTCAGAAGGAAGCAGGGTCCTGCTGTCCCCAGGACCCTGATGAGGTGAGAACAGCATTTACCTTTTTCTGGTGCTGCTTCTCCAGAGGTTGGAGCTGAGATTCACGATGCTCGTGCGTAAGCTTAATTAGTGACCAAGAAGGGCTTGGAGAGCGTTGCCTGAACCCAGGAATCGCCGACACCTCTCATGGTTGTCTCAGTTAATAAATGATGAAATCCCACGGCCCGGGACAACAGGTACATAATTTACACACACAACAAGGTCTTAAAGAAGAGATAGTGATCAGTTATGAAGAGTTTCGGGTGAGTCACCACCAGCCTAGTGACCGTCTCTGCCTGGGCCGAAAGCAGAAGGAGCCCCGACAGGGAAATGTGCAGGCGGCTGGATGCGATCAGAGAGGGGGAGGGGGAGGGGGAGGGGAAGGTCGTGGTCGGTGAGGGCGCGAGAAGGAAGGGGACGGGTCCGTGGGCTTGAAGCAGAAACTGCGGGGAGGCGGGTGGTCTGGCAGCAGGGGCAAGCCCTTCTCCGGAAGACTACAAGTTCTCTCCCCAGGGAGCCTTTCCGTTAGGAAGAGAAAATACAATTTTCCCCTAATGTGGTATTTTACCACTCAAACGTGAGGGGGCCGCTGGGAGCGGACGGTTTATCTGTTGCATGTATTTCCTTGTGCGGAGGACCTGTTGTTCCCACCCCACGGCCCAGCCTGTGGACACAGCGCTCACACCTCTGCTGGAACACTGTTTTCCAGTGATGGTATCTCAGGCAGGGAGTGTGGCTGCACCCCGCTGAGGCCGAGGCTGAGGCTTCTGCCCCAGAGTCTGGCGCCTGGCGAGCAGTGGCCAACTGTGGATCCCGGGCTCTGCTGTCTTTTTGTCCTGGCGAAGATTTACTTCCCACCTTCTACACCAGAGTGAACACTTTCTGTCCGGAACCTTCCACTTCATGGATGCATCTACGAGTACATTTCCACAGAAAACCAAAACCATTCCCCAAAGCTGAATTAATGTCTACTTGCCATAAACAGAAGCTCTGCCCTCAACGAGGAGGATTCTTTAGCAGCAAAACTCAAGTTTATTAAAACAAATATGACAAATATAATAAAATTTACATTTGCCTGTGCTAGGCCAGATAATGCTAGATAGGACAATTAAGGCTTTGAAAGCATAGCATACAAAACAAAATACCTTCATTAAAAAACCCTTCATAAAAGTGTGGGGGGATAAAATTCCCAGCCAAAAGAAAGTTTGACAGCACAAGACTGACACCCAACTCCCCCCGTGAAGATGTGGCACAGTGAGGACCCAGAGCAGCACCTGATGGCCACACCAGCTCTGTCCCAGCTTGGAGGTATCAAAGGAATTCCAAGTGCAAGTCGAGGAGTTGAACAAAGTCCCCCTCCATTAAATGGGCAATCCAGGTGGATTTTTTGCATAGTCTAGCATGGCGGAACAATCCTTGGTGACTAAGTGCACGTGGTGGTTGTATCAGATTAATCGCTGAGGGGTCTGGATTACCGTGCGCCCCCTTCATCAGACACAGAAGACAGTGGGGGTCGGCTTCTTCCGCCTGCAGCTCCCTCCACTGTGGCCGCAGGGTGACAGCGGTCCTGGAAGTGTTTTCTGTTCCTGTAGCTCTCACCCCGAGGGCCTGATTTCAAGTTGACTGAGTCATTCACTCATTCCGAATGTACACTGAAGACATCCGCCTCTGACTTGTGAACAGTAGGCATCTCCGTGCTAATGGGTGCTGAGCCACCTGGGAGCAGGAGTCAGTCCAGAGGCCACAAGTATCCGAGGGCATTGTGCAAAAGAGGCACAACCTCCCAGTGAGAAAAGAGGTACACGATCAGAGCTGGTCGACTACTGTCTTCTCCTTTTTCAGAAACTTAGCTGGTTCTGTATTCTGAGTCTGTTTTTATGGCATGGCCGAGACCCAGAGGAAGAACAAGATAGTCACATGTGCGGGACATCGAGGTCACATCAAGACCACACATTTATTTAGCATGATGCTGGACAGTCCAAAAGTTCGCAGGAAAATGCCAGAACCCTGCCTTTGATCCAAGGTTAATTGATAAACTTTCATTTAAAATGTTAAAACCCCAAGAATCAGAAGCAAATCTGGCCATCAAGCCAGTCTCTTGATTGTGTCAACGAGGAAAGCTGTGACCCGTGAAACTCCGGGGGGGGGGGGGGGCGGGGGGGGGGGGGGAGGTTTGGCCTCAAGGCATTCACAGAACATGCTGACTTGTATTTGGGAGGAGACAAAAAAGCGTCTGGCACTTTCTCAGGCCTTCATGGAAACCCACAAATATGTGTACAATACACGGGACTCTGGAGATTGGAAGGAAGGGATTGGAAGGAAGAAACAAGCCGGGTTCTCCTCTATGAGTGCGGAATAAATGAGAAGGAAAACAGAAGCAAAATCAACAGCCCCGTTTCCCCTCTCGTTCTGGAGAGAGAGGGGCCAAGGTGAGTGCGTGCCAGTCTCCAGCTGGCGAGCTGAAGGCACCGCCCACTGCTGTCATGGGAAGCTGAGGAGCACGTGTTTGGTACCCTCTCGGAATTGAAAGGTGGTTGGTTCCGTTTTCACGGCATCTCCAGTTATCCCCTCCCCCTGGACAGCACTCACAATCTGATGAGAAAGATGTAGAATGTGCACGTTTCCTGAAGCAGCGTGGCACTCCCAGCTCTCCGTGGCACAGCACACGGGGGTCCTGCAGCCCCCTAGGAAGCCCCAGCTGGGGTGGTGGCAGAGGCGCGCAGAGCAGACTCTACCTCACTTGCCGACCCCGTTTCAGCTCAGCAGCCAGGCTCCACACGGGGACACAACTGCACAACAGTATCTTCTCTGGGAACTGGAATTCCAGCTCAGGAAGAATTTCACTGTTTTTGGTTTCCATGTAACTTGCCAGAGTGTCTCTCAGGCTGAAAAACCAAGGAACAAGAGACAGAAGGTTAAGTGGTCTCCCATATAACGCAAGGACACCATCAGGGGTTGTCACTGTCTCCAAGTGCTCATGGAGACCATCAAAGTCAAGTCAACCAACTACTGAGTTCCTGAGTGGGGACTAGAACCCGGGGTGCAGGGCTGAAGGACGCACCTGCTGCTTACCACACCACACTACACAAACAGCACAGAACAGAGTTGATCCTGGTAATGGCCGGGTCACGATCCTGTAAACACTCTGCTAATGTGATCTGCTATATGAACACACAGCCTCACCATTCAAAAAAAGCTTGTATTCCATCTCATGTTTTATATTAACAAAGACACTCAATTTTCTAGGAAAGGGATCTTTTTTCTCTGCCCCAGAAGTCCAGGATAGTAAAGACTTGTTGAATACGTTCAAAGAATATCAAGGTATGCAGGTATATGCCAGTGTAATGGAAGAAAACTGTAAATATGAAGTGTGCTGGTGAGAACTGGGATTAGATTATCTGTTTAGAAAAACAGGAACCAGGGGCGCCTGGGTGGCTCAGTTAAGTGTCTGCCTTCAGCTCAGGTCATGATCCCAGAGTCCCAGGATCGAATCCCGCATCGGGCTCCCTGCTCCACGGGGAGTCTGCTTCTCCCTCTCCCTCTGCTGCTTCCCCCACCCTGTTTGTGCTCCTTCTCTCTCAAATAAATAAATAAATAAAATCTAAAAAGAAAGAAAGAAAGAAAGAAAGAAAGAAAGAAAGAAAAACAGGAAAGGTAAATCCCTCACATCACACATAAATAGTAAACTGGTTAACACAGCAGATGTACATGAAACTATAAAAGCACAGGAAGGAAACATGGCAGAATACTTCAAAACCTTTGGATAAGGAAGACCCTTATAGCTATATTTTCCTAGTCCTTATAGAAAAATTCTGTCAGATCTGGCTTTCTGAAATTAAAGACTGAGGTAGAGCGTTTGTAACATACCAAATAAAAGGTTAATCTTAAATCTTTTAACATTATGAAAAAAGAGAAATAGCCCAAAAGAAACATAACAGATATCAACAGATAATTCAGGGGAAGATACAGAACTGGCAAATACATTAGAAAAATGTATGCAGCTTCACTAGGAAATAGGAAAATACAAGTGAAAATGAGATCTCTGTTTTTGGCCATTTGATTGGTAAAACATGTAAAAGACAGATAATATCCAGTGTTGGGTATTCTCACATACTATACATTGGTGTGGCTTTTTTTCTTTTTTTTTTTTTTTTAAGATTTTTATTTATTTATTTGACAGAGAGCACAAATAGGCAAAGCGGCAGGCAGAGGCAGAGGCAGAGGGAGAAGCAGACTCCCCGCCGAGCAGGGAGCCCAATGCAGGACTTCATCTCAGGACCCCGGGATCATGACCTGAGCCGGAGGCAGATGCTTAACTGACCGAGCCACCAGGCGCCCCTGGTTCCTGTTTTTCTCAACAGATAATCCAATCCCAGTTCTCCTTGCCAGCACACTTCATATTTGTGGTTTTCTTCTATTATGCTGTCTGGCCTTATACTTACTTACGTTGATATTCTTTGAACTACTAAGTATTTACCCCAAAGATACAAATGCAGGGATCCGAAGGGGCACCTGCACCCTAATGTTTATAGCAGCAGTGTCCACAACAGCCGAACTGTGGAAAGAGCCAAGATGTCCATCAACAGACGAATGGATCAAGAAGAGGTGGTCTATATACACAATGGAATATTATACAGCCATCAGAAAGTGAAATCTTGCCATTTGCAATGATGTGGCTGAAACTAGAGGGTATTATGCTGAGTGAAATAAGTCAATCAGAGAAAAACAGTTATATGATTTCACGCATTTGTGGAATTTAAGAAACAAAACAGGAGCATAGGGGAAGAGAGGAAAAAATAAAACGAGACAAAATCAGAGAGGGAGACAAACGGTACAAGACTCTTGGAACAAACTGAGGGGTGCTGGAGGGGAGGGGCGTGGGGGGTGGGACAACTGAGTGACGGGCAGTAAGGAGGGCGCGGGATGGAATGAGCACCGGGTGTTATCTAAGACCGATAAATCACTGCACTCCACCTCTGAAACCAGTAATACATTATATGTTAATTACATTTAAATAAATTTAAAAACAGAAGTTATGGGATATATATACAATGGAATATTAGTCATCAAAAAGAATGACGTCTTGCCATTTGCAACAACATGGGTGGAACTGGAGGGTGTTATGCTGAGTGAAATAAGTCAATCAGAGAAAGAAAAATACCGTGTGATATCATTCATGTGGAATTTAAGAAACAAATCAGATAAACAAAGAAAAAAAGAGCAAACAAACAAACACCAGACTCTTAACTAGAGAGAACCACGCAGCGGTCACCAGAGGGAGGTGGAGGGACGGATGAGCACACGTGTCCTGATGAGCCGAGTGATAATGTACGGAACTGCTGAATCACTACCTTACACACCGAGAACTAATATAACACCATGTTAACTACACTTAAAGAAAAACAGAAAAAAATTAAAAATAAAATGCACATCTCTGACGTAAGTACACTTGTTATAATGAGAACATATGACTTCTGTAATTGTTTTTAAAAAACCCAACAGAGACCAAACCCAAAAGGCCAGTGCGAGGGGGGCCTGGAGGGCGTGAGACTGCAGGGCATGGGCTTCTGACGTGGGATCTTCCATGTCCTAGAAGATCTAGAAGATCTCGGGAGAGACTGCAGGACACCCCGTGTGCGCCGGGCCCACCCGCAAACGAACCCCTACGTACGTCCACTCAGGTTTGAAGGTGTCCTTGGCCTGGGGGCTCTTCAGTTTCAAGATCATCATTTCATGAAGCTCCAGGAGGAAGGAGTCAAGGTCCGTCTGATTCAGGAAAGCGCTGAGGCACTTAGCATTTTCTGGGCTGAGACCTACTTTGTACTGGGCACTGATATCCCTGAAGGGCTCCTAGAACAAACCAGAGCAGAGGCAGCAGGAGGCTGGGAGGAGGCAGGGCGGGCCCCCAGGCCAGCGGGGGCGGGGCTGCACTCACCTTACGCAGTCCGAGCAGCTGTTCCGACCTGTGGGCCGACAGGAGTTGCCAGAGGGCAATCGTGTGCTTCAGCTGGCATCTGCTGAAGGCCTGAAAGGGAAACAGGGGCGAGGCTGAGCGGGAACAGGCAGGCATGGTGGCCCTTCTGCTCCCGGGCTCCTGATCCCCCTCTCCATGGACACGGACGCCTCCTGCACGCATGCACCAGCGGTGGGCCTAGCCTCCGGAGTGTCGTCCCCCCGCTGCCCGCCCCATCTCAGAGCCAGTCCCATGGCGGGAGAGGCAGGTGGCTGGCGTGCTGCGGGGGGGGCATCTGTGACGTGCCCAGTTCAGAGTCTCACATTGTGGGTGCATCCCTGCCTCTAGCACCAGAGTGTGTTCTGTGGACCCCGAGTGGCACTAATCCCGGCAGGAAGTGGGGAGGGCAGTGTGGATTAACCTGCAAGAGAGCCCCAACCAAGACCCACCGTTAGAACCAGGGCTGTCTGGTCGCCCATGCGCAGCTCGTCTTGGACATACACATTCAAGGACATGTCCGGATCGCCGCCGGCCGTGCTCAGAAACCCCAGAGTGACTTCGATGACAGACAGAGCTTCGCACACATCACTGAAGGACAGCAGCTGCCCACAAATGGCGCTGACGGCTGCGTTGGGGAGGGGTTTCTAGGAAATCAGAGATGGGACAGGGGTTCATGGCTGGGGCTTCCTGGGCATCGCTACCTGGCAAGAACACTGGCCTTGTTCGCTGCCAAGGCCATAGGTGGGACGACCCTTCTAACAATAAGGACAGTTAACACTTAGTGACTCCTAAGTGGCAGCGGTATCCGGATTCCTTACACAAACAGGCATGAAGTTATCGCGTCCTCAAAGCAGCTCTGTGAGGAGATTCATACGGACGCACGCACACACCAGACACACACACCCCACACACATAAACCTGAGGAGCACAGACATAAGTTCTCTGGACCTTCTGCATCAGCATACTCGGTCATGACATCATTACTAAGAAACAAATGCGGGATTTCAACAAGAACACTTTTGCTGATTTGCGTCCTGCTTGCCCTCCAGAAAGAGCAGTGGGCCCAGGGAACTCGGGAGGCCCCCCTGCGGTGCCCCCAGCCAACGCCCAGAGCAAGGCTGCACAGTCCCCACGGGAGGAGAGCACCGTGACAGGGTAAAAGCGCCATGCACCCGGTAAGGTGTGTTGTGATCACCTGTGGCAGTTTGTTCCTGATGTCCGTAAAGAGATGTTCATAGTTCCAGTCCCGTCTGTACACCAGAGTGGGTAGTCCCTAAATTGAGAAAGAAAACAGTCTCTGGACACGGAATCCACCATGGAGGTTTCCTGAGCAGTAACTCCACCGCAGCACCGCACCGTCCAGAGCGCCGCCAGGCAGAGCACGCCGCCTTGTGGCCCTGTGATGTCTCTGTGGACCCAGGGACACAAGGGACCCGGCCTCGCCTCGACAGCCACACAGATGCCTCATGTAGGATGCTGTGGGCTGGCGAGCCCCTGGGGACACAGGAACGTGGGGCCCTCCCGTTCGTGTACTCCCCCAACCACGACTGCGCACAGCCTCGCACGATGCAGTCCCTGTGCTAGAACAACAGGGATGGCAGAGACAGTGAGAGCGGCCCGGGGCGCCGTCAGTTCAGAGCCTAATTGCGGGCGGTGAGGGAGCACACACCCCCCATGCACAAGGTCTCTGACCGGACCTGGAAGGAAGAGGAACAGCCCAGGTGAACGAACAGAGATGTGAAAGTGCACAGGGTGTTTGGGGAAGGAGGGTGGTCCAGTGCTCGAGGCCACAGGAGTCCATGCAGGCCGTGAGAAGTGGCTGGAGACAGGCCAGGACGAGCAGCACGGGTGTGCTGTGGGATGGGACATGCACCCCACAGGCACCAGGATGCCCGTTGGGGTCGGGCCATCACCAGGGAGTGACGGGAGCCAGATCTGGCTTCAGAATATGGCCTGAAGACGTGGGAGGCAGGGAGTGGTGGGGGCTACTGCAGCGGTCACACCTGAGGTGGAGGCTGGGGGCAGAAGCAGGGGGCTGGGGCAGCTACATGAGGCAGCTGCCAGGGCCATCAGGGGCAGGAGGTAATGCCATTACTATGGTGGAGAAATCCAACAACAGGTCCGTTGGGACCTGCCGAGACCCTGGCTCAGTGGCAGCTCAAGAGAGCCATTGGCCTTGAGGTATGGCCAGGAGTGGAGTCCTGGCCTCTGGGGGGACACACGGCTGGACGGTCATCCTCGCTCCCACTCACTCTGAAACTGCTGGATAAAAGCCACACTCGGGCCAACTTTCACCAAACAGATGTGCCGACCCAATAAGTACCAAGGGGTCAGCCGCACCTTGAGGGTGAGCCTGGGTTTGCCCTGCAGGAAGCGGCTGGTGATCTGGCGCTGGATCTTCTCCAGGTCGACCTCCTGCAGGGTCTCCTGGCCTTGCTCCACCTGGTACTGGCAGTTGGACAGAATCAGCGGCATCAGGTCCCGCTCAACCTCGTAACTGATGACGTGCAGGTCTGTGATCTCGGAGGCATCGACGGAGTAGCTGAGGGACACAGAGTCGCAGGACTCAGTGTCCCAGCAGGCACACGTGGCCCGGGACTCTGGGCCACAAAGAGCCAGCTCCCAGCTGAGGTTCCCAGTTCGAGCAGATGAACATGCTGCCGGGCCTGTGGACCCTGAGAGCCGGACCGAGGTACAGAAGCTGCCGCCTCCGGGCTCACGTCTGTCCTGGCGGGCCCAGCGGCCCCAGGTGAGCCCGCTCAGAAACAGCTTCCCCTGCAGGCATGCACTCACCTGCTGCCTCCGCTGGAGAACTTCTCCACGGTGTAGACAATTTCGTTGTGCAGGCTGATCAAGTAGCTGACTAAGGCGGTGGAACAGAGGCCCTGGCCACGGCGACGAGGCAGCATGACCTCGAAATCAGTGTCCATGTCCAGGTCGGCGGCGCAGTAGTCTTCTGGCAGCTTGACTTCACCTTTAGAGGACAGGGTGTTGCAAGCAGAGGCCTCCCTTGGTCTCTGCCGCTGCTCCCAGCGCAACAAGGCTGGAGCCAGGGATGCTCTGACGGTTGTGCCTCCCACCTCTCCCCTGCGCTGACTGGCTTCAAACATCCTCAACTCCTTCCTGAGTCCGTATCAACACACCCAAGATGACTGGGGACTTAGTTTTCCCACTAGGCCATTTCACGTGTCCCAGACACCTCCACTCAGAGGGTCACAGGTGAAATGCATGTGGCACGGCACTCTGTGACCGCAGGGCTGAGTCGGGCTGGCAGCAGGGAGTGTGGCTCCTACCATTGGTCTGAAGTGACCTCCTCAGCTTATTCCATGTCGACAGAAAAATACCAACTCTTCTGTGGAGTAACTGCTTCAACCCGTCTGTCAAACAAAACACTCTTTTAGAGCCATGGAAACACCTACCCCGTCAGGTCCAACCAATGACATCTCACGGTCTTTGGAAAGAGCCCAACTTCACGCCTCTGGGCTCAGCCACGTGTATAAGCACTGACACCGAGCTCCAGCGGGTGGAGACCCGGCACCACGCTCAGCCATAGCAAAGCCTCTGCTGGGCTTTTGGGGTTCACGGCACCCACTGCTTGGCACTAAAAGCTGGGGGCGCAGAACACCCAGAGCCCTGACTGCACCTCTCCCAGCCCTGCTGCAGTGATCCCTTCGAGCTACCAAACATGGGTGGTGCCGACCTCTTACTAGAGCAGACCCGTACCTTCGTGGTGGCTGCTCATGAAAGAGCGGATGGATTGGTATTCAGCTTCTGAAACGTTCTGGAACCGCTTCACGAGATCCCTCTGCAGAGCCAAAATCTCAGGCAAGAAACTCACGAGTCTCAGCTCTGCCTCCTGGAGAGGGAAGCCCGGCCACGTGTTAGTTCACCTAGAACACGTTCTTGGGGAAACAGACTCTGGGGCTGGCTCAGGGCCCGTGTTTGCATTTGATCCGGTCAATGTGCCGTGTTAGGTGACGCCACATCAGGCTACTCAGACACGGGAAGAGGCCGTTCTGTCGTTCACCAGAGCCTGCCGCCTGTGTGCCTAATGTCCTGCACACCAGGGACAGTCCCTGGCCTCCTGGAGCTGACACATCATGTGTGTTTGCCAAAAACGCATGAAAGAAATCGGCCTCATGGGCCCCTGTGAGGGGCTGGGTGGGCAGAGAATCTGCCAAGAGCAGAAAGGCCAGGAATATAGGCAACCAGGCCGGGCATCCCTCCTGTGTGTCATCTGAGGACAGGACCCAAGCATCTCCAGTCAAATGGGATGGGGCAGCTCCGTGGGAGACCTAGGAACCCCTTCCCAGGGGAACTCCTGCCCTTTCACCGACCGTCAGACATTTCTGAGTCCCCAGACTTCTTGCTGGACTGCAAACGCTGGTCCAGGGGGAAGGACTCGACAGACAACTGTGGAAGACAAGCCTTCACGCGGAACAAGGCTGACACGGGGTATGTTTATGGTCTAACTGACGGGACCGACTCACCACACCGCTCCCTTCCCCCAGGGCCGGGTCGGGAACACGGGAGATTCTGGACTGTCTGATGAAAGTTTTTTCATTCAGCAGTCACTGACGGCCAGGTGCTCCTGGCACTGGGGGTCGGGGGTGAAGGTGAACAGACACCGCCTGGAAGATTTGAATCCTGCTCCTTCCTGCTGAATGACCTGGGGAGATACCACCCCGGCCCTCGCGTGCTTCACAGACTCCTGCTAACCCTGACCCGCCTATGGTTTTCCCCTATGACTTTACGCTTCAAACGGCCTCACAGTCTGATGTGTACGAGGACCCCCCTCTCTGGCCCCGAGTCTTCTACTACCAGCGTTCCATCAGAAAAGCGAAGCACTGACATCATCGGTTGGATGCCCCGCTGACTAAATAAAGGTGGACCCTCAAGTGGTCACTGTGGAGCAGCCTTACCTTCTGCAGGAACTTCCAGAGGATGGGCACGGCTTCCCGCCCGTTCTTCTGCTCTGCCACATGCTGGAGGTATTCCACGGTGACCCTCCTCCTGCAGGACCACATCTTAGAGCAGTGGACCACACTCTTCCGGGGCAGCTGACGCAGGAAGGCCGTCGGGTCACCGTACACGATTCTGGCCACAGGGTTGGAGCTGATCCGCTCATCTTGGCTGATGAGGGTTGTCACCGTCAGCAGGGCTTTCTCCAGATGCTGGGCGAGAGAACAGTACAGGGCCTGGAGGTGAGACCACTCCTGCAGGTGGGGACACCCAGTGGCTTCAGCAGTGGGCCATTTAGACAGTCTGTCCTACTGGGTCCTGCACGCAACCAGGCACTCACACTCCTTGTCTTTCGAGACTGCTTACAGCTCCTCGTTTGCAGGCTTCGTCTCTGCAGACAGGAGACTCCCAGACCTGTGTTCCATGCCCAGTCTTTTATTTCCCACTGGGCTTATTTACTCTCAATACTGTTCTTGTCTGACAGAGGAGGGACGAATCACACATTTCTGGTGGGTATCTACATGACAGTTTGTCTACCTGTTGCTCTCACATCCTGCTATAACAGGTGGGGGATGAAGAGTCACCTGCAACTTCCGGACTCACGGTAACTCCTCAACCTGCCCGCCCGGCCGCAGGGGCAGAGGGCACAGGGACAGCAGGACAGTGGAGTGGCTGGGGGGTCAACCCCTGGGCTGGGGCTCGGCCAGAGCCCCAACAGCACCCGGGTGCTCGCTGCCCCGAGTGCCTGGGGGACGCCCACGGTACCTGCCCACAGGCTCCCAGCCAGGCCGTTGGCCACGCACCTCCAGCCCAGGGAGAATGAGGGTCTGCATGGCCTTCTCCCAGCTATTTCTCTGCTCTCTGGTCGACAGTCTTGCATCGAAACCAAAAGGCCCTATAAGGAAACATGCATGGGTTACCCAAGGAACAGAAAGCACGGCAGCTCCATGAACAGGACCCAAGGATGACCAAATCACACTCCCTTCCAGGGGTGGGCAGGGCGCTTCTTCCTAAATTAACCTGAGTATTTAAAAATGGTCCTTGCTATTCCCACCAACCCCATGATCTTTGTGAAGATACAAATAAACAAGAAGAAGATAAAGTCACTCTCAGTGCCAGAGATAACTGTTTTACTAAGTTA
The DNA here is from genome assembly GCF_003265705.2 of Callorhinus ursinus. Classification (NCBI taxonomy): domain Eukaryota; kingdom Metazoa; phylum Chordata; class Mammalia; order Carnivora; family Otariidae; genus Callorhinus; species Callorhinus ursinus. The sequence continues at coordinate 2,278,056 of NW_027397130.1, forward strand.
CCTTATGGACCTTTCCTTTCTATGGATTTCAGTTTTTAAAATGGGAACATTAGCTCAGTGACCACAGTGGTTTGTTGCCTACTTTTCCACACAGCAAACTGTGGACACGTCAACACAGTCAGGCAGCCCTGGACAACCATGTCCTTAGGAAAAGCAGGAGGACCCCCAGACAGGCCAGGGGTCCAAGGAGGACAAGTCCCAACAGATTATCAGACACTGGTCTCTCGACGGTGATGACTCACATATCACCCATCCTGGATGAAACATGTCCATCGTGCAGCAGGGGCACTGCACACCAGGCTAGCTTTTGAAACTGCACAGCCCCCCTCCCGCCCCGCCCCGTGCACACACACATAATACCCCTGTGCACACGACCACACAGGATCACAGGTCTTAACCCGGTAGGGGAAACGCAAAGACGAGCTGACCTTCTGTGTTCTCTTCCGCATGCTTCTCCCTGCTTCCCTGTACCTGACTCAGGTGTCGTGAGCAGTGGCCCTGCCGTGTGCCACCCGCACCAGCGCCCCCCGGCCCCATGTGCTCACTCATGTGGGAAGGGTGGTGCTCCCCTCGGAGGAGGCTGCACAGCACGAGGTGCACCGTGGTGGCTGTCTCGTCGGCACTCCTCCCCAGCGTCCTCGTCAGCTGCTGCAGGTCACTGTGGATGTGCTCCTGCAGAAAGCCTCTGGGATCCTGCACCGGAGGCTTGATGATGTGCGTGAGAGCCTGCGAGGGCCACAAGACACAAGAGCTCGTCTATCAGGAGCCGGCGCGCCCGCACAGGCCCCAGGAAGGAAAGCCAGCTCCGAGTCAGAGGCCGCTTCTCAGAGGACGCTGGTGGGGCGGCGGGCGGGAGCACTGCTCAAGCAGAAGAGGCGAGAGCACCTGGAGCGACCGCGGTCTGGGAATGACTGCCTTTGACATCGTCAGCACACAACAGTCTCACAGCCCTGTTCTTAACTCATCAAAACCACACAGTGTATAACCGCCTCTCAAGTAATGTCTTCCTTCATCGAGATGCGTGTTTGTAAGCTTACGTGGGAACAGCCTCATCTCGAACCCATTAAAGCTACACTGTGTACAAACCTAAAAATAAAAGAATGTCAAAGCCTCAACGTTTGCTATCACGGTTAATGCACTTAGAGGAGACACAGTGTGCTTTCTTTCCCGGAGCTAGCCTCTCCGCTCCTGGGTGCGCACCAAGACATGGAATGCTCATTTAAGATGGATTTTCGGGGCGTCTGGGTGGCTTAGTCGGTTGAGTGTCTGCCTCTTGGTTTTGGCTCAGGTCATGATCTCAGGGTCGTGGGATCGAGCCCCATGTCAGGCTCTATGCTCAGTGTGGCGTCTGCTTGCGATTCTCCCTCTCCCTCTGCCCTTCTCCTCTGTTCCCTCTCTAAATAAATAAAAATCTTAAAAAAAAATAAAATGGATTTTATGTAATCTGATGGGTAGTTCCCCGACACCACCACATGCCACAGTGGGGAAATGAGGGTGTGTGAACGTTCTGTTGCTCTGTGGATTAGGGAACAGTAACAAGGGAGGTATCCTAATCCACGGGAGGCGGGCAGCACTCTGTAGGCAAAAGGACTCACTGTGAAAACCCACAGTGGGTTGTTAGAAACAAACGAGCAAACACAGGGCCTGGCAGGAATAGGCCGTGCTGTACCTGAGGACTCCAGGCAGCTCCCAGGAGCAGGGCCAGGTGAGTGAGCAACCGGATGAGCAGGAAGACCACTGGGGACAGCTGTCGGTCAGACACCACCGCTTCGCCTCTGGACAGTGGGGCTCCCAGCACATGGCCAGTCTGCGTTCTGTCTCTGTTGTTACTGGAGAGAACGAGAGAAGACGGTGGAGACTGAAGACAGCCATCCCTCCTCAGCTCTCGGGGCACACCGCAGGTTCCTGGGACCTGAGACGAGATCTGCCCTTCTGAAGAAAACGGTGTTCCAGGACTTCTTCTGGTAAGCCCAGACCTCTCGCCCCAGGGTCTTCTGTCCAGCCTCCCCTTCCTGGCTGAACACAGCCCACACCATTCTGTGTGAAGCGGCTGAACGGACTGGCTATTAGTGCGATCCCTGGGCCGCGTGTCAGGACAAGGTCCGCACCTGTGTCTCCCACCGCAGTCACCACGGGGAGGGGAGCACGCAGGCTAAGGACGGCCCGAGTTTGGGACGGTGACATCGACATCGGGACGTATGTACATCGATCTCATTTTCCCAAACTGAAAACTGGGATTGAAGGTCTGGCAAAGAATTTCATACCACATCCAGATGGGAGGCGCAGTAGGATAGATACATTCTGTCGCACAAATACTGGACATTCTAGAACATTCTGATGGTTTGTGGAGATAACAGACTAGGGTATTTTAAACTATAACAGCACCAGAAGAGCCAAAATGTATGCTGGCCACAGGGAGGCCCCAGCTGCCATCTGGGGGAGCACGGGGAACCACGCTCATCTCGAGCGAAGGCTGGGTTAGGGACACCAGCCATGCATGTGGATTCTGGAGTGTCTGGTAAGAAGGACCATGTCTCCTTCACTTCCCACAAACAGCGGAGGAAGTTAAGAGAGTTTACAAGTGAGACAGCGTGAGCTCAGAGAGACAAAAGCCCAATCTGTGGCTCTGCGGACTTCAATGTCCCTCTGAATTAAGTCAATTGTGTGTGTCAAGCATATTTCTACAGGGGCACGCCCCAGGCCCACACAGAAGACATCTGGATAAGACATATTAACGTGTGGTCTGCTTTGCATTTAAGAGCCCAGTCAGCCAACGACAGATCAGACACCTCACTGTGACATGACCACAGGGGCCTCGGCATTGAGACCGACGTGACACAGGCCCAAGTGCGTAATAGTAATTAATATTGTACTTAGCAGCAATTTATCCACTGGAATAAAGATAGCCCAAAAAACCCATGGTCTGATCACTTAGAAAAGAAATACACTCTTACATACTCGATAACTTGAAATCCAGTCTCAGGTCTGTGATTAATCCCTCCAATTAGGGCACCGCAGTCAACACAATGGCTCTGTTCCATTGGCCTGCCACACTAGGACAAAGACAAACGCGCCTGAGCTCAGTTTTGGAGGAGTAGCGCTTCATGCACAAACACCACCCTGCAGGCCAATCCACACGTGGCACGTGGATTGCTTGTTCTACTTCGAGCATGTGCCAGCGACTGCAGGAGCCCCGGGACACAGGGCACATGCCCTGTGCAAATATGGTGCACGTGAGTAAATGTGGACTTTTTAAGCAGGAGAGACAACTTGAGTTTTACTCCCAAATAGACACTTTGTAGACAAATACGAAATCAGCCTTCCTTTCTCACATTCTCTGCTCTTCCCCGCTCCCCTGACCGCCTTACCACAGCTTCATTATTTAGCACCCGGAAACTACCGCAGCCTCCAAATTTAATTCCTGAACACAGTTTGGACTTTTTTATTAAAAAAAAAAAAAAAAAAAGGTAACCATATGATTCGCTCCTTCCAAAGCCTCATTTTTCCAAATCTGGTCGTGGGCTGCTGTATACTGTGAATCACAGCCTGTAACAGGCCAAACCAGCCTCAAGCCCCAGATCTCAGACCATCAGACTAGAGAGAAGTCTCGGGAAGAATGTGCTTTGCTCTCCCCACTTCATGGACGAGGAAGTGGGCGAAGCTCAGAAACATGCAGTGTATATATATCACCTTTCCTCCTCTAGGTCTCTCATTTACTTTGTTCGGTTGAACAGCCTGCACTGGGCAAGCAGAGGAGACACCATGAAGGGCCCTGCCGGGTGCCGCAGCAGGCAGAGGCGAGGCGCACACAGCTCTCTCTGCTGGGGTTCATCATCCAGAGTCTCTTTTTCCTGTCCTGTGGTGTCTGGAGCACATCTCCTCTAATCCAGCCTATGGCCCAGGCAAGCTCTCGCATGTGTCACTGACCCCATGCAGCCGTGGCTGGGAAGGATGGCTAGCAGCAGTTTTGTTTCCTAGAGGGACTTTGGCAATGTCTGGACACATTTTTGGTTGTCACCCTGGCAACTACGGGGCTACTGGCCTCTGGGAATTGAGACCAGGAATGCTGCTCAGCGCCCTACCACAGCCCACAGTGCTCAGGACAGCCCCACAATACAGAGGGAGGTCTGCAGGCCCTCTGCACTGTTTAGATGTTTGGCTGGAGCACCGTAAACAGCCCTGAAAAGAGTCTATGTTCTCTAGAAGGTCATGGCCCTCACTAACCTCTTCCCCCATGCCCCCCTGCTCAGATCTAGAGGAACAAACGTTTAAGCCCTGCAAACACCACCTTAAATACCAAGACTCACCTCTCCCACAGAGCACGGGTGGCCATTGGGACATACTGTTAAAAGAACAACAAGAGACAAGTTGGCTGGTGAGGTTTTACCTAACGACCCGAGGTTAAGAAAGAAAGCCAACGCTCTCCTCTCCGGCCTAACCAAACAAAACAGAGTACTGGTCCTGAGCACGTTAGTAAAAACTATGCATAAGCTTCATCTGACAGAGCAGGGAGAAACTCCGTTAGTCTCCTGCAGGGGCTGCTCTGGGAGGCAGCGTCGGCCTATTTTATACTCGCTCTTTCTCTTTGATTTTTTGTTTTTAAAGAGCATGGGTTTTTTTAAAGATTTTATTTCCTTATTTATTATATCGAGAGAGAGAGAAAGAGAGAGAGAGAGAGCGAGCGTGCAAGTGGGGGGAGGGAGGGGCAGAGGCTGAGGGAGAATCTCAAGCAGACTCTGCGCTGAGTGGGGAGCCTGACGCGGGACTGGATCCCAGGATCCTAAGGTCATGACCTGAGCCGAAACCAAGAGTCAGACGCTTCATCAACTGAGCCACCCAGGTGCCCCAAGAGCATGTTTCAGAACAACTTTTATAATGAGTTTAAAAGGATTATTTGCTCAGGGGCATCTGACGGGCTCAGTTGGAGGAGAATGTGACTCTTGATCTTGGAATTGGGGGTTCCAGCCCCACGTCACGTGCAGAGATTACTAAAAAAATAAATAAATAAATAAACTTTAAACAAAAAAAAAAAGAGGGAACCAGGAAAGGCCTGACTTTTTGTCTGTTTAAAAAAATAAATAAAAATTGAAAAAAAGAAAAATTACTTTCTTAGGCAACAGCAAAGTTTACATAAAGTATGGGTTGCATTACTTGGGCTCCTAGTTCTATATTTCAAAAAGAATTATCTTTGGGTCAAAAACTTGGCTGAGCTGGCCCCTGCCTGAGCCACTGGTGCGGCTCACATCAGGCAAAAGAAGCGTATGCCATGAGGATCCTCCCCTGGGACGGGACTCAGGAAGGGCCTGACGCACGTCCTCTGCGGTCAGCAGGGCGCCCTGTTCTGCAAAAGCCCCGACGGTGGCACAAAGCAGGCGGCTGGGACCCTCAGGCACAAACCACAGGGACCCCAGTTCAAAGCACAGAGGACGGTGACCCCGTCTCAGAATCTGACACTTACTGTACCAGCGGACTCCTTCCAGACCCTTCCAGTTCCGAGCTTGAGCCAGCAAGTCTTCGGGCATCGTTGGAAGATAAGCACTCTGAAAAGCCAGGAAAGCAGAGAAGGCTTCAGGAAGGTGAGAGACTGGGCTGGCTGCCACTGCCCTGGGGCGACAGGGTGGACTCTGGACTCTCCCTCTTCTCCACCAGGAAAACGGAACGAGGGCTCTTGCTGTCACTGTGGACTCGGGTGTCAAGTGGGACAGAGGCAGAGAGAGGAGCTACGAGACAGGCAGTTTCAACAGGTCCCCAGGGACAGGCCACCAGAGAAACCACGTCCCAGTCTTACCACCATGTCGGCTGGGGAGAAGGCCAGATTCTGCAGGGGCTCCAAGACTTCGCTGTGTCCACACAGGAGGACAACTGCAGTGTGAATAGCCAGTTCTGCCACTGTGCCCTCGAGGCTGCTGTCCCCGGCACCTGTCCTCAGCAGGGGCAGCGTGTTGGTCACAAGGGATGTTGCAAAATGTCTCATGTCTGGAGAAGACAGGACCTTGCTTTCCTCGATGAACTTGTTCAGAGCCTCACATTGCTGATGGGAAAAAATATCTTAATATTAGAAATATATCAAAGAAGAATATGATGTAAAGCCAAACATTTGCTCTTACGTCCCGCATATATGTTGACATGAATACTTATCAAATATGGTTCGAGGGGCAATTATCCAGACAAGAGCATTTCCACCTGCAAGCACAGCACCACACACCTGAGCACTAACTCCAACAGTTTCTCATGTTCTTGACTTTGTTTTTCATTGTAATTCTGAAAGTTCTGGGTGACAGACACAGCAAGTCGTTCCTCCACATAAGAAAGTTGAGGGGCGCCTGGGGGGCTCAGTTGGCTGAGCGTCAGACGCTTGATTTTGAAAGCTCAGGTCATCATGATCTCAGGGTCATGAGATGGAGTCCTGCATCAGGCTCCCCACTCAGTGCAGAGTCTGCTTCAGATTCTCCCTCTCCCTCTGCCCTCCCCCACCCTCTAAAATAAATAAATCTTAAAAAAAAAAGTAAGTTGAGAAGCCCCATCCTAGATAAAAAAAAATTATGGGCATAATTTGTTTGTGGCTTTTACTTCTATTCAGAAAAGCCCCTCCAGATCCAGAGATGATGAGCACCACTCTGAATGCAGACACTCACCTCTGGCTTAGGATGGAGGTTTGTGTCACGGAATCGGTACAAAGTGGCCACCTCTCTGAAGAGCGCTAACAGTAAGTGGGCCGCCTGCTGAGGGCCGGGGTTCCTACAGACCTGAAGCAAAAACCACAGACCCCAGTGAGGCTTGCAGCATTCCACACGTCTGCCTGAGGGCCAGAGTCCTGCTGGTTCAGCTCCTCAACCAGGGGGAGGCCGGGGAGCCTTTCCTGAGACCTGGATGCCCACTACCCTGCACCTCTGAGACCACGAGGCTCATAAACATTCTGCTGTGAAACGCAATGCACGGTTACCACATCACTTAGGACACAAGTAACAGAAATCACTGTCTGTTTTTCTGACCACTTTGCTGTTCCTTGAAACTTCTTCTGAGCAGAAAGAGGCTGTTTATTTACTTCCTCGCTTCCTGGCACAGCGCCAGGGTAAACAGGGACTCAAAGAGGAAGCAAGACCAGAACTGCTTAAAGATTAAATGCTAAAAACCCTGCCCCTTTATGAAAATAAACACCCCCGTCAGCATGGCCAGGAATCCAGGGAAGGAATTTCCCCAGTGCTGCTCGCGTGTCTGCCATCAGGGTGACATCGGAGGAAGTGAGGCTCCAGCAGGGTCTCAAAAGAAGTAACACATGTGAGAACTTAGGAGGGAGCTGCTGAAGGCCCTGGCCTGGTAGGTCAGCAGGTCGAGCAAATCTGTCCCCTAACTCCGTTGTTAATGGCCTCCTGTTTCAGCCAGGCACGCAGAGGCTGTGGACACATGATGCCCAACATGGCGTGTCGCCCTGGGGCGCCTCTTCCACTGGGTCATTTGACACTAACGAGGCAGATGCAGGCTCCAAGGGGCGCCATTTGGTACAGAGGGAGGCCTGGGGCCTGTCTTACCTTCGGACCAGCCACAGCAGCCAGGGGCTTGCACTCAAGGACAGCTTTGCCCACTGCATCACGAAGAGCCTTATATTCATCACCATGCACTAGGTATGGGTCCATCTGGCTTGGATGATCCTCCTGCAAAGCCCAGGAACACAGGGGTTAATCACAGGGGAGGGGGCGAGGGCAGGGTTAGCAAAGAACCATCTGGAAAGGTAAAGGACCCGGGTAACTGTTAGAGGTCCAGGCCTGGGCATGACAGTCCCCTGCTGTGTTGGCAGGTGCCTCCCCCTCGTCCAGTGAAGGGGTGAGTGGGGCAGGAGGCAGCGCTGACCCTGTCCCCACCAAGAGCAGAGACCAAAGGCAGGTAACTGCAGTATGTTCACTATACGCTCCCATTAGGAGTAAAAAGGAAAACCAGGATTTTTAGTGCAATTGTTATAACCCCAAGAAAGGGCTACAGAGGGACCCCCAAGCCTAAATTGCTACAATTCTATCATCCTCACTCTCATGCTTCCTATCTCTGCCTGCCGAGGAGAGAAAGGACTTCTGCAAGCTGAATTACTTTTTTTTTTTTTTTTAAGATTTTATTTATTTGTCAGAGAGAGAGAGAGAGAGAGCACAAGCAGGGGGAGCAGCAGGGGCAGAGGGAGAGGGATGCGGGGCTGGATCCAGGACCTGGGGTCATGACCTGAGCCGAAGGCAGACGCTTAACTGACCGAGCCACCCAGGCGCCCCAAGCTGAGTTACTTTTAATTTGCCGAAAGGAAAAGCCACAGAATCGTTCTTTGGCTTTCCCCACATCAACCTGGATCAGAAGCGGTGCCTTAAAGAGGCTTTTGTGCAGGCAGGCGACAAAGCAAAAGCACATACACACACCTGTCCCCCATGGCTGGCCGCCTCCACCGCATCACAAGCTGGCTCAGGTTAACCAAAGCGGAGGCACAGGGACCAGAGCAGCCGTGGGGTGCAGGGTGGGGGGGACACAAGTTCAGGTGTCCTCACCTGCTGCACCACAGCCTCCTGGGGAAGCACCCACTGTGCCGGCTGGCCTTGTCTGCAGAGGCGCTGCACAAACTCCATCCCTCGCTGGCTGGCGAGCTTCCTCACCAGGTACACTCGGTACCAGTCGTTCCTCCCTTGCCTGCAGAAGCGCTCCACCTGCTGCAGGTAGCCCTGCTTCTCCCCGACCAGTTCTGCAGAGCCTGAGAGAGGGGGGAGGGATGGTGGTCGAGAAGACCTGCTGCCCGCCTGTCTAGGACACAGAGCCAGGCCAAAGGCAGGTGCCCTGGTGGCCACGAGCTCACAGTGAACAAACCAATCAAAGAGAAAGGGGACATGGTATAGACCGGGGTCGCTCTGAGAACTCTCCAAATGTCTAAATCATGGGGTCTCTAAGCCCGGGGATAAAGAAAGGTGTAGAAGGAGACCTGCCTGAGCCCTCCTGAAGCTCGCTGAGGAAGTCAGAAGCCCTGTTGAGACACAGGCGGATCCTGGCCATCTCCTGCAGGTACTCCACTGATGCCTCGCTGGCTGGCTCCGGGCCACGCCGCCGCAAGTAGGTCTTCAGGAAGACCCCTTCCTCCCTCAGGTATGTCAGCTCCTTGCTGGTAGACAGAGCACTAGTCTTCTCATACAGTGAATCCTAGGGAAGAAAGAACCAGAAAAAAAAAAGCATGCACATCCCCCAGCCTTCCCAAATCTCTACCCTGTGACGGTGGAGAACAAGACAGAAATATCATAAGCTTGAGGGTAACTGTATTGAATCATGGCAAAAGAACATCCCTTTTTGGGTGGGGGCAAGAAGGAGGGGAAGAGAAAACAGAAAAAAACATGTCGTATGATCTAATTTTCTCACACACCTGGTAAAATTTGGGGAAGTAATAAAACAGGGAGAGTAAAAACGAAAAGCAGTCCTAGGCTCGCCAGCTGGAGATGAGCAGTTAAGTCGGGGGGCGAGTTTCTGTTCTCTGGCCCGGGCCACGCGCGCCAGGACACACAGCCACGGGGGGCAGTAGCGAGGCTGCGGAAACCGTTTGTGTGTGTGCATGCAGTGCACCTGTTCATTTCACCGATGAAAATTATCTTCTGTGAATCGTCAGAGACATTTTTCCACTGAATCAACTACACGGTGCAGTGAGTTTGGGGGAGTCGTGCAGGGCAGTTACGGCGCGCTCACCTCCAGGCAGCTGCTGAAGAGGATGTACAGCTCAGTTTTATCTTCAGTTACCAGGGCCTTCTCCTCCAACAGGGACAAGTAAGCCTGGATATAATCTTTGACTTCTTGGAAGCTATGGAAAGAGAAATAGGGTACCTGCTGGTCTCACTGTACCAAAAAAAAAAAAGAGAGAGAAAGTATCTGTCTACCTACCTACCTATCCATCTCCCTCTCTCTCTCCATATAAATATATACATACCCACATAGATATATACGTACAGTTTGTAACATTTTATTGAGAATATTTTATTTTTATTTACTTATTTTTAAAGATTTTATTTATTGATTTCACAGACAGCACAAGCAGGGGGAAGAGCAGGCAGAGGGAGAAGCAGGCTCCCCACGGAGCAGGGAGCCCGATGCGGGGCTCGATCCCAGGACCCTGGGATCATGACCTGAGCTGAAGGCAGACACTCAACTGACTGAGACACCCAGGCGCCCCAACTGAAAATATTTTAGGGCAATATTGGAGGAATATAAAATTCCATATTTTAGACCATCTGTTCTCAGACTTTTTGGTTTCAGAGCTCCTTTAGAGTCTTAAAAATTATTGAGAACCCCAAAAAGCTTTTGTTTATGTGGGTTGAATCTATCAATATTTATGATAGTAGAAATTAAAACTGAAAAAGGGGGAAAATATTTATCAACTCATTTAAAATATAAACCCATTACATGTTAAAAACAAATAACATTTTAAAAAAAAACTATTTTCCAAAACAAAAATTAATTAGTAAGAAGAGGGGCTTTGTTTTCCATCCATGCAAATCTCTTTAATGCCTGGTTTAGCAGAACTTAGCTGGACTTTCCCATCTTGCTCCTGCTTCTGGTGACAGTGAAGTAGATGAAGAAAATCTGGTCTCATACATTATGTCGTTGGAAAAGAAAGATATATTTTCATAGTATTTCCAGATGATGGTGAATATTTTTCTTTGACACAATACCAAAACTTGATAAATGATCATTTCTATAGGTTAGTTGCAATGTGCAATCTGAGACCACATCAATGTACTTTTCATACTCAATTACATTAAAATCAAATGACCTACCTTGCACTTGAATGGATTTTTTTAAAGCAATGCATGTTTCTGTGACATCATGCATTGGTCATGTGGAAAATATTGGTTCCCTGCGCTATGCAGATCTTGCAAATGTTGACATTTTTGTTCCACAAGATATTTTTAAAAGCCTCACCTTCATTAACATCACTGCCTGTACCACCAAAAAGCCTCTAAGTATGAGGAAGCTGATAGGTTTTGTTTTCCAGAATTCCAATATTTGCTTAAAAGCCTCAATTTTATCATTAGCCACAAACACTATCAGTTGCCGCCTTTGCTTGTTTTCGAGAAAATGCCTGCCAAGTGCCCAGCTCTGAATAACTGTGGTGTGCTGGTCATTCTCTCAAGTGCAAAAGCTATTCCATAAAACAAGAGGCCAGCTCAGTGGGTAACTCAAGAATTGCAGGAGAGATTTTCCTCGAGAAAACCGTTTACTTAAGTGTGCAGCCGGCGCCCTCTGTGTGCGCTTCTCATTTTGACAGGGTGTTAAAAAGTCCTGTCCTCAAGGGTGGAGGCTGAGTAAAACGAGTGGTTTCTGTGGCTTCATCTAGAACATTCTTACGTGAGGCTGGCATTTATTAACACTACACATGCACGAAGGTGAGAACCACGAGGGCTGTCACTCAGTTTTTCCTGGTGCTGGGACGCCGGCAGGGTCCTCCTTCACCGCTTCGGTAACATCACTGTAAGGACCAACGTGTTGAAAAAGGCGAGTACCATCCTGTAATGTTTTAAAATGGTTTTGACCCTGGGGGACCCCCCCAACGGTCCACAGACAGGCACTTGGGAAAGAAACCACAACACTAGATCCATGCCAGACCATACACGGTTCTCGCTCGGGGTGCTGTTGACACCCCATCTAAGCAGGAAGTACACAGCTGCAGTCCACACTTGGCGGAAGGAGGCACGACCACAAAGTGTGGCCGGCCTCCCTCCTGGTGTGGGGTGCAGGCGGCCTGGGGTGTGCGAGCCCAGGGTGGGGGAGCACGGTGCTCCTTCTCCACAACTCTGTGGCCAGTTGGTGGGCACCGCAAACAAAAATGCTCAAACTGCCAGAGTGCAGAAGCAAGTACTTCTCAACCCAGAGAATGACAAGGCAGATTTTAAATCGTGTTTTAGGTCTTGAGATTTTCTTTTTAAAATCAGTACTGGGGGTACCTGGTGGCTCAGTGGGTTAAGCATCTACCTTCAGCTCAGGTCACGACTGCGGGGTCCCAGGATAGGCCCCACGTCGGGCTCCTTGCTTGGTGCGGAGTCTGCTTCTCCCTCTCATGCTCATGCTCTCTTTCTCTCTCACTTACTCCCTCTCTCAAATGAATAAATCTTAAAAATCAAATCAAATCAAATCAGTTCTGGAGGTGCTTGGGTGGCTCAGTCAGTTGAGCATCTAATTCTTGATTTTGGCTCGGGTCAGGATCACAGGGTTGTGGGATCGAGCCCTGCATCGGCCTCTGGGCTCAGCGGGGAGTGTGCTTGAGATTCTCTCTCTCCCTCTGCTCCTCCCCCGCTAAAATAAATACACCTTAAAAAAAATTAAACAAAATGAGTTCTGTAGTGTTTAGTCTCTAAATATTGAAGAATGAAGCATTTACCCTTAAGGGTACTGTCTCACTCCCATTAACGTGTCTACTCTACACTATATGTCAAGATGTATGTGTGTCACTGACTACGTTTCCATTTCTCTAAGCAAAGAAATTCAAATGAGTACAGATCTCACACATTTATCAAAATGAGTAAAAATGACATGACATCAAAAGCGGGTCTTTTCAGATCTCAGGACAACTTGACAAATATGTCTTAAAAACCACTTTAAGGGCGCCTGGGTGGCTCAGTTGGTTGAGCGACTGCCTTCGGCTCAGGTCATGATCCTGGAGTCCCGGGATCGAGTCCCACGTCGGGCTCCCTGCTCCGCGGGGAGTCTGCTTCTCCCTCTGACCCTCCCCCCTCTTGTGCTATCTCTCATTCTCTCTCTAATAAATAAATAAAATCTTTAAAAAAAATTAAAAACCACTTTAAGGTATATAGTAAGATACTACTTCTATAATAAAATGCATTTTAAAAGCCTTTTATTTGAAAATCCTTCAGGAATCCTGTTTGAACAGACTATTTCACAAATGATGAAACCAAAAAAATAAAAAATAAAAAGCAAAATGAAATGTCCATAGATAAGGCTGCAGAAGATCCACGTTTTAAATGTAAATCTAATCTTTATTCTGAGTCTGCTTTGGGACACTTAAGTTAGAAACTGTTTCTATTGGAACTTATTTTTTGTTTACTTGAGAAAGAGAGAGAGAGAGCAGGAGCAGGAGGAGTGGGCGAGGGAGAAGCAGGCTCCCTCAGCAGGGAGCCCGACGCGGGGCTCGATCCCAGGACCTGGGACCATGACCTGAGCCGAGCGCAGACGCTCAGCGGACTGAGCCGCCCGGCGCCCCTGTCGGAACACTTCTTAGAGCATCTTGATTTTGCGATCACCTCAGAGAATGCTGCGTCAAGTCAGAACACAGGCTGAGTGTGCAAGGTGTCCTTGGAAAGAAGCCTCTGAATACAGATCAGCTTCCTAAGAATTTTCTATAATAGCATAATTTGACAAGAGCACTGAGCACTGGCACCATAGGGGCTTCTCTGTCCATTCACAGGATCAGAGAAACTGAAACGTTGAAATGAGGCGCAGGTGGCATGCAGGACCACGAAGGTGAGGGGACATTCTCAGCTAGCAGCCCCCGGATCAAGGACTAGGCAGCTATGTGAGGAGGCTCAGAACTGCCGGCTCCCGCCCACAGGTTCCCCCACACATCACAGCACCTCGCTCCTCTCCCTGAAATCTGCTTCCTCCTTGCTAACAAGGTGCTCGGGGTGACGCCAAACTCACGTGCCCAGAGGTGAAGAGGTCAGGCACACAACCAGTACAGATAAAGAAACCAGGAGGTCCCTCCTGGAGACGCCCCCCCCAATCCTGAACTTCCTACCAGCTCAGACAAGGGTGCTTGGCAGCAAAGCAGCAGCCAGGAGGAGGGAAGTAGGCAGCAAGGCTTTCTAGAAGCAAACCCCAAGTCAGCTGTGCTCACCTGTACTTCAAGAGCAGTTTCAGGACCACCGAGCGGATGACAGGGGTCTTATCCACAACATCATCGAATGGAGAGAGAGATTTGGTGTGTTCACGGTGTCCTTAAGCCAGAGGGAGAGAGGTGGCTCATGTTCCCATCAGCCATGAAGAAGTGGGACAAGGAACTGGATTTTTAGGTCCACAGGAAGAAAGCAACTTACTTTGGGAAGTGTCTCTTAAAAGCTCCTTTTGCACAAAGAGTAAATTTAGCAGAACATCGATCACCTCCTTCTGTGGTGGAGAATTATCTTTGAAGCACACGGTGGAGACCAGGTCCAGGAAGAAACTGTTGCACAGCTGCCGGACGCAGGCGTGTTTCTTGATGGCCTCCCTTGGGAGTGGTTGGAATGCACAGTCAACAGGCCTGCAGAGTGCGCTCCAGAATCCCTGCACACACAGTGCTTCGGGATTTGGACAGCATTCTGTGATTTTCAGTAAAAAGATGCAACCATCTTCTTGCACTGAGTTGGATATGTACCGCCTGATGCTACGCAGACTCATCCCTTTCTAGGAGCCCTTTGGTCCTTGGGACCAGCCAGCAATACCCTTTCATCCTAAAGTCTGCAAAGATCCCGTGCCCTGGGCTGGCTCTGCACACTTTCAGGAGGTATCAGAAGGGAGGGGAGCCATTGCCGGAGCAGAGCTGAAGGTCACTGAGCCCACAGAGCTTCCGTTCCTTTCTACTACTGCTCTGAAGAGCGGGGCCAGACAGGAACTAGCTTTGCCCTCAGGTCACTGGAGCCAAACTGGCTGTGTCCTAAGCTCCTTGGGTATCCTGTGATGGTTTTATCTAATTTATGACTTTCTGCTTTATTTCCTCTAACCATGTTGTCTCCCAAATCTACACTTGGATGTGTCTTGCAGAGGAATAATTTTGAGACACTGGGGGTTTATGAAGGTGACAGTCTCTCTTAGGATGGTTCTCCAAAGTCAGGTTCTCTAAGGTTAATACAGTTTATATTTCTGAATACTGTACTTGCCAAAAAAAAGGAAGAAAAAGAGAAGAAAGGGTGATCTACCTGTGTTCCTGGGACACGGTTAGAGAGTAGTCTTCTGGCAAGTCTGTTAAACAAAAGGGGCATCTCATCTGCCCTAAGGTGAGCCAGACCTTGATGCAGCTCAAGCAGAACACATGGTCACAGGGCAGGCAGACCGGGTCCTGGGCATCTCCCAGGCATACAGGGCATGGCTGAATCTCAACCCTAGAATCCAAGCAGGGGCACCGGCTCTGAAGCAGAGAAGCTGGCTGCGAGCAGCTACAGACCCCACACGTGCAGCGCTCCCCACCACAGGGATCTCCAACCGAAGATCTCACCTGGCGAGGGTCTTGCTGGCCTGGTCCTTGCACTTACGTAGAGTGCTCATCACTGCGACAAAAGGCCTGTATGTCTTGATGTCAGAGTCGTCCTGCAGACACTGACGGAGAGAGGGGCAGTGATGAGGAGGCTGATGAGCCATGAGAAAGGGCAAAGGTCAGCCAGGCAAGACCACTCTCCCCCGGGCAACACAGGGCACGCATCGGGCACCCCCCTAGCTGCTGGGCCCTGGGACCACCGGGTCAGCCTGCAGGGCAAGGCCTTTCTGCTTCTAGCAGTTTCTTTAGCTTTGAATGCCCTTTATCATTTTGCTGCATTTGGAGTAGGATGAGATTCGCCACTTCTGATTTTTCCCTCTTCCTCTTTTTCTCCGGTTCACACTTCTCCTCCCATTATGAGATCTTTCAAACTTTATTTTTTATTTCTTTTTTTTTAATTTAAGTACTTGAGAGAGAGAGAGAAAGCCTGAGAGCACGGGCAGAGGGGAGGGGCAGAGGGAGAGGGAGCAGCAGACTCCCGGCTGAGCAGGGAGCCCGATGCGGGACTCGATCCCAGGACCCTGGGATCCTGACCTGAGCCAAAGGCAGTTGCTTTACTGACTGAGCCACTCAGGTGCCCCAAGATATTTCAAATGATAACATAATGACCACCTGTGTATCCATCACCTAGCTTTAAGAAATCTTATCATTTTTGGAATATTTGTTGTAGATTATTTTTTAAAGAAACAAAACATCACAGATACAGCTGCAACTCCACATGTCCCTTCTGATCACATGGCCCTCCTTCCCCTCCCACAGAGGACCGCCTTCCTAAATTCCCATGTTCACTACATTTGCACGCGTGCATGAAGATCATGTTACTGTTTTGAATGGGTTTAGCCTCTGCATCAGTGATGTCACGCTGTACATAAGTTTTCGCTGCTATACGTAGGTCCAGATCACTCCTGTTAGCTGCTGTAGGGCACCCACTGGCGGATATACCAGTTACTTGTTTTCTGGTTAATGGGCATCTAGAATGTTCCCTTTGTTCTGCAATCACAGTTCTGCACCCAACATCCTTCCATGTGTCCGCCTGAGTATACCAATGGGAAGTTTCTCTAAGGCATGTGTTTAGAAGGGGAAGCACTGGATTTTAGGAGATGCACATCTTCAATGATGTAAGATAATGAGTGTGATGGGTGTGCTTCTGGAATTTTGGGCTTAGGCATGATGTTTGCAATAGATACCATTATCGGCATAAAGAGAATCCCCTTCTCTTTCCAGTTTGCCAAGAGTATCTTTTTTCCAAGTTACGAATTTTATTAAATGCTTTTTCTGTACCTTCTGAAATGAGCATTTAAGGTTTTACCTTTTGTTACATTAGCTGATAACATTTATGATTTTATGATTTCTGAGCTATCTCTGAATTCTGAGGATTAGTCTCACTTTGAAATGACATGGGTTTTTTTAAAAGATTTTTTACTTATTTATCTGAGAGAGGGTGAGAGAGAGAGAGAGAGAGCATGAGCCAGGGGAAGGACAGAGGGAGAAGTGGACTCCTTGCTGAGCAGGGAGCCCGATGCGGGGCTCGATCCTGGGACTCTGGGACCACAACCCGAGCTGAAGGCAGATGCCCAACCGACTGAGCCACCCAGACAGCCCCAAATGATATGTGTTTTTAATACCTTGCTAAATTTGATTTGTTATCAACAGCCTAATTCACAAGGAAGAAAAGGATTTGAACAGATATCTCTCCAAAAAAGACATACAAATGGGCCACAAGCACTTAGGAAGGTGCTTGACATCATTAGTCATCAGGGAAATGCAAATCAAAGCCACAATAAGATGCCACCTCACACCCATTAGGACAGCCATTATAAGCCAAACCAAACCAAACCAACCGAAAAATAAATGTTGGCAAGGATGTGGAGACAACGGAAACTTGGTGCACTGCGGGTAGGAGTGCAGTGCTATAGCCCCTGTGGAAAACAGTTCAGTGGTTCCTCAGTTAAACACAGAATCTCCACATGACCCAGCAATTCCATTTGCAGGTAGATCTCCGAAAGCATCGAAAGCAGGGACTCAGATACTTGCACACATGTTATTCCCCGTCGCCAAAAGGTGGCAACAACCCGAATGTCCACTGGTGGATGGATGGATGAACTAAATGTGGTCCATTCACACAGTGGAATATTATTCAGCCTTAAGAAGGAAGGACGTCCTGACGCCTACCACATGGATGGACCTGGAAGATACTGTGAAGCCAGCCACTCACAAAAGGATAAATGCTGGAGGATTTCACTTGTGTGAGGTCCCTAGTCATCAAATCACAGAGACAGACAGTAGGGTGGTGGGCACCAGGGCTGGGAGGAGGGATGGGGAGGCAATGTTTCATGGGGACAGTTTCAGTTTTGCAAGATGAATGAGTTCTGGAGACAGACAGTGGTGATGATAGTACATCATCATCATATGTGAATGTGTCTGATGTCACTAATCTGTGCACCTAAAGATGGTGAAAACGATACATTTTATGTGATGTATATTTTACCTCAATGAAAAAACGGCAGTAGTCTAGTGGTTAGACGCTGGTTGGTAAGGATAGGGGCATTTCAGACTAGAAAGCTGATGGCCTTATGATCTACACACATCTGGTAAAACTGTCCCCTGTGACCCCGTGGGAGGCAGGTCACAGGGCAAGAGAATCTATCTACCCATCCATCCGCCCATCCACCCATCCTTTCTAACAGAACTAAACAGAACATCCATCTTTTTGCAGCTTTTGCCAAAGTCCTGTGGGAGGCTCTGCTGACTGCTAGCTCAGGCTCACTCTAAGTGGCAGCTCTCAAAAGGTGGCCCCAGTAGAAGATGAGTTGAGACCCCAGGCCTCGCCCGGTTGAGCCTTCCTTCCCAGCCAGACGACAGGAGCCTTCCCTGCAGGCAATGTTCCCCCTCTGGCCTCCTGTTGTGAGTGGCCTCAAGGCTGGCCTTGGAGGGGCAAGGAGAGCATGGGGCCATAAACACGAGAGCCTTCAGGTGTGAAAATGCATGAGCGAAGACCTCTGGCTCTGGTCATTCACACCCAGATCTGACTGGGAAGAAACACATCAGAAACCCAGTAAGTTCCTGGGGTGACTTTACTGGCCTATAGACCTCTCCACACACCTAGCCTGCAAAGGCCTGCATGTGTGTGCGTACCGGCGTGCAGGGACCTGATAACTGCTCTTTTGGCTTGCTGGCCACCTGGCCATTAAGAGCCACTGGACTGGCTGGACGGATGGAGCAGCCCCCAGGCTCCTGGCCAGTGATGGGGTGGGGCTCGGAGAGAGGCTACAGGTGCTCCCTGTGCAGGAAGAAGTACATGGGTCCTTGTGCTGATCCTGGGTGCCAGAGCACCAGCTTTTTCTAGAGTTTTCTTCACTTTCCTCTCATCAAAAGAAACTCCGGGTTCTACTTGGGCGTATAACCACGCCACCCGAGGTGTCCCTACCTCCTCTGTGGCTAGGTGAGGCCATGACTGCATTTAGGGCAGTGAGCTATGACCTGCAGTGGTGTGGACATACTCTGGCTTGTGCTCTCAAAATGGCCCATGCTCCGTGTCCCACGGCACATGACGACAAGAAGGGCCTTCTCAGACCACGAAGTGGAGGTTGTGTAGTGAGGACAACAAAGGGACAACTCAGAGGAGATGGGGCACCTGACCGGGGGGGGGAGCCATCCACTGCCTCAGACTGCTTAGGCTCACACGGTCATGTGAGAGAAGTAGCCTAACATTTTGTTTCTGCCACTGATATTCTGGTCACCGAGGAGGAGACTGGCTCCTGGTGTCCATGTCAGCCTCCTCAGAGTGTGCCCCCTGCACGTCAGAGCCTGGACAGCTAAAGCTGTTAGATGCATTTGTGCGAGGCTCCAGGGGTAACTGAGGCAGAAGCCATCTTTGGCTGAGTGGTCATTGTTGCTGAGTGCATGGGCACAGAGATGGTGGCTTTTCCTGCAGGGGCACTGTCTTGTGCGTCGCTAACTTTATGAAGGGTGTCAAGTGGCAGAGGCCTCGGGGCTTCCCATTTCCTTGGTCCACCACAGCCCCTGCTTAGAAGCCGATAGCCCACTGGCACTCTCGTGCAAACCTGGCCTCCCCAGGGACCACGTTGCTGGGCTGGGCAGGTCTGAGCCCACCGGAGGCCTGGGTTCCGGTGGGTGGAGCCCACCCCTCAGCCGTCCCCCGGGTTCCAGAGCATCTTCCCTGCCTCAGCCTGAGTTGCTTCCATTCCTGCTGGGGAACCCTGACTGGCTCTCATGAGAGGTAGACAAACACCTGCACATGGCAGATGTCATGCCGTGATAAAATCACGCTCCTCTGCACTTCCAGGTGCAACTCTCAGCTGGAAGGGGATGTACCACCCCACAGATAAATGTCTGATGATGCCTCAGGGTCCTGCACCCTGGAAGGAGGCCTGCATGTGCTGCAAGCTGAGCCAGCCCGGCCCAAGCACTCACCTTGTTCAGCAGGAAGACATACTCAGTCACCAGCGCCTGCAGCTCAGGAATCTGGCTCTCGACCCCCAGGAGCACGTGTTCCACAAAAAGGGCCACGGGGAAAATGCGGTTCCAATGGGTTCTGTGAGAGAGGGCTGTCACTCCCTGAGCTCGGACAATAGCGTCTGAGACGCCAGGCGGAGGGGACTGGGCAGGATCCAAGAAAGGGGTGGGGTGAAGGCAGAGGGAAGATTGTGTGCTCCCGACTCCCAGCCACCTCCCAGCCACCTCCCCGTGTCCCTCACGGCCTCCCTAAGACTTGCAGAGCAGAGGGGACCAGGGTGCCACATCCTACACGCGGCCTGTGCCGCGTGAGTACTGCCTCGCTCTGGAAGGTCAGCACAGGACGCCTAGCCTAACTGCTTGCCACCTCTCCTCTGCCCTGCTGGTGCCCACTGTCCTGCCTGGGGCCCCTTCCCACTGCTCCCTTCTGCCAGCATTTCTCCCATGGGACCCCGAGCATCTGCTCCCTTCTGTCCTGCCTGCACCCCAAGCACTCCCTGAATGTGGTTTCCCTCTCTGTGTCTCCAGCAACAGCATGCTGCCTGGCACTGAAGAAGGTTCAGCAGATGTGATGGGATGTGAGTGAAGAGAGGACCCTTTTCCAGGGCAAGAGAACCCCACCTGCCCGGGACCCGGACGGTCGCAGGTGAGCACATGGTGAAGGGACGGGTGGGGACCGGGCTGCTGGTCTCACCTGACTTCCCTGATGACATCTCTGGCCACCCTCCCGCAGCTTGGCAGGTACCCGTCAGAGCCCAGGAGCTCCAGCGGCATGGACAGATTCTTCACCATCTGCAGCCACACCTGGGGGCTGGGCTGCAGGATGTCCCTCGTCAGCACCTCCGTACAGGCCACTGCTGCCAGTGCATCCAGAGTCTGGGGGACAGAGAACAAGCACCTGACGAAGCAGCACCCTCACCCTTTGTCACTGCTCTAAGTGCTAAGTCCAGAGGTCCAGGCTGTGACCCCAGTGTGCTCTCGTGCTCCAGGCTTGAGCCTCAACTCTTCTCATCCTGGGCCATAGAAGGCATGAGTCAGATGTGTTCCTCACATCTCTGCCTTACCCAGGCACAACTGCCCTGGGAAGCAGTCTCCTGTGCAGAACACAGCTCCCAGGCTTTCCCATCCCGGGCGGCCCTGGAAGCAAGCCCCCCCCACCCGCCCTGCTCCAGGAAGGCCAAGCCCTGACTCTGAGCACAAACTGTCTCCACGAGAGGCCATACTAGCTCATGTCCATCCAATCTGGTGTTCCATGGGCCTTCTGTTATGTTGTAAAATAGCACTTGTAGAATCTGGGGGTAGACAGTCAAGATTCTGGACAAGTTCTGCAGCCGGCCCCTGAAGTGCTGATAAGCGAGGTGCACCCACGGTAAGGAGACATCTTCCTCTGGCCTCCCTGCCTGCACTTGGTTGATGCAGGACCCCAGTGCCACCTGCAAAACCTGGGATGAGAAACAAGCTTTTACTGTACATTTGTAAAATACAAAGAAAAGATACGTTTTCACAGTGGAAAATTTGAACTGCTCAGAAATGACAGAAGAGAACATTAAAAACCACGCACACTGTTACCATCCCTGGGTACTTTTAGGTGTCACCCCTTCTAGGCATTTTATATCCATATCCTGTCTCCGTTTTGTCCTCAAATTACAACCATGGTGTATTCCTCATTTTCCCCCACTTAATATCACATTATGAACATTTCCATCATTAATTATACTTGAAGACCACCACTGTTAATGTGTGCGCCAATTACAATAAAAATTCACCAATCAAATGGCTGTAACTTAATTTGCCTGACCTTTTATGATGGACAATTAAATTGTTTCTATTTTTTCGTTTCAAGAAACAAAGCTGGAAAGAACATTCCCATGGGTAAAATGTGTGCCCACATCTGATAATGCTCTCGGGACAAAAACCCCGGTTCAGATTTTGTTAGGTTCCCAATCCATGCCTCCAGGCTTTTCCAGGAGCACTGGCTGATTCCCAGGAATGGAGGAGTCTCTGGCCTTGTCACAAACCAGTCCTGCTACGTGGGCAGGTAAAAGCAGTATCTAAAAACCACTCATGTTCTGTTGACTTACCAGTGAGGCTGGCTAGTTTTTCTAATGTTTCTAGATCTCTGTATAATTATTCGATTAATTCTTAGTTTATACAACTTTCACCTATTTTTTAAAATTAGAAGACTCTCTGGGGTGCCTGGGTGGCTCAGTGGGTTAAGCATCCGACTGCATCTGATTTTGGCTCAGGTTGTGCTATCAGGGTCATGAGATCAAAATCTGTGTTGGGCTCCACGCTCAGTGGTGAGTCTTCTCAGGATCCTCTCTGTTTCCCTTAGCCCCTCTGGCTCTCCCTCCAGGGACTCCGGGATCATGACCTGAGCCAAAGGCAAATGCTTAACCGACTGAGCCACCCAGGTGCCCCAAGGAGACCTTCTTATTGATTCCTAAAGATGTTTTATTTCACTTTATTTTTTTAAGTAGGCTACATGCCCTGTGTGGAGCCCAACGTGGGGCTTGAACCCAGGACCCTGAGATCAAGACCTAAGCCGCGATCAAGAGTCAGAGGCTTAACCTACTGAGCCACCCAGACCCCCAATTTTATTTTATATTTTTAAGTAATCCGTACACCCAACATGGGGCTCGGAACTCACAACCCTGAGATCAAGCGTCACACACTCCACCAACGGAGCCAGTTGGACGCCCCTAAATTTCTAAGAATATTTTATTAACCCTTAATCATACTGGTTGTAAACATGTTCTCCTCAAATTTGTCACTTTCTTTTTTTATGTACTTAAGTTTGAAATCCTTCGGTCATTGGAAGTATCATAATGTCCACTAAAATTTCAGTTACTGTTATTGTCTGTAATGGTCAGTTAAATATTCACCTAATTTTCTTCAAGAGAAACTCCACATTTAAAAAGAAGGTGTTACAGGGAAATTGGAGGTCTTCCTCGTGTTAACGAAAAGCCCATGGTTTGGGGGCCCCAGGTGCGGGCTGAGGGTCAAGCACACTCAGCAGTGGAAGAATGGCTTGCACCCGTCCATGTGACACCAGCATCACCCCGCCCCAGACCCAGCACTTACCTTCAGTTCTTCCCACGTGGACACTCTCATCGTCAAGAGGAGAAAGTCCTTAATGTAGCACATAAACAGTTCTTGCTGCCATTCTACACTGAGCTGAGCAAGAAACCTGCCCAGGGGGGTCTGCCGAAAGATTTCCACTAACTTCTTCGACACTCCTGCAGAGGAGAGCAGTGGAGGGTGTGGAGGGAGAACGTGAGGTGTGACTCTTGGCCTGCATTCAGAACACCTCGCATCTCCTGGGGAAGGGCAGCTCTGCAAGCAGTAACCGCGGATAAGGCTCTGCTGAATGGCGGCTCTTGGCAAAGGGGAGCGAGCTGCAGGATTTAAGGGTCCTTTCTAGACATCTGAGATGTTTTTCCAGTGGAGTAACAGAAACCAAAGCAGAACAGATGTTAGATTTGTCATGAACAGCCTAGCTGGCCCCAAAGGGATAAAACGACCTGAGACAGACCAGGCTCTATGGCTAGCAACACAATGTGCTTCAGGAACCCCAGGATCCAAGCGGGTCAGGAATGAGTGGGCTGCTCTTCAGGGGCTGGGGTCACATGCTGTTCAAACCAGAAAGATCTGCCTCTAGTGGATGAGTGCAGGCCCCTAAGTCACATGCTATCACAGGAAAGCAGGGTCAGTTAGGGTACAGTCTTGAAAAAAAGAAATACTCTTTCCTCAGGACAGAGACTGCTTCAATTTGTTCAGAGAAAGTGGCACAATGTATACCCAGAGAAGTAAGACGGTCAAGTATTTTAACCTTTTGGGTTTTTTTTTTAAAGATTTTTACTTGTGTATTTGAGAGAGAATGAGAGAGAGAGAGAACGAGCAGTAGAGAGGGGTGGGGGGGGAGGGGAAGAGGGAGACAGAGAGAGAAAGAAGCAGCCTCCCCACGGAGCAGGGAGCCTGATGCAGGGCTCCATCCCAGGACCCTGGGATCATGACCTGAGCTGAAGGCAGACGCTTAAGAGACTGAGCCACCCAGGTGCCCCTTGACCTGTTTTTTTTTCAAAGGTAATACCATAAGTAAACTTTGAAAAGACTGTCTCACATATGAAAGATGACTTTTGCAAAAGCATGCACTACGCCCGGATTTCCTGGGATGCCTATGGCCAAGCTGTTTGGCCTGTGACAGCAGAACAAGGAGCCTCGTGGTTCAGGACACTGACCGCTCAGTTTGGAGGAAGCTATTCCACTCTGGTCACCGACACTGTTGGGAAAGGCTCACTTAGGGACATCTCCTGAGTGCCAGTGCCCTAGCTGTCCAGAAGCCCCCTAATGGCAATGACCCACTTACGACGGCGAGTCGGCACATGGCCGGTTTCACCACATCCCTGGGCTCACCTTCAGCTCCAGTGATGTACTGAGCCTGGACCCACAGTTCCTCCAGATAGTCTTTGATTCTCCAGCTAAATGGGACTTCACTGGACACGTCCTCGGGAGGGCTCATGTAGTTCTGCACTGTGATGTAGGGCATCTCACTTTTAGGTCTGCAGTCAGGCAAAGGAGGACAAAGGACAGGGTCAGTGAGACGTTGCTCGAGGCAGGAGACCCACACCGATGCCAGCTCCTCTCCAGGCTCAACAACACAGGTGCCTAAAAGGCTTTAGAGGCAGCCTGCTGGCCCATTTCACAGCTCAGGGCTTCTGTTACAAAGGAATCCAGGATGTCCACAGATCATCTCTGGCTCACAGACAAACAGAAACGAACCAAGGCTGGGAAGAGTCAAGCAGGCTGCCCAAGGTCTGGGCCAGAACCGGGTCTTGCGGTGTCTGGACCTACCCTCACCCTCCACCTACACATATGGTACATGGCTTGTCTGAAGCAACCCTCTCCCTCACGGTCAACGGTGTCTTGTCTTCTGAGTAAGTGTTTCCACCGGAGATTCAGAATCCCAGTTACCTGTATACCCTTTATTCACCCATACTCCAGAATTGAAGCCCCTGAAATCCAAGAGGAAGCTTTTCGGAGGCCCACTGAGAGTGAGTTGTGCAAGAGCAGGCCCAGGGTGGGCCGTGTGGGTCGTGCCGCAGAGTGAGGAACAGGCAGAGCCGCACAGATCAAAGAGCTCTCTGAAGCACAGCCTCGCCAGTGTAGACAAAGCTGAAGCTGGCAATTCTACCTGTGACAGGCGCTCCGGAAGCAGGGAAATGAGGAAGGGGAATGAGACCAGGATTTCTCAGAACTTCCCAGAACTCCCATTTGTTACTGTAATGCCATCACCCTCAGGCTGCAAAAGGACGCAGCTTTTCAAATATATGTGATTCAGGGGCGCCTGGCTGGCTCCGTTGGTGGAACATGCGACACCTGATCTTGGGGTTGTGAGTTCGAGCCCCATGCTGCATGTAGAGAGTACTTAAAAATAAAATCTTAAAAAAATAAAAAATAAAAAATAAAATAAATGTGATTCCGAAATTGAAACCTAGGCTTCACCAATTACTTGGAAGAGCACATGAAGACTTCTGCTGCATGACAATTTTTTTCCCTTCCCACATAAAGAAACTCTCCTATTTACCTCGTATCGTTTGTCACAAGAGGAATGTTCAGAAGCTTCATGTCCCGGAAAATAAACATCCAAAGATCTCTTGTCCAGGATGGAAAGTCTGGCCTGATCAGTAGCTCGAGGTTGCTGTCTCTGTCCAGGACAGATACCATGCTCGCCAGGAGAGGGGTCACCACACCCTGGACCCGCTTCCAGAGGGTCTGCCTGCAGTGCAGGGAAGAGGAGACCTCGTTCGCAGCTCGACAAGCACACGCTGCCATGGAAGTCCTGCCTCCTTTTGACATTTGGTTCCTTCTGGGCTGGAACAACAGGTCTGGTCTACCGATTCCACGCTACGGCTATGGCAGTAAATGCTAACTGCCATTGTTTTTAAGTACTCGAAGAAAAATTCACAGATAGAAACTTCTAGGATTGGAGGCAGGACTGGAACGGACCTTAATTCTACATGGAAAAAATGGTCATCGGTTCCCTGAAAAGGCCAAGTAGGATTTGTTGAATTCTGTTATACAGCTAATTTCCCAGAGCAAGTCATCCAGGCTCTATGAAGAATAGAGGGACCATGTGGCATTTGGGAAAAAAAATAAATGTTACTCTAAGGAAAAAAAAAAAAAAACAGTTGTGGAGAGAATATAATAAAGCACAAGGCAAAATAAATGTGTTCCAGGTCAAGCAAAACAGGAAAGTACCTGTTTCTCTATAAGGTAGCTCTTGTTGATGGTTGTGTATGCTGGATCTGAGTGTTTATATATCCAGAGGGACATTTCACTGCTTCTATGAACGATGCTGTCCTTCACTGTTATCACGACGTTTATACATAATCATAAACTCTGTAACACGCTGTGAGACATCTACTACCAGCTAGTCAAGGAGACCAATTCAGGCTCCATTTTGAAAAGAAGAAAGAAAGATGATTTCCTGCTTAAAGTATGTGGTGTGCAGGGACCTGGCGAGAATTCACAAGTGTCTACTGAGGAAACAAAGCATGCTAACGATCAAGAGAGCACTCGACTGAAGGAAAGAGTGCCCACGTCGGGGAAGTGTAGAAGGCTGGCTGCAGGGCACCCAGGAAGGCGGACCCGGACAGGCATGCAGACCTCGGATGTCAGGAACAACCAGGACTGCCATGCCGGGGAGTTTAATCCCGAGAGGACGAATGACTTGGGTCCCAAGTGCGTGGATGGTAAACAGAGACAGATGTCGAGATCGTGAGAGCTGGGCTAGCAGGCTCCAGAGCCCACCTGACAGCTGACACAGGGGAGCTACAGGTGTGGTCCCAATCACCCCACGAAGGTGTGTGCAGAGAGCACCGGCGGCTGCTAAGGGTGGGCCAGCCCCGAAGCCACAGCCAACAGCAGAGCAGACAGAAGTGGGGCCACATGCCGCTCGGAACACCCGGCAAGTATGGGAAGTCCGGTGGCTGGAGAGGCACCAAAAATGCAGATTTTAAGGAGTACTGATGTGAAATTAAGTATTTAGTAATATCTGTGAGGAGTGACCGAGGGAAACGATCTAGATTCAGATCTGATCTAAAATTCCCCACTCAGAAAGTGAAAGTAGGAAAGACATTAAGGGTAACTAGAGAAGAAAACTGACGCAGAAATCCCCTCACAGCAGAAACCAACACCGACAAGCTCACACCTTCCCCTCAACTCTGGGCTCCCACGTTTCTCTCCTGCCCATCACACAAAGGCAGTGTCCCTGAAGCCACACGGATCACAGCTGGGAAGACCGGATGGGAGGGGCTTCAGATGAGCTGAACATTCTCTCAGAAGTGAGGAAACCAGGGGCAGAGTGACTGTCACAAGCCCACGAGGACTCTGCGGACGAGGGGAGGACGAATCTTCCTTGGGGAACCCACAGCACCCCGCCTCCCTCCATGACACGGATTGTCTCACTTAGTCCTGAAAAAACGGTCAGGGTTTTACAGAAAAAGGACCACGGCCGATGGATGAACACTCCCGGGTCTGATGTCGGTAGTTATCGCGTAACTTCAACCAAGCTGCAGGCCTGGGGCAGTCATTTTCCCTCCCTCCCTGCCTATCACCTCCTCAACAACCTACAACAGCAGCTATCTCCGTGGGACGAACACGCGGGCCGATGTTTACATCCTTCAAGAACAGGTGTTCCGTTTTTGTTGTTGTTAGGACAGAACGTAAACATGCAGAGAAGTAGAGAAGTGTCTAGCAAACCCCAGGTACCCGCCACCCAGACCACCCTGCACCTTTCCGAGAAAACATGTGACCACTCTGAACCACTCAGAGCTTTAGGAAGAAGCGGGTGGCCGAGCCATCCACGGCCGGGGCCCTCCTGCCCCCGCCCCCCACATCTCACCCCCCACTGGCGCCCTTCATGCCAGGACCTGAATGTGCCTGCCTCCTGCAGAGCGTCCTGGTTCAAGGCTTCCCTCGACACCCACGCCTTCATGTTGAAGAAGCCGTTCTCCTGCTGCTCGAGGAGGGCACAGAGGCGAGCCTTGCACAACCGCAGGAAAGCAGCTGCAAAAGAGCAGAGGAACCGAGTCCTGGGCGCGTCCCATGGGCACTCGTGAGGGGGCGCCCGCCTGTGTGTGACCCTGGGACCCCGCACCTTTCTCCGCGTCATCCTCATTCAAGAGGCCGAGAAGAATCTCCACTCTCCGCATGCTGCGAGGGCGGCCCTCCTGGTCCCTGAGCATGCCCACGGCACCCTGTATGCAGCTCTGCAGCAGGCTGGTGGTGTCCACGATCTGCATGTGTACGGCGCGGACGGTAAGGCCTCCTGGCCTCGCAGCCTTCCCCGTCCCTTTGAGGGCCACTGCTGGGGGACTCCACCATGGGGAACCCTGCCCTGGTCTTGGGCCTCTACTCCAGGGGTGAGCAGGAGGAGGCCACCTGCGGGGTAGCCTAGCCTTCCGGGAGGCCCAAGAACGAGAAAGAGCCAGAACTCACCTTACTCCTGCCTCGCTCAGCGCATCGGCTGCGCAACAACTCAGAGCCTTCTGTTCCCAAGCCCGCCTTGG
Organism: Callorhinus ursinus; assembly: GCF_003265705.2. Taxonomy (NCBI): domain Eukaryota; kingdom Metazoa; phylum Chordata; class Mammalia; order Carnivora; family Otariidae; genus Callorhinus; species Callorhinus ursinus. The sequence goes on from NW_027397130.1 coordinate 2,306,349, forward strand.
CCGCCTCCCCTGACCCTGCAGGCTGGGTTTCCTCTGCCTCCTCCCGGCCGTCTCCGGCCCCGTGTCCTGTCTCCGCTGCAACAGAAGCACAGACAAGCTGCTGGGGACAGGAGCGGCACGGGGGCTCTCCCCACAGGCCTCCCGGCCCCTTGCCCCCACTGCAAGCCCCACGGGAGAGGCCACGGATCACGTAGGCTGGCCTCTGACCGGCCCCGTCTGTGCGGGCCACCAGAGGCGACCCTTCCTCCCGTCCAGGGTGCACAGCTGACACACAGCCCTGGCAACCAGGGTGTGACACATGGCAGAGACCCCCACTTCACAGCCTGCCACGTCCACAAAGACCCGCTTTCCCATGTGGGACTCCTGGCCAGTGCCTGGCCGTGGGAAGGAGCAGGCAGTGCCCGTGGACTCATGCCCCACTGGGGCAGGTGCAAGGACTCAATGGGGACAAGGGCACGGCCTGGCCCTCACGGGACAGCAGCGCACCTCCCTGCACTCTGCACCCCTGGCTGCCACGCCTACCGTCCTACCTACATTCCCAAAGGCGTCCTCCTGACTTACACTCAGGGTTCTCTTCTGGCTTAAAGAGCTGGCTGATGGCCACATCCTGCAACTTAGTCACATCTGAAACCATGACCGTGGACTTCCGGAGATCGTCAATGTGCACAGACTGCCACAGCCCTGTGGGAAGTAGAAGCCACCTAGAGTCTCCCCATGCCTCTCCTGGTGTCCTCTTGTCAGCCACAAGCAGGGACACGCCACATGTCCCGATGATTCAATACACTGCTGCTCAATGATGTGTACCCTGACGCCCAAAGCCTGGAACCCATGCAGAAATCACCTGGCTCTGTGTCTGTGCCAATGACCAAAACATGAACATCGGTTGTAAGAATGAAGAGAACTGCCTTTTTGTAAAGTGTATCTGAAGGCTTTTGAGTCTTTTTACATTTTGCATTATACTTGCTGTGTCACAGTTAGTAAAGAGTGTGGGAAACTGGCAAGACACGCCTCCCATTCTCTAAACTGTTATCTGCCAATTTCTAGAATACCCATTTTCTTAACATACTAGTTGGTTTAATTCTTAGAAGAAAAGGAGAGAGAGGTTGAAGATAGCACTTCCCTCCCTCCAGAAACAGGAAGAAAGTATTGGTGCTTCTGTAACAGTACCAGCCGGCAGGATCTTCTCTGGGTTGTCCGTGTTACAAAGGGCAAGGACCCAGAGAGGCTAATCAAGCGTTTATCTACTGGTCTATAAAGGGGATGCCGTACGCTGGAGCAGCAAGTCCAGACATGAGTGTTTCCCGCGGTAACCACTGGTAAGAAAGCTCACTGAATCTGAAACGAGTATTGCTGAGATTAACATCAATGTTCCAATTCCAGACTTGTACACCATGGGACCAACTCAGAAGGAGCTCAGACGTGATTTAAATAAGCATCTTCACTAACATTTTCATCCTACCTCCATGGAATCCCACGTAGGATGCTCCACTTCCCATCCGGGACAGTTTTGTGATAAAATAGACCAAGATGCAGTCCTTCCTGCCTTGCATCTTGTTGATTTCATTTATGGCAGAATACCTATTTTAAAACAAACAAGCAAAGACAAAACAAAACAAAACAAAAAGCAAATAAACGAAACCAAAGTCGTGAAGTGGCTGAAGGGTATCCTATGAGTAGTTGTGTTCAATCTCATGTCTTTTTAGCTTTAGATAAGTTTCTTCTCTTTTTTTTTTTAAAGATTTTATTTATTTATTTGACAGACAGAGTCTGAGCACAAGCAGGGGGAGTGGAGGAGGGAAAAGCAGGCTCCCCGCTGAGCAGGGAGCCCAATGCGGGGCTCGATCCCAGGACCCTGGGGATCATGACCTGAGCCTAAGGCAGCCGCTCAACCAACTGAGCCACCCAGGCGCCCCAGGTGATTAGTTTTTTAAAAAAATATTTTTATTTATTTATTTGACAGAGACACAGCGAGAGAGGGAACACAAGCCGGGGGAGTGGGAGAGGGAGAAGCAGGCTTCCCGCCGAGCAGGGAGCCCGATGCGGGGCTCGATCCCAGGACCCTGAGATCATGACCTGAGCCGAAGGCAGACACTTCACCGACTGAGCCCCCCAGGTGCCGCGAGATAAATTTCATACCCTCATGCTCACTGTCTCCTCTCATGAGAGAAGGAGGGCAAGCTCTGTCCCAACAGGTACGTTTTCTTCCCCACTCCTGTGTCCCTCTGCTTTGAAGTGCCATCTCCTTATTGACCAGGAGCCCTGTCCTACAACCCTCGATGGGTAAGGCTCGCTGAACTTTCCGTCCTGAGAAGCAGGATTCTGTGAACCCACAACCATGCTACGAAATATGGCTTCCAATGCCTTCAACGGCCCAGAAATCACCTTTCCCCTAACTTAATAAGAGAACACAGTTAATTCTAAAAGTATCAAACTTCTGCTACACTAATACTATAAAAATGTCCAATAAATACAAATGAGAGCTTTTACATACTGATTGCTCTTCAACTTGCAATATATTCAAATTATATAATTTGACATTAATAACTACCAAGACATGTCTGCAGATGATATGTTCCTAGGATATTCTTTCATATCCTACTAATAATCTATTACTTACACCTCGCGGCATTTTACCATTTTTGCCTTGTTTTAGCCTTTTCTCTAGCCCCTTGTCTGTGGGGAATGAAAAGCAAGAGTCCTTTTATTTTTATTTCTTTGTTTATTCTAATACCATACGGTTTTCAGGGAAGAAATTCTTTAGGAACTCCTGAATAAAATTTGAGCTTTCTGGGTAGTTTCTGAGAAAAATAACAAAAACATACTTAGCTGAAGCGATGAGCTGAGCACTACGGACTCCATCCTCAAAATCCGTTTGAATAATAAGGATTTTACATCTGGCTACGTTAGTTAAGCAGTTTCTGAAAGAAAAAGGAAATTGTCTGCCCTAAACAATGGGTGATAAAATTCCCCAGAGGGATGGGAAATTTGAAGGAATTTATTGGTGTGGAATCACTCCGGTGGGGTTCTCCTCTATGTGAGCAGACAAGCCAGTGAAGAGAGCACATAAACTCCAGTAAATGCTTCCCTAAGAGAAGGATGCCCATGCAGAAGGCAGTAGAGATGGGGCACAAGGAGAATGGGACACCGTCCTTCTCCGTCACGTGTCCTTGGTGTTCACTAACCAGGGCTGGTGCCAGCACCAGTGGTCCAGGCAGTCACGCACGTGAAGCACAGAGCGGTCAGAGCTGGGGGTGCGGGGGGGACAGGGAGGGAAGGGGGGAAGCCTCACTGGACTTTTCTGAGGAATGAGCTCTCGGTGTCAAACTGCTGCAGGGACAGGACCGTGGGCCTCAGAGCTCCATCCATTACTTCTGATTCCAAACTTTCACAGTCATGGCTGGTCAGCAGTCTGGAGAAGGTGGTGATCTGCAAAGTCAGGAAATGCTAATTATTTGCTAGAATTCAAGGAAGGTTGCAGGTCTGCTGGGATTAGAAACATGAGAATGTTGAGCAAATATCTTCTATGGGCCCAGCATGCACTGTGCATTTGGTACACAGAAAAGAATCCAAACCCAGAGGAGTTTTAAAAAAAATGAAGCATGGGGCGCCTGGCTGGCTCAGTCGGTAAGTGGCTGCCTTCGGCTCAGGTCACGGTCCCAGGGTCCTGGGATCGAGCCCTGCATCGGGCTCCCTGCTCGGCGGGAAGCCTGCTTCTCCCTCTCCCTCTGCCGCTCCCCCTGCTTGTGTTCCCTCTCTCGCTGTGTCTCTCTCTGTGGAATGAGTAAATAAAATCTTTAAAAAAAAAATAAAATAAAAAATAAAAAAATGAGGCAGTGTTGAGGCAAACAGAACCTATGAAATCAAAAGGTATGGGAAAGAAGACTCCTCCTGTCTCCAGGTCCCTTCAAATCTCCTTGGACTCCAGTGTCTCTTCCTGCCTGGCCCCTCCTAGAAATTCTGATGATCCCTTAGGGCTCAACACAAATGCCATTCCTTCCTCCTGGTCTTCTGCATACTTCCAGATGGAGTTCAAATGGACAGTGCTCCTTCTGCCCCACAGTTATGACCAATTCTCCTGTAACACCGGATCACACCCCCCCCCCCCACACAGAGCACATCAAAACACTCCTGTGGACGTGCAGATACCATAGTTCCTGAACCCCTAACTCCAGGCTGGCCTTGCCACTGAGCTTCTGATTCCTATATCCAACTGCATGACAGACGTGTCTGCCTGGATGCCACAGGGGCACCAAAGTCTGTCCCAAATGGAATTTACCACCAATATTTGTGGCTCATTCCTGGACTATAATTAACCAAACCTCCAGTCATCCAAGGAAGAATCCAGGAAACCATCCCTGGACCCCTTCGTCTTCCACAGCCCCCAGATGGAATAAGTCACTAGGTCTGCCAATCACATCCTATTTCTCATTCCACCTACCTGCTCCTCTACTTGGACTGAACTGGTACAGCAGCCTCCCTCCCTTTTCTATGATAGTCTCTTTATCAGGCTTTCTCCTCCCTCTCCCAGGCAATGGGACGCACCTCAATATGCATTTCTCTATCCCTCCCCTCTCCACAGCAGACCCAGCTCGTCAGCACCGCTGCTCAGACCCTCCATGAAGTCTCTCCAATGGCATCTCATCCCCATCTCTTGGCCCTTGCACCCTCAAGCTTCACACCACACAGCGACCAGTTCCTTGTTTCCGGCACAGATGGCACGGTTTCACACCTTTGCTCAAGTAGGAACCTCTGCCTATAATACTTTCCCAGCCGCATTCCACAATCGGCTTGAGGGTCCTCTGACCTCAAACTCTCATGTGCATTGCTCCTTTCTGCCCCCACGGATAGCAATGTCGTGTGATGCCAATGGCATCCATTCACGAGTCTTACACCGTATGCTGACCAAGGCCAAGAATTGTGCCAATGCATTTTTATATCCTTGGTGCCCTCAGCACGGTACTCAAGTGTGTCACTTCATTTGTTGAAGTGAACACTGTATATAATTTTACTATCAGCACAGAGCTCTGCATAGAAAGAGGCACTCAAAACTTGCTTTTGTTGAATTTTTGTGAATATCTGGGTTTCCTCGCACTTAGTGGAGAGAAACTAAAGTCTCAACATATCCATTTATGACTTCTGAACACTGGCTTGAAAAGAATCCTGAATTCTTGGGGCGCCTGGGTGGCTCAGTTGGTTGAGCGACTGCCTTCGGCTCAGGTCATGATCCTGGAGTCCCGGGATCGAGTCCCGCATCGGGCTCCCTGCTCAGCGGGGAGTCGGCTTCTCCCTCTGACCCTCTTCCCTCTCGTGCTCTCTGTCTCTCGTTCTCTCTCTCTCAAATAAATAAATAAAATCTTTAAAAAAAAAAAAAGAATCCTGAATTCTTGAAACAAGGGATGCCAAGGCCTCTGAGATGAAGGAGGACAAGCATAAAATTATTATCACCTCTGTGAAGATGACACGGCGTTCCAGATCCGTGGCGCGAAGCTGAGCCTGAAGGAAGTCTGCAAAGGAGTCATGTTGCTGCCTGTGGTAGTATTCTTGAGACAGGGACTGTGCGGTGAACCTACCCAGGGAGGCAGCATCCAGCCTGACCACAGCATCTGGCGTGGCACAACCCAGCAGTAGCAACTTGGCCTCCTCAGATACCTTCTGGTACAGTTCCTCAGTCAAGATGCTGTGACCTAGCCTCTCAGTGACCTGGAGCACCACAGAGGCACACGCGTCCGGGTGGTAGCCAATGAAGACTTCAGAAGGGCTGTATTTGTGTCTGGCTACAAACTGCCCTGCTTTCACATCTACGAATCTCTCCACCCAGCTCTTGAGCTCTTCTACGATATTTTTCTGCCATTTCTCCAAAACGGTGTTGATATCCAGATAGTGTTTCTCCAGCCGGTTAATGAGAGGGATGGGAAAATGTTTGTAGACAACGTCTTTCTCTTCAATGACTATCAAGCGGAAGTCTGGGTGAACCCGACATTTGACCCGATGGGTCCCCAGACCAAGGTCCACATACTTCTGGCCTCCAAGGTAGACATAGTACTGATTGAGCGCATCATAGAGGCTCTCATAGAGGCTCTGTAGGTTGAGCAGCACCACCATCTTGCCAGTTTCCATGCAGATCTTCACTCGGTTGATATTTCTGCAGACCTGGGTGTACTCTTGGTCCTTGGGAAAGCTGGAACCAAAAATGATCTCTGGCTGCTGGTGCTCCCTGAAGAACGTCTGCTGCAGGACCTGCAGGGCTGAGTAGTTTCTGGTCAGCACAAGCAGGTAGCGGGACTCAGAGTCGTCCAGCTCCTTGCCTGACACCTTCTGAAGGTCACTGTACATGTTCTGCTGGATCAGCTGCATGGTGCTGACTTCTTCTGACCACTTCGCCTCAGGTAAATTGGCTGTAAAAATGTCCAGAGCATGGATGTCATCTTTGCCACTGAAGTTCCGAAGGACAGCTTGCGCAATATCTCGTGGAGAGGGCTCTTTATTAGAAGCCTTTGCCTTGGTGAAGACCATTTTGATGAGGCTGTAGTAGTCACGAAGCCCAAAGAATTCCTTGTCTTGCTTCTGACACACTGTTTCATAGGCTCTGGCAAAGGGTGCAAAGTACCCTTGGACTCTTTGTTGAACTAGGGGCTCTGAAGAGCAAATCCCCTTAGCACTCTCTATGAGCTCTTTCTTGTTGGGACTGCCGCGTGACACAAAAATACCCCGGTTCATCTTGGCAGGGTCCAGGGCCCAATTGGAAATGCCTATGAAGCCAACCTTTTTATGGGGGGCAGGATCATCTTCAATGCATCCGTATTCCAACAGTGGGTGCAGAGCCTTCAGGGGCATTTTAGGCGAGTCTTCTGCCAGTCCAACCTCATCCAACACTACCACAGAGACGTACTGCTGTAGGTCCTTCCCCTGCTGGAAGCGGGCACACTGTCTGAAGGTGCTTATGATGCCTTGGGGGGTAGAGTGGGGGCTGCACTGGAATGATACCAGATGGACCTGCTTTAGGCTCCGGAAGAGGTCTGAGTGAGCTGCCGGGCCTTGCATGGCATCTGCTACGATGGTCTTGGCAAGAGATTTGGAGCTGCCAGGCTTCCCCACCAGGAAGAGGGGAATCTTCAGCTCAATGCAGATAACCATCATGAAGACATTCTCCTTCAAAGCTGAGTTCTTAGCAATGGTTTTCCTTAAAGACACACCATTCAGAAAAAGACCCTGTGTTTGAGTTATCTCCTCCAGAATAACCTTGCTGTCATTATATGGTTCCGGAAAGAGCCTGCAAATGGCTCTCCAGTACGATTCCTTCTGTTCTAAAGAGGCGTGATAGCACACCCCGAGGGCTAGCACCAGGGACCAGAGGACGGGCTCTCTCTCCAAGTTGTTTTTGCTGACGTGGGACTCCTGGAGAAAGGAATCCAGCTTTGACAGGAGCATCCTACTGTGGCTGTAAAACCATGTGAACACTTTGACACAGCGCTCCACGTCCCTGAGGCTGACAAAGCTGCACTCATTTACTCTCGTCCTCATGAAACCCTGAGAGGCAGAAAGTACTTCTGTGATCACGCGAGTCTCATCTTCATCTATACCAATGGAGTCCACCAGCCTCTGCACAATCTGCTGGATGTAGAGATTTTCGGCGGTGTCATTCAGCTGTCCGAAATCCCACACCAGTGGGATCAGGCTGGGTGGCAGAGCATGCACTCGGTACACCAGCTGCCTCAGGGGGATGGAGCCAAGCCTCTCCGCCGTGTCGTCGGCACTGACCCTGTATCCCAAACCAGCCGACTCCAAACGGCAGATCATCTCCTGTGAGTGCTTCCGGTAAGGGTTGCAGGCCGCTATGATATGCAGGCCCGAGTCTTTGGCCAGGGGCTGGCCGCCCACTGTACGATCACACAGGACTTCCTTGATACAGCTTATGGCTTCCGTTGTATTGGCCTCATCAAAGAACAAGATGGTGTCCAGCTGATGTTGGTCCTTATTGAAGACAGCAAGTTTCTCTGCCTCCCGGACTTTGGAGTAGATCATCTCTGCAGTGGTTCCTCCATGGACCTTGACCAGCTTCATGGTTTCAGCTTTGGTACCCCCGCGTCGCAGGTCACTGAGGAATTTAATGAGCCTGGTTTTCCCGCAGCCAGTCTCTCCCATGATGATGACGGGGATCCCACACCGGAACCGCATCTCAATGGCAAGGATCTTCAGCATATTGTCCATTGTGAGCTCGTAAGTTTCATCAGGGTCCATGGGCCACTGGATCCCCAATGCCAGGCAGAGCTTTACAAGTTTCTCATGTCTTGGCAGCTTATCAAAGTCAACATTGAAGGGCACCCTCTGGAGCAACAGCCCCTGGTACAGTTCCCTTCCAATGACATCTTTCTTGATCACCCTCCCACTGGAGAGATCAACAGCGTCAAGGCTGCCATGCCCGTTGGGCTGGATGTGGAAGCCTATGAAGGTCATGGACGTGTGGTCACCATTGAAGAACACGTATGGATGAGGCTCTGACTCCCATCTCTTCCGGAGAGTGAAAGGGACTAGATCTTCTTCCCTGACCCCGTCCATGGTGACTGTGTGCCTCCCTGGGCTTTGATCGGATGTATGAAGTGTCGGTGTGGCGAAATCTCTTGCCATGAAGATCATGAAGGTGACCACGAAGTTCTTGAAGCCTTGCAGTGTGTCTCCAATCACGTGTGGGTTACAGAAGAGGGAGGCCTCACAATCTCTGAGCTGATAATTCAGGAACCCAGCAAAGTTCCGTAGCTCTGACCAGGACGGATTTATCAACCCACAGTAAATTAGGAAATACTGGAGGCATTCCCCAGGGGTGCCTTCCACGGAGCCTTCCTGGTACCAAAATGTGTCTAGGTTTTGTTTCTCATGGAACCGTTTCAAATATTGGTAAGGCCTCTGGAAAGTCTCGCTGCAGAACACTCTCTGATCCATCCCTGGATCGCTGTAGCTCTCTTCAGGATTCAGCTCCATGTCTATCACTTCTTTGGGAGGCCGGCAGGTGACTTTTGGGAAGACATCAAGAAAATTGAAGTGGGGGGTGTATGTACTCTAGAAAGGGGAGACACAAATAAAATGGTTATGATTCCATTTCCTAAAAAAAGCTGCTGCATTTTAATCCTCCATGCGATCTACACTGGATGGACCCTTTTAAGAACGCACTTCCCATAAACTGATTTCTGTGGACTCCTTTGTGCACAGGTTGCTCTCTTGTATGTTGAGGCATCATGGGAGCTGCCTGCTCCACCATTAGGTCCTTGTCACCCAACTTCCTGAAACAAAATCTCCACTAAGCCCGTGTGTTTGTGTGCATGTGTGCCCACGGCTCCCTTTTGTTAAGAAGTGTATACGACAAGAGCCTCTTTCCCATCTTAGCTGGCATTAAGAAGGACGGACTGTGCCCATGAGATTTACCATGTTCTGAGCACCCCTGGCATTTCACTCAAATAGCATCAATCCCAAATCGAACAAATCAAACTCAAGACACTCCTAACTAGTAAGAGTATTTTTATTCCAGATGTTATTAAAAAATAACTGTAAAGATTGATTTATCTTTACTAACACGGCAGCCAGTGAGTTCACTGAGAAGTGGGGAGTGCTGGAACAGACACGTGAAAAGGCCCTGTGGTACACACCCGCCTTGAAGGCGTCTTGGGCAGCACTGGAGTCCTTTCCAGGATTTCAATGATGTATAAATGGCATGGGTTCCGAAACCACATTTTCCCATTTATATCCATTAAGTACCGTAGGATGAGGAGTTTGAAAATGAACACCCAAAGTCCAGTCTGCACCTAGAGACAGAATCACATGGGTTTGTTAGCACATACACAAAAGATGATGCGATCTCCCAACCCTGAGGACCGTAGTACTCTGTCCTTGGACACAGTGATACTGAATGTCACACACACAGAGGAAATTCTTTATACGGGGAGGAGGCAGGGCGGGACATGGGGGCCACTCGACTGAAATCCTGGGGCACGTACTGAAGAGGTCACATCGAAGTGGAAGATTGTGGGTCTCGTCTGGCCGTCACCCTCCAGGAAAGGCAGGAGGGAGTGCAGAACCTGGTTCTCATCCACCTGAGGGTCGATTAGTCGGATCACTTTTAGGGGCACTTTTTTGCCTCTAAGCTTCATTTTCAGTTTTCTATGTAATCTCTCCACGTAGAGAGACTTTCCTGTAACATTAAAACACGGAAATCAGTGGGTTAAGCGTCTGACTCTTGATTTCTGCTCAGGTCAGGATCCAGGGTCTTGGGACTGAGCCCCATGTTGGGCTCCTCGCTCAGCACTGAGTCTGCTTGTCCCTCTCCCTCTGCCCCTCCCTCCGTGCTCTTCTCTCTCAAATAAATAAAATCTTAAAAAAATGAAACAAAATAAAATATGGAAATTAGGTGCCAGGGCTGTGGACCAGGAATGAGAGAATCCAGAAAGATTTATTACAAGTCATTTCTCTATGCAAAATTCAGAAGAGAAGCAATGTAACATGAAGTTAAAGAATACACTTTTGAACCCTCAAATTTCCTTGCTGCTGCCTGCTCACTCGCCTTGCCATCCCCTGGGATGGATGGTGGCAATCTGAATCGAAGGACAGAGACTGTGCCACCCACTTCCAGGGGAGGGGAGGTGCAGGTTTTCCATGCAGAGAAGATTGTGCTATTAAGGGGATAAAGTCAATAGAAGGGAAGTCAAGGGGCATCTGTTTCTTCCCAAGACAAAGCAATCACACCTCCCTCTGCTCTCAAGACCCACATCAACCCTGAAGTGGCCAACGGAGTTTAAAAGAGAGGGAGTTTCAGAGAAGCCTGTTTAGAGGAAGGTGACTTGGCTCCCTGGACTCGCCTGAGCATGAAACCCAGGGAGAAAGGGCGTCCCGTTCCAGCACAGGCCCCAATTTACAGCTTCAGAGAATCAAAACCTCCCTGGGACTCAGTTTCCCCCCCTACAGAGGGCTCCACCTGAGTTGCCCCTGCTGGATAGGGAAGGGCTGTCAGATGGTCCCTGGGACGCAAGGGGCCCACCCACCCCAGGAGTTGTCATTACCAACGCCCGCTCGCTTGGAGGCCACAATCCCCACGCACATCCGGTCCCGGAACACGCTGGCAGCTGATGGCATGTGCTCGGGGACCTGGAAATGCCGAGCCAGGTAGGCCTGGATGTCCTGGAGGGGCGCCTGGGGGGTGACAAGGACCTTGTGCTGGCTGAAGGCCGAGGGCAGGTGGCAATGTTCCCGCTCGGAGTCACAGATCATCACCAGCTGGAAGTCCTCATGGTGCGGCTTTGAGCACAGGCTCAGGAAGAGTGCCTCCACCTGGCAGGCCACCTCGTAGCTCAGCAGGTCCACGTACAGCAGGCTATAGATCCCCTGTCCCCGGGAGCCTGGGGTCAGACAGCGGCGCAGGAGTAGCGCCACTTCCTCAAACGTGGTTCCCGGGGTGCAGAGCAGCACCTCGTCGAAGGTGGGCAGCGGCTGGTGTGGGGTTTGCATGTAGATGGCCAGGGCAGCCGACAGCACCTCAGAGTGGCCACAGATGAGGAGGTTGGGCTGGCCGGCGCACAGGCCGTTGGGGAGGAGCCGCTCCACGGGGCGTCCGCTCATCCAGCCCAGGTGGGCCAGACAGCGCCCAAGGGTCTCCAGGTCCAGGCAGTGAGGTAAGAAGGTGCTCATGCGCGCCATCGACTGCTCCATGACGGCCCTCAGCTTGCCCACCAGGCTGAACTCCCGCAGGAGCATCAGCCGCAGCCCCTCAACCACCGAGCTCTTGTGGTGCCCGTCAGCCTCACCACTGGGCCCCTCGAGGGCCTTCACGACGTCCTTCGGGGTGCAGTTGCCTTTGATGAAGGACAGCATGGTGAGAGCGGCGTTGCTGGGCGTCTCTCTCTTGAGCTCTGTGCTCAGGTACACCAGCTGCTCGGCGGTGTAGTAGTTGAGATAAAAGTGCTTGGCCCGCTTCTCTGCCACGAAGCCCTTCCAGTGGTCCAGGAAGTGCTCCATCTGCCTGCTGATGGCCTCCAACAGCTCGGCCACTGGCCCGCTGTCCTTGAGCTGGCTTATGGGCTCCAAGCAGAAGTCCATCCAAATGGAGACGTCGTGCCAGGGGGAGCAATACACCTTGGCATCCCAGGCCCTGAACAGCATGTTTCCAGCACAGTAAAGGTTTATGAAGGCTTGGACAAGCCGCTGCACGTTGCAGAACACCTGTGGCAAATGGAACCAGGAGGCAGATATCACAGAGCTGCGCCAGAGTTCATACAATCATCCAGAATGACACGAAGCAGATATAACTTGAAGTACTTGGGTTCGTGTCTTTCCACTGGTTCCCTGTGTGGCCTTGAGCACACAGGGTAATCACAGAGGCCTTATTTCCCCATTTACATCATCAGCCTCCCACAGGACTCTCTGGTAAGGCTAAAGGATGTCGTCATAAAGTACAAACGACCTTGAAAAAAAAAACCCATAAGAAAGTCCAGAGACTGTTACGTCATAAATGGATATTCCTTTATCAGCATGGTCACTTTTGATTTCAATGAAAAATGACTATGTAAATCTTTCAGTCTTTGCAAGTTCCTGCTGATTTACAGAGTGAGCGAAGCAAGAGGAGTCTCTTTCTAAGACCTGCCCATGGGGTTATCTCCTCTGCGGTTCAGAGGACTGAGGACAATTCGGTCTGTGCATCTTAAGAAGGGACTACCTACCAAAGGGCCTGTTGGAGCTCAGATGTCTCCTGGGGTCAGGAATTGGAGGACTGCAGACCTGCTGGCTCCCCGCTCCATGGACTTAAAGCAGAGTGCTTCCTATCAACTAATCCAAACTCAAACCCTTCTGACTTTCTCTGGTTACCGGGCAGTGAGAGTCCTCTGCCCAAACATGAGCTCATGACATCTGCTTGGCCCCAATGTCATCCCAAGTTCTCACCTTGGAAAATACCTCTACTTGAACGTTGCTGTGATCTTTCTTGCCAGACATCAGCATCAATTTGTTCAAAAGCTCCTTGAGGTCTTCCAATAAGTAGACTCGCACCTCCTCATGGCCTCCATGGCTCTCGGGCAGGAGCAACTGCAGAACCGTGTCTGGGGAGATCTGTGGAACTGTGTATGCTCAGAGGTCGTTTTTCTGGAGACAGAGCCCCACCCCCACCCCACTCTGCAGCAGCCTGCACATACCACTGCCAGCTGTGCCGGGAGGCAGGGAGGCTCACCTTTTGGCCATCCGTGGGGGCACGGATCACATAGATGCCTCTGTCATTGATGGCCGTTGCCAATGACAGGGAAGAGAGTTCTACTGACCCGTGACTTTCCTTCACAGTTTTTAGCCACTCCAAGTTCCTGGCAGAGTCACGCTGTTGGGACAGGAGGGGAAACAGGCCACGGTGTGAGCAACCTTCCTTCTCTTCTTCCTATGGCTACTCCGTCTCTGCTCCCACGGGGCAAGCCCCCCGTCCCCATCTCCTGCCCGCAGGGGAGGCCTTCCTCACCCACTGCCCTCTCGTTTATCCCTTTCAGTCGCTGTCCCACAGTGTCGCTCTTTAGGTAATGGGCTGTCTGTGTCCCTCCCAGTGGCCACTGCCCTGGCGAGCACATGGGGGCACGAGGACGGAACAGTGGGAGGGCTTTGCGCTCCCAGGCCCCCAGGCAGGGGTAATGCTGGACAGAGCAGGGCAGTGCGGCCTTACATTCTAAGGGTGCTTCTGGGGACCCCAAGCCCAAAGGAAGCACCTGGAGAAACTACAACAAAGACTTTTTGTTTGGACGTAAGCTTCCAGCAGCGGAAACGGAACCACCTCTACCTGGTTCTTTTGCTTCTTTCCTCCCCGGCCCTCCGGTGGGTCTGGAGGACATTGCCGCTGTGCACGGGCCGCGTGGCACAGGATGGGTCTGCTCGGACCCCGGTGCAAATGGTTGACTCAAACTAACATGTTCATTCATTTTTCTGATAAAAAATTAATTTACAAATAGACAGGGGCGCCTGGGGGGCTCAGTCGTTGAGCCTTCGGCTCGGGTCATGGTCCCAGGGTCCTGGGATCGAGCCCCGCGTCGGGCTCCCTGCTCCGCAGGAAGCCTGCTCCTCCCTCTCCCACGCCCCCTGCTTGTGTTCTGTCTCTCGCTGTGTCTCTCTCTGTCAGATAAATAAATATTTAAAAAATTTACAAATGGATAAAGAAGATGTGGTCCATATCTACAATGGAATATTACCCAGCCATCAGAAAGGATGAATACCCAACTTTTACATCAACATGGATGGGACTGGAGCAGATTATGCTCAGTGAAATAAGTCAAGCAGAGAAAGTCAATTATCACATAGTTTCACTTATTTGTGGAACATAAGGAAGAGCATGGAGGACATTAGGAGAAGGAAGGGAAAAATGAAGTGGGGTAAATCGGTTGGAGACGAACCATGAGAGACTATGGACTCTGAGAAACAAACTGAGGGTGTTAGAGGGGAGGGGGGTGGGGGGATGGGTGAGCCTGGTGATGGGTATCGGGGAGGGCACGTACTGCATGGAGCACTGGGTGTTGTACGAGAACGGTGAAGCGTGGATCACTACATCAAAAACTGATGATGTATTGTATGGTGACTAATATAACATAAAATAAAATTAAAAAAGAAAATTAATTTACAGTGGTGCCTGGCTGGCTCAGTCTATGGAGCACGCAATTCTTGATCCCAGGGTCCTGAGTTCAAGCCCCATGTTGGGTGTAGAGATTATTTAAAGAAATTTAATTTATACCAATTGTGGAAAACATGGAAAGTACCAAGAAATATACAGAATTAAGTAACACCACCATTCAGAAAAAAACACTGGTCATACGTTAGTCTTTTTTCCATGTGTGGTTTGCACAGTGGAAATTGCTCTTATTTACGTGAAATTTTGAATCCTACTTTCTAACGTAACAAGGGAAAGAAAGCATTTCCACATATGAAGGAAAACTGGTTTTAAACATCATTTTAACATGTGCCACACAGGTGGGGTGACTTGTAGTCCTGCCCCTCGTGATGTCGAACAACCCGGTATGCAGCTTTGTGTGCTTGGTCGGATGAAGCCAGAAGGAAGACTTACCAGTTTATGGGGCAGGTGCAGGTCATTCTCCAGAGCCTTCCACAGTTCTTTGAGATGCATCATGAACTCGTCAAATCCTGCACTCGCATCCAGCTTATACAGTAGCGACGCGTAGCCCTGCACGGCGTCGTGGAAACAGGCCACCCGGTCCACGTCGATGTCATTCTCCCCGGCGGAGATAGAGGCCAGGTCCACAAATACCTTCAGCTCATTGATGCCTTGGGGCGAGGAGAGACAGGTGAGCGCCTGGGGGCTCCAGGACGATCCCGCGCTCAGACCTCAAACAAGAACACTCAGGCTATAAGTGGATAGTGATGGATTTGTAGGGTCTGATCCACTTTCTGCTTTTAGTACAAATCTGGGGCCGTGTTTCTTTTGCTGTTGATGTTGACACCAATGGCAAAGGCCAACAAAGCAACAGAAACATCCAGACATGGCACAAGCCTTCCATGCACTTTGTCGTGTATATTCCACACAACATCGCTGTTAAATACAAAAAGAAATGGGCTCAGCTGGTAAATACTACGTTGACATTAACTACAAAAAAAATGGAAATAATTCTCTTTCGGCTACTTACTAATCAAAGGATGTGCGTCAAAGAGGGCCGAGGAACCCACAGCTGAAAGTACCGAGCATCCAGATGAGAGACAGCACCCCCTCCCTGCATACCAGTACAGCTGCCGCCCCTTTCCTGCTTCCTCCACCTGTCTTCCTTACCTCTCCTCCCCACCGTGCAACCCCTTTGCCAGAGGCACCTAAACCACAGGACAAAAAAGGCTCCCGAGCTCTTGGCCAAAAAAAGAAGTGCACATAACACTGATGAGCTGATGTAATGAAATCTCTTCTGTGGATAAGAGCTTACCTTACTTTCTAGTTAAAATCAACCAGAGAAAAAAGCTAAAGGGGACAAGATTTGTTAAGAAAATGATACCCAACTGTTCACAGCAAGCCTCCAGAGTGGGGGCAAAAGGAAAGTTTTTATGCCGGAACAGATGAAATACTGCCCCGACGCATATTCTACCAACAATCGAGGAGGCACACACTGCACATCTACGGAAGGGATGCAGACAGCATGTCTGTTCTTTACACAGCACATGATCAAGGAGAGGGACTGCCTGTAAGTTTATGAAACCCCCCGTGAGCCATCTCAACACTCTCTCCCGACTCCCAGCAACCTCAATGACCGGCTGTACCTCCGAGAGCCTCCCGGACCCAGCTGATGAACTCCTTGCTCAGGGACAGCTCACTCAGACACTGGGAACGGGTCTCACTGATGTCCTGCAGCAGCTTTTTGGCATGGATAAGCTGCTTGCTGATCCGCTCCAGCTTCTCATGCCGGTATGTGTCAAAGTTGTCAGTCTGCAAGACAGAGCTCTGCTGTGGGCTGGACCTGGTTACCTGGAACTCTGGAGTCCAAGCAGTGGCACTGACCATCCGAAAGACCCCATCCCATCCTTCCTGGACTTGCAGCAGCTGAAGGCAGGTGCACGAAGCTCCTGACCGCGAGTTGGGACCCTAGAGCCCCCAGTGCCGTCTCCCCATTGATGCACAGTAGCTACTATTCCTCCATACCTGGCAGTCGGGGAAGCAACTTACGCAAGAACTCTGCCAGGTGCATATTGTTACTTTTCCTATTTTATGGGTAAAGAAGTGGAGGCCCAGAGCAGTGACCTGCTTGAGAACATGCTGCTGGGATCTAAGTCTAGGTGTGCATAATTCCAAATTTTGTGCTAAATTTTCACCATCTTCACATCTACATCATAACATAGATCATGGGACACCTTGTAAATCCTCACCTGAAGGAACACAAAGCAAAGCCCCTGCTTCTTCACCATAGCAGAGGCGGCTTACCATGCTCCACCCCTTGCCAGCACTAGCAGATGTGAACACAGAGGGGGTGAAACAAACCCAGCTCTTGCCTCTCCAGCCTCTCTCTAACCTGATGAGACCAGATGACTGGTTCCAAATCCTTGGCTACCGGAAGAGGGTCACTGCACATTCCCAAATTCTTGTCCCTCATGGCCACCTGAGAAAATGCTCACTTGCCAGGAGCGTGCACGCTGCTTATAAACAGGTAGAAACGAAGCCCATGGCATGATCAGGCATCCAGTGAGATGCAACAAGAACTCCTGGGGGAAGCTGTGAAACCATCCTGTCCGGCTTCCAGAACCCGGAGAGCCCATGGGAGCCCCCCACCCCCACCCCACGGGTCCCCGGCAAATAACTTACAAAGTTTAACAAAGTGTGCAGAACACCAAAGTCACCGGTCAGGCCCAAATTCTCCTTGACCTTCAAGATGACCTTGGCTGAGCTGACAGCCTGGTTCAGGTGATGGTACTCCCTGATCTGCCCAACGCGATCCTTGATCCAGTCCTGTTGGTCGCTGGGGTCCAGGACACACATAAGATGGAGGTCGGCGTTGAGGTGGCTGTATTTATTCACAAAGTCCTTGAAGGTGGTGTCAACCTCCTGAAAGGTGATCTCTCCTGACCTCAGATCCTCATATAGTTTCATAAACTTCTTGAAACAAGGGAGAAACAGATATCTATAGGCCTCCTCAGGCTGAAGAATCTGCCTTTCCAGGTCTTCCTCGGACCCACTCAGCATTTCTGCAGCGTCTTCCCAGAAGACCTGGAAGATGTGGCTCTCCTTTAGCTGCTCCATCTTTTTGGCCATCTCTTGGACTTGGGGGCTCAGGTTGTAATGCGTTGTCCTCTTCACGTCCGGGGAGCTGGGTGACAACCTCACTGTCACGGCGTCACTCAGTTTTTTACTGCCAAGATCTTCCAAGTGTCTTTCTGCCATCTCTTCCACATCCACTTTGAAACCATAAAGTAACATCAGAAGTCAAACCTCTACTGGCCACAACATTGTATTTTATTTTCTGCATACCTACTGTCCTTGCTGCTCATAAGAAAACTCACGTGAACACACTTGCTGGCATTTTTCCTCA
This sequence comes from Callorhinus ursinus, assembly GCF_003265705.2. Classification (NCBI taxonomy): domain Eukaryota; kingdom Metazoa; phylum Chordata; class Mammalia; order Carnivora; family Otariidae; genus Callorhinus; species Callorhinus ursinus. The sequence continues at coordinate 2,324,363 of NW_027397130.1, forward strand.
CTAAGAACCCATTTGTCTCCCTGCCAGCCCCCACCCAACTCCCAGCTCGTTCATGAATTTTCACAACAAAGCAAGCACGGTCACTTCTGGGCAGGGATGACAGCGTGGACACTGCCTGCTTCACTCCCTCCCCATATCCCGCACTCCAGGGCCAGAACAGACATGGTCTTGGAAAAGTCATAAGCCAGCTGGGCTGGGAGGAGCAGAAAAGGGTGGGGCGGGGGGGCAGGAGTTGAAAAGCAGATGTGCAGCAGTGGCCCAGGCCAAGCTGGGCCCCAGGGCGTGGAACCCCAGCCCGCAGCAGGGAGACTGGGAGTCAGCCAGGCTCCTGCCACAGGATTCCCAGAAGCATACACACTGATCGTAGGGCTGCTGGAGGTAGGGAGCTGGTGAGGAAGTGAGGAGGCCTGGCTCGAAAGGCTGAAGAAGAGAATTTTAATTCCAGAGACAACAAAGCTGGAGCAAGAAACATAAAACAATGATGGTCTATTTCACGGCTTGGTTGTGAACGGTGTATTTACACAGACGTAATCACAGAACCCTGAATGGTGATCTGACTGAAACCCTGACAGGACCGGGAATGGAGAGAGGCTGGAAGAGGTGCGTGTGTGTGCGGGGCCTGGAGAAACAGAGACCCAGCCCTCAAGTTCCACGGGGGCTGATGCTTCAGCCTGAACGGTGAAGGGGATGTCTAAGTGCGCCATGCAGGGGCATGGGGATAAATACCAAAAAGAATAAGGAGGTGCGTGTGACTTGCCTCCCCCGAGGCTGCCGTGTGACTTGTGTTCACTGTCTGCTCCTCTGACCCTTCTCTCCTGTGGCCCCCTCAATGTCGTTCGTGTTAACTCTTAGGAGTATCACCTTTTATCAGATGTTTCACCTTCTCACACAACCTCAGGAGACTGTCCACACATGTCTTCTCTCTCTTCAGAAATTTCAGCTCATCCTTTCTCCAGTCCAGCACTTCCTTCATATTGTGCTTTTTCTCTTGGGGTAAAAGATCTTTTCTCTCTGGAAGAAAAAAGGGACCCAGTAGAACAAACAAGCAGAGCCTTTTCCATGCAACTGTCTCCTCCTCCACATCCCTTTGAAGATGCTCCACGTTCATGGCTACGGGGAGGGACAAGGGGGCTGTGTGCACAGCCTCACGGGCAAGTTGCCTACGCGCTCGGCCGCGTGGAGACAGAGCGGGTCTTACTGGGTCACCATTTTATCACTTTCCCACTGTTTTCCGGAGGATTGGAAACCATCCCCTCTCCATTTACTGACAGGAAGAGCCACTCATCGTAAAGATGACGAAGGTCTCCCCTCTACAAAATACACGGGCAAGTGCAGTCATTGCCCACTAACCTGAAGCTCAGACCCTACTCAGATACTTACTTATCTGCCAGATGTCCAGAAACCGATCTGTGCACTTCGTGAGGAGCTCCAGTTGACCAACTAAAATGGTGCCATTCAGGAGGTCCTCACTGACTTTCGTGAACACAGAGTCGGCGATAGCCAACAGCCTCCTGCTGTCCTCGGTAACACTGGCTAATATCTTCTCATCGGTTCCTGATCAGGTGGAGAACAGAGTTAAAACAGTGGGTGCCCACTTCTCCCCCCAACTCTGAGAAGCATGGGGGTCCCCAGCAGCCTCCTCATTGTTCTGCCCCCACTTCCACACAAGACAAGTGAAGGTCACTCCGTGTCTCCAGATGTGCTTCTCCCTTCATTCGATTCTGCTTTTGCCTGGAAGGCTTCCCAATGACCTTGTTAATGAAGAGGACTCCTCCCATGGCGGGAATCAGCCAGGAGAGCCACGTTGCTCGGGGTTTTAAAACCTGGGCCCCCCTCAGCATGCTGAATATCATTCTTAAACCACTTGTCTCCTCTGCATGCCCCCATCTGGAGAATCTGTGCAGGGGAAGAGTGACTGCACTCGAACCCAGCGAGGGTGACCCAGATTGTTTTAAGGGGGCGTTTTCACAGCACATGGAAACAGAGAAACATCAATGTGAGAGTTTGATTCTCTACACATCTTGGCTCTCTGGCAAAATTTTGAATTTGAATTTTAAGATCAATCTAGAGGACAGAGTTTTTAAATATATTGAGTTCAACCACCAGAAGCTTTCCCTCCGAGTAATTTTAGGGTTGTACGGCATGATGAGAAGACCAGATTTCTCTGTGCCATTAAAAGCACATGCAGCAGCTTTGTTCATAATTGCAAATTCCTAGAAGCACCGATATGTCCTTCAGTGGGTGAATGGACAAACTGTGGTCCATCCAGACAATGGAATATTATTTGGTGATAAAAACAAAGGTGCTTTGAGCACAAAAAGACATGGAGGAAACTTAAATGCACATCACTAACTGAAAGAAGCCCATCTGAAGAGGCCAGAGACTGTACGACTCCAACTGGAGGACATTCTGAGAAAGGCAGAGCCACAGGGAGGCGTGGGGGAGCGCGGGGCATTTTTAGGGCAGTGAGACTATTCTGTAGGATATCATACTGGTGGACACACATTGTACATTTGTCCAAAACCACGGAGTATACAACACCAACCGTGAACCCTAAGGCAAATTGTGGACTTTAGTTAATAATTGTGTCAATATTGGCTCCTCAGTTATAACCAATATCCCACACCACAATAAGACATTAATAGCAGGAAAAACTGTGTCGGGCGCAGGGAGGTACAAATATGTGAACTCTGTACATTCTGCTCAATTTTCCTGTAAACTTACAGCTGCTCAAAAAGTGTCTATTAATTTTAAAAAAAACACAAATGTAACCTTTTCAAGTGGGTAGCTTTCAATAATGTACATTAAAATCCCACATCCATGATCTTACTTTATCCCCACCACACGCACATGCAAGGAACTCAGCTTTTTTTTTTGGCTGTCCCTGTCATCTGATGGAACAGAGACTCCAAATCATCTCACCGGGATTTTTAGTTCTAAATCCAGTGCTTTCCCACTAAATCTGAATCTGACAACTTACAAACTGTAATGTGATGTTTTGGGGGCAATACATATCTCCCCCTCTTTGATCACAAAATACTCAGGGGATGCGGGGGTAGGGGCAGAAGAAACAGATGGTACTTAGTCTTTGGTCAAAAGTCGACAATATAGGATCGGACGTTGACGCTGATCTCAGACTAACAGAGAGGGGTTTCTACAGCCAGACACACGTGGATTTGAATTTTAGTCCTTGATACTTATCCCTGAGACCTTGGGTAAGTCACATTACACCCCCATCTGAAGAACAGAGATCTTCCAGGACTGTGTCAGGGAACCTATGTCGGCATGGTAGCTGGGGCATGGCCAGCATTCAGGGAAGGGTGGCTTTCGGGGTGTTGTTGTTGTTTTTTTTCAAAAATTTATTTATTTATTTATTTATTTATTTATTTATTTATTTATTTGACAGAGAGAGACAGCGAGAGAGGGAACACAAGCAGGGGGAGTGGGAGAGGGAGAAGCAGGCTTCCCACTGAGCAGGGAGCCCGATGCGGGGCTCGATCCTAGGACCCTGGGATCATGACCTGCGCTGAAGGCAGACACTTAACGACTGAGCCACCCAGGCACCCCTGGGGTTAGTTCTTATTCAGAGTGTAGGATATTCTGAATCCCCCTGGGTTCCTCCACCCGGTCTGCTTCCTTTGTCGAACATCAACACATCCTAACCGAGTATCAGGTCATAGTCTGCCCCCCCCCCCCGGGGGGGTCGGGCAGACACAAGCGGACAGAGCAAGCGTTCCCAGCACCCCACACAGACGTACTGCACAACTTGAAGAGATGCTTCATGTCCGGCCATGTGAGCAGGTGCTTTAAAACCTCATCCATGTCATCCATGGTCTCCCCGTTGTTTCTCGGCCAGGACTTAGTGATCACAGCCGACACAAGAGTGCCAAATTTCCGCAGGTCATGAGAAGAGATTCCCCCAAGAATACTGGTCTGAGACTATAAGATAATGAACAGAGAGAGAAATGGAGGGTTTTTTTTTTTTATTGGTTTGCTTTTGAATAACATAATAAATCTCTCATCCAACAGCACTCCAGAAATCCTCTGTGAATAGTTTAACAGAGTCTCAAAAAAAAGCAAGAGAATAAAATACTTCACTTTTTCCAAGACATTCCTGTTTCCCTGTGTGCTGACTCCTCATATGTGACGGGTAGCAGAGACATGGAGATGTGCACACGTACACACAGGTGTGGAAACAGGCGCGCACAGACACAGACACGCCTGCAGGCCACAGCCCCTCTCCTTCCGGCTCACCGTCACTTTCTGTTTTTCCTGGACTTACCATGAAAAACACCAACCATAATAATATGTGTAAACCATTGGTACACGCACACTCTGTCCTAAACCCTAACCCTAAACTGTCATTCTTTTAAAGCCTGCCTACACACAGCACATATATTTCAATTCTCCACCAAGAGATAAAACGTCCTCCCCCCTTCTTTAGGTTCAAAGTTTGTACAAAAAGTTTTGGTAACTTGTAAAAAAAAAAAAAATAGGGTTAGTTTGTAAGAGATACTTATAAGGAGGACCATACACCGTGACCAAGTGGGATTTATCCCCAGGAGGCAAAGTTGGTTTAACATAAAGAACCCGTTAACATGGGGCGCGGGTGGCTCAGTCGTTAAGTGTCCGCTTCAGCTCAGGTCATGGTCCCGGGGTCCTGGGATCGAGCCCCGCACCGGGCTCCCTGCTCGGCGGGAAGCCTGCGTCTCCCTCTGCCTCTGCCCCTGCCCCTGCTCGTGCTCTCCCTCTCTCTCTCTCTCTCTCTCTCGGAAATGAATTAACAAAATCTTTAAAAAAAAAAAAATTAACGTGATACATCGTACCTAGGGAAAAGGGAGGGGGTAGGGCAATCACAGGCTCGTCTCCAGAGACGCAGAAACCTTTCACACAACGCCCCATGCCCTCTGGAATAAAATCTCCCAACGAAGCAGGAACAGGAGGCGCATCCTCGACCCGACGAAGGGCTTGCGTGAAAAGCCCCCGGCTAACTAACGACGCGCTCAGGGTGAAGGGCCGAGGCATCCTCCTGAGATGGGGAGCCAGACGAGGACGTCTGCCCCGCGCTTCGAGTCAGACCAATTAGCAAGAGCAAGATACACACGCATCCGGATCGGAAAGAAAGAAGTAAAAGCACTCCCATCAGCTACGACGGGATTTCCCGTACAGAAGACCCCAGAGCACCAGTGCGTGCACGCACTTCCGCGCGCGCGCGCGCGCGTACGTACACGCACGTACACGCACGTACACACGCATGCCTACGCAGGCGCGCGCATGCGCACACACGCACAGTTGGGAGCTGTTCCCAAGAGGCCGTGGGCGGCAGACTCGCTTCCGGCTTTGCAGAGAAGACCCTCCCCGCAAGTGAGTTGACGGAATCTTTTCAACTTCGTCCATTCTCCTTCCGTAAATGTTCCGTCGGCATGGCGCCGGCGGTAACACAAGCCAGCCGCAGTGACCCGCACGCCCAGGAGTGGCGCGTTGGATGGCTCCCTGCGAGCTCACCCGCGAGCGGCTGGGATTGATGGCGCGTCACCTGTCGCAGCACGAAGCTGGGCGGCATCTCGGGGAGGCCGTCAGGGACACCGGACTTCAGAACCCTTCCCCTAGGCCGGGAGGTGGATGGCGGGCGCCCACGCCTGCGCTGGCAGCGGGGCCCAGCACCCGGCCCCCAGCTCGCGGTGGCCGAAGACCGCGGGGAACCCAGACGCGTTTCCCGAGCGAGAGGGCGGTTCACCTGGCAGGCGGAGCTCACTGCTTCAATGACACACTTCTCGAAGCATTTCGACACGCTGTCTTCTAGGCCCGTGGCATCCCAGTGGGGGCTGCAGAAGGCGGAGATCTGGACGAGAGGCTTCTCCTGCGAGGACAGTGAGCGCTTGGGGGGCTGCGCGCTAACACTCTGGGCAATGAGAACGTGCTTCTCCACTTTCCCCACACTGCGGCCGGTCCCCATTATTCCACCTTCCACCCCGCACGCGCCGTGCCCCCCGCGGGGCCCCTCTAACTGCAGCCATGACACGAACAAGACTCTCCCAATTCAGAATCTCCCTTCCCACACTGCAGAAAAAGCGGCTGTCCCCGCAGCTTGCAAAAACAGGTAAGTTTTGAAAAATAAGTGATTTCCCCTTGTTTCTACTTCCCCAAAAAGCATCATTTAATGGTTACATATAAACATCGCCTATCATGTAAAAACAAACCCTAACTTTCCTAGGGTCACAGGCTTTAAAAATGAAGAACACTTTTGTTTCCTCATTTGTCACCGGGTTAAGGCTTCTGTCACCAGCAAGCCGCTTGGAGCTACGGCATATGGGGGGCTTTACTCCCCATACCTAGGGTTTCCCTGGTGGCAAGACCCCGTTCCCTTCTTCTTCACTGGAATATCATCTTTGGTCAAACTAGTAAGGCTGGATCAAAAATGCAAGGTCATACTGACCCAGTGCCCTGCGCACACTAGGGCTATCCATTCAAATGCACCTTTCTACCTGTAGGTTGTTACAGATGGTCTGGATTCATCAGCGTGCCCCCTGAAAAGAACACCCTGACTTCTGGTACCTGTTTGATTCTCCCTTCCAAGTCCCCCATCAAGGACTCCTTCCAGCCAGACTCCACGGGGAAGTTTATTTCCGCCAGCCGTCTCCAGACCTGCAAAGCCCACATGTCAGTGACAGCCACATGACAACTAAGTGCCAGGATGAATTCTATGAAAAAGGAAAGACTATTATGGCAGTTCCAGGGGCGATGGGCAGGGCACCTGGGTTTTGAGCCTGTCTTTATCGCTGGTGAGCTGTCACTGGCGAGTCAGAGCCACCCACCCCAGCCTTTGAGAAGGAAGGGCCCTGACAGGACCGGGCAACCAGGATGGTCCTTCTACCGTGCAACTGGTTTTTATTCTGAAAGTATTTCTCTCCCTTGCTTTATTTCAAAAACCTTCGAACATAGAAAAACAGTTACAAGAATGGTCCATGGACACCCATATTTCTTCAACTGGATTCCCCAGGTGTTAATACTCAACAGCTGCATCCTCTCTTTTGTGCTCGCTCTATAAGAAGCACTTTCTCTGCAGAACCACTGGAAGAGAAGTTGCAGGTACCGCGCCATGTGGCCCTGAAATACTTGGGCAGGCATCTCCGAACACCGTGGCCCTTCTGCATGATCATGATCCACGTGTCACACTCAGGGCACTTCATGTCAGTGGGACCCAGTCCTCTGATGGGGGCGCTGTCCACACTCTGCTGTCCTGTAGACTGTCTCTCAACCTGATCTGGCTCATAATTCTCCCGGGAGGAGACCCAAATTTGATTTTTTTTGGCAGGAACACTATGAAGTTGAGCCACATTGAAAATGTATTTTTGTAGGTCAGGCAGGGTCGAGAGTCAGCACCTTCCCACGGCTCGCCTGAGACCTCGGGAGTGCTGTCGCATCAGAGACTTGCAGAAGGAGGCCATGAGACCCCTGTCCCATCAGGGCTGACGGCAAGGGCTGCCGGATTTCTTTTCTCCTTTGCATTAAATGGTCATCTGTGGCAGGCCACGCTGGATATCCTGCTCCTCCACACTCCTATGCACCGAGTTCACCCACGGAAGGATCTTGCCTACGTCCATTACTCCTGCCATGTTACAGAATGAAGGGTGTTTTTTGTTTTCTTTTGTTTTTTAAGTAGGCTCCATGCCCACTGTGGGGCTTAAACCCCCGACGCTGAGGTAGAGACTTGCTCTACGGACTGAGCCAGCCAGCTGCATTCTTCATTAAAAGAAAAAAAAAGTCGGTTAAGCATCTGGCCCTTGATCTTGGCTCAGGTCATGATCTCAGGGTCACGAGATCGAGGTCTGAGTCAGGGTCCACACTGGACATGGAGCCTGCTTAAAAAAACAAAAAACAAAAAAAACTTTCCTTTCTCTCTCCCCCTCCTTTTCTTCTATAAATAAGTATCAATGACTTGTAATCCAGTAATGGTGTTACTCATTTGGATGATCAAATTGTCCTAGATTTGGCTAATTGTCCCTTCAGACTAGCTTCTGTGTCCTTTTTTAAACATGTGGGATAACTTTCAATTTGTAGAAATCCTGCAAAGATAAGACAGTTCGCATGTATGCTCAACCCAACTTCCCCTGAAGTTCATGCCTTCCTTGGCCTCAGTAGGGCTATCGAAGCTAGGGAACGGGCATTGCTAGAGCAGCATGAACTACAGATGCAGCTCATCTCCATCCCAGGGTCTACTCTAGGATGCCAGCCGCCATCACTCCAGTTCCAACCACTGGCCCCAGGCTGGCGCTGCACTCTTCCTGCTGCCTCTGGAACCTGCTGTCCTTCCAGAAGCACAGGTTTCTTCATGGGGCTGGTATTTAGCAGCCATGCCTGGGGTTCCCACGGTGCTCCCGGGCCTGGCTGTCCTGATTTTTAGGCCTTTCAGTGGAGAGAGCTAGGAACCACTACAGCTTTTTGGGTCATGAGTTCATACCAACACCGCTGACCCCTTGCCCTTTGCCGCATCTCCCTTCTCCACGGTGAGAAAGAACTCTGGCTCCCAACAGTGTTGACTCCTGTGCTATTTGCTCAGTCTTAACAGGACACACAGATCGCTCCAGAACTACTACGTCTGTTCCACCACCAACCATGAAGTTTCTAAATAGTTTGAGACTCATGTGCATTTTCTTCACTTTGATCTCAGCCTCGGTCCCTCTCAGGGTGAGTGCCAGAAGTTCTGTGCTCTGAGTATTTGGATTCGTGATCTTTTCCCCTTCGTGTGGAGAAGTGGCAAGTCTGAGATATAGCGAGGGTCATCAGCCCTGTTCCTGTACAGTCTCAGCTGTGTGATTTTATGACCATCCCGTTAAAGTGTCCCTGGAAGGTGATATCCTGTTGAAACTGGTAAAATGAGCCATTTGGCTGGGTTGCTCATCACTTTCCACAGCTGTGTCCATCTTGAAGATGGGGCTGGGTTTGCCCCATTTCCCCAAACCGTGGTTGCCTCCTCCATGAGATGGGTGACAGCAGCACCAGCCTCAGAGGGGACACTCAATGACATTTTAATTAACATTATCATTTCACCATTATTACTGCTTTTTACTGAAAATCATCCTCGTGTCAATGGACCAAAAGCCATCCTGAACTCATTCTTAATGTTTGGGGGATTATACCATTTGAAATCTTGAAATAACATTTAATAACTCAGCAATTATAACTCAATAATTCAATCATTTTGTTTCGGTGGGGTTTAAGTCTTAGTCTGAAATTTCACAGAGCAATTACAGAAGACTTTTCTGATGCTTAAGAGTCACAAGCTGAAACTTGCAACTTTCTATCCTTTTGGGGGGGTTTGCCCACATTCTAGTCTATTCTATGCGAGGGACCAACATGTGCAGCCACTTTCTATCTTGATGGGAAACGGGCACTGACATAGAGCTAGGTCTGATTAGGAGACTGAGGAGAATCTGGAAATGAGCCACGAGCCAGATACTAGTTGCATCACCCCAGGCAGACGCGGGAAGGAAAACCATGGATCGCTCCAGGATTGAAGTATGGAACCAGCCGCATACACACTGCTGACTCGCTGGCCACCAGCCAGGAGAACCTGCAGCCTCTGAGGATCATATGCTTTTCTTGGCCAATGTTTTCCTTTCGGACATTTTCCTCAGTGGCAGTCACCTCTATAGTTTTGCAGGGGAACAAGAAAGGAAATGGAGAGGACGTGTAGACAACCCTGCAGGACCTAACCCAGTCCCATAAAGCCAGAGGGGTCACGTGGCACATCAACAGGATGGCCAAAAATATGTCAAGCATGGAGATCATTTTAAGTGGGTTCCGTGGTCTCCCCAACACCCTGGAAGCTCGAGTGGGAGACCCTTCATAACTTGTAGGAAGAAGACATTAAGGCATTAGGATAAAAAACAGAAGAGGACGTAAAGCACCCCCAGCCTTCAGCACATCCCTTTTCCCACCCCTCCGTCTCCGAGCAACTCGTCCGCTCGCGCTTAGGTGACCCCCATGGGCCAGACCCCACAGTGGCCCCTGTCCCCCCACACCTCATCCAGCCTCGTTCTAGAAACCTCCCAGCCTTTCTGAGGCTGATTTCCCTCTCTGACGTCAGAAACCCTTCTGCCCAGTTTCCCCTTCAAGTACCTCTTGCCTCCACTGTTTCCTGACATTTCCAGCCATAACTACCTCCCACCTTCCTTGCTCAAACAGAGCCCGAAGGCCCCGTGTCCCTGCACTTCCCACGAGGCCTGTCATGGGGGCCTGTGGGCAGCGCAACCAGCACTGGGCTCTCTGATCCTGCAGATGGAGCACCAGCCCAGGGCCAGCATGCTGCATCCCTGCTCGGACCCCTTTGGCCAGCATCTGAGCCCAGCAGAGCTTACCTTGATTTCCTCCTGGTATCTGAACGTGGCAGGTGACAAGTAGGTGTGCGAAAAGATGGGCTTCTGGAAAATGCCCTGAAGCCAAGTTCTTGTCCCGGTGAGTGTCCCCTGGAATACTGTTTGCACAGAAATCTTCCCGGCTTCCTTTCTTGGCCCTTCGGCTGAATCCTGCTGCAGCAGGAGAAGGGGGGGGTGTATAATGGTCCCCAAGCTGTGACTCAGACTATTCTGGAGACACCACTCTCCCTTCTCAATCCACAGCGGGCGCTCGAGAACAGCAACCTCTGAGTCACATGAGTGCGTCTGGGACACCCGCCTCACCAGGGCCTGCATTTCAAGGCGCTTCAATTTTCTTGGACTGTGGGTTCGCTCTGGGAGCTGACAGCTCAGGCAAAGTGGGGGAGGGATGGGAAGGACAAGCTTTCCACCCCCGTGAACCGCCCCAGCACAGTGACAGCACAGGGGACCCAGCCTTACCAACGAGCAGATCATGCCAGCCCAGACCGTGCCTGCCCACCTCCTCCAGACTGGCTGGGAAAGGATGCGCCCCAATCGCAGAGCCTCCAGCAGCTCAGAGACACCCCCCCTTCTAGTGTGTCATGCAAACCCCTGCTCCTTGGCCACAGAAACAGCCTGCCGTGGGCCAGAGGTAAACCCAAGGCACCTCCCGTCCATGCTTTCTTCCCATGAGGCTTCCCCTACTCCCTCTCTTCCTCTGGAAGATCCGTGTTCCCTGGGGCCACGGGATCTGGCAATGCCTCCCCACTGCAGCAGAAGCACAGTTGCATGAGTGCAGGTGTCAGAACCCCCCACCTCAGCGGCAGCTGCTCCCTGAGGCCCTGGGAGGGTCTTCCCAGCTCTGTGGTAGCGTGTGTTCTTCAACGGAGTCCCACAGGTTAGAAGTGTCAGGACCCACAACGGGATCTGCTGCCACTCCTCCCTCCAGGGACACTCCACTCCCTGAGAACCACCACATGCCCTCCCTCCTGCCTGGTGGCCCAGCAGATGCTGATGCTGCAGGGGAGCGGGCAACCATCCACAGACAGGCAGGCATCTGGTCGTTAACCATGGTAGGTGCCAAGTAGGGAAAGTACGAGGTATTCCCAAGGCTCACGAAGGGGACGGAACCCAGCCTGGGGCAGGAGGAGGCTCTGTCCCTAAATACAAGGAGGGCACCAGATGCTTGGGAGGGTGGCTGGAGGTGTGCCTGGCCAGCATGCCGGATCAGCGGATGGCAAGAGGTGGCAGTGGTTCTCAGCTGAAAATTGGACATCTCAGCCCTTGTTTTAAATCCCTGAATGGCACAGCACTTTCTAGAATAATCCAGAAGCTTCAGCATGGTGTGCCTTCCCTGTGATCTGGCCTTGTCCGGACCTGGCTCCTTTCCTGCCACACTCCGTTCCTTGCAGGCCCTCGGGAACGGCGACGTTCCTCCTCCCTGACCCAGTGAGGGCTGTGTCCTCTTCATAGGAACGCAAGCCCTGCCCTCTGTTCTCAGGGCACCTTATTGACTCCAGCTTACTGTCTGTCTCCTGTGTTGCAGTTATGTGTTCACTGGGTACCCCCCCCCAGAGATCTCACTGCAAAGGAAGGCCTTTGTCACCCCCATCCTGGTGTCCCTGCACCCAGCACAGGGCCAGGCTGAGACAGGCAAGAAGTGAACAGCCCAAGCCTGAGAATCTAAGCTGGAAGGCTCACATGTGGGCTTCTAGCTTTTCTCCATCTGGTGTTCTGCCAATCCAGTTAACCCTCTGTGTCAGGACCTATCCAGAAGCTGGTTGAAAACTCATCATACACTTTTGTTGAATTATAGTTTTGCAAACCTTTTTGTTTTTATGGCAAGGGTAGAGTATTTTTACCATGATGTAGATTACACTGGTCTGGGGTTCCAACCCACATTTAAGACTTCTTTTCTGCAGGAAAATATACCCTAGAAAACCGACAGATTTCCTAAACACAGCTTATTTCGAAGTGGGCACCAGCCTGTGATGGTTTAAATGACACTTGCTTCATAAAAAGCAATCATCTTACCAATAATAGTTATTTTAATTTTTTTTTTTTTTGTATTTTAAAGAAGAAAAAGTGAAAGGAATAAAGTTAAAACATACACTGAATTCTTTTCTACCACTAACATCCCGGTTCTGAATCGCAATACAGTTAACAAAAAATTGGTCAGTGTAAATATAAAATCTCCTATCATCTTCAAATTGAAGCCCATAAACTCAAGCGTGCAAAGAGTACAAAAGAAGAAGCCAGTGCTGCCGTGAGCAGCAACGGGCATGAGTCTCAGAGACACAGTGTTCGGTGAAGCAAGCAGACACAAAGCGCAGGAAGTTCAAAGACAAGCAAAACTCAGGTTCGGTGGTAGGAGACAGAAGGCGGTTCCCACTGGGAGGCGTGCAGAGGGAGTGGAGGGAGAGGGCACAGGGCACCCGGGTCGCCCTGCAGCTTGATTCGGGGGGCAGCACAAGGGCGTGCACCCGTGTGGAAGGCCCTGAGGTGTGCACTTGGGACAGGTGGACTCGGCTGCTGCATTTAAGGAACAGTGTGCAGGAAATGAGGTCACGTGGGAACGACCATGCATGGACACGCGTTTCGGGTACACATTGTGGGTACCTTGCCTGACTTCCCAGCCACCTGCACTGCTCTTTAATTAACCCATTCATCTGATGTTCTGTACTTTGACCCCTGCACTGCCTCTCTGCCTCCAACAGAAGCCCTAGGAGGGCAAGTGTGCAGACTCGCTCACCAAAACATTCTCAATGCACAGAACAGAACCGGGCATGGGGCAGGTGCCCAACAAATATCTGAGGACGGAATCAGCCACTCTGTCTCCCTTTAGCAATCCTAGAAACCAGCTGATCTCCGTTCTGAGTTGAGGCCACTTGAAATTCCGTACTTATTGTGGGTGCGACATGGTGTGTGTGTTCCACTTACCACTAGAGGCTTAAGTGTAATAATTCTGCAAACAATCTCAGCAGATAAGGCAGGCAGCTCATAAAACTTTTGGTCTTTTGTGATTCTGCAGATAGTTTCATGAAGTCTCAGGCACACAGTCAAGTAGGACTGTATCAAGGGCTCCTCAAGAATCCTACCCCGCAAAGAGTTAAGAGAGATCATTGAAGTCATTTAGGAGATGTGAGAAAACAGTACCCATGATCCCTGACAAGCTCCTTCCCTTCAAAATGCCTACGAGTAAGGCATGGTTCTGATCCCATACAGGCTAACATCGGGAACATTTCAATAGATCCGGAACTTATGACCAAGATATAAAAGAAACGAAGTCCTTTTGGTTTGTCCCCATGGTCTGAACTGTTTTAACAAAAGCAAGTGACACTATTCCCAAGTGTAGCCCCTTATTTGAAAAAAAGCAGCTAGGGATGTGTATCACTGAAGATTAAGATACTACATAAATCTGAAAAAAATTCAGAAAGATCCAGGGAGGGATGGGGAAAAGTGCTAGAACGGGCACTGTGCGTGGGGACCAGGTCTCGCCTTCCCTGGCTGGCACACGGCCCCAGCTGACGGGAGCTGACCAGAACGCATTGCGGCAGGTGTGGGGAGAAAGGCACTGTGGGGGTGCTTCTGTGACGGACCCCAGGGAGGCCTTGAAGCCACCAGGGCTTGACATTAACAGATCTGATGCCCCCACAGCCATCCTGAACACCCTAAAAATTCAGGGGAGGTGATATGGGTAAAGCTCCGAGAATCTCAGGAAACACCTATCAGCCATGCGTGGGTTTCTGTTGTTCTGCATTTTGCTGTATAGTGTTCCTTTGGGGTGTCAGAGGTCATACAAATCTGTAGGAGCAAATGATTTCAGATAACTACGTAAAGCTACAGTTGATTTTTATTTTCAACCGACCTGACTTGCAAAAAACATACAGAGACCAACATTAAAGAAATGCAGAACACAAGCATGAATATGCAATATGGTGATCATTTAAAAAATAAATGGAAGAAAATGTATAGGACAAAAGACTAGATGGAAATAAACCAAAATCTTAACAGCTGATATCTATTATTTTCCCTTAAAACAAGACAAAACAAAACCAGGATGTTAATAGCTCAAAAAGCAGGTGGGATATATATTGAGGACCTTCTGATTTCAACAGCAAATAGGAGGCACTGCCAGTCAGTGTGTGTGTGGGTAACCTCGTGCAAGACAGAGGCTGCTTTTCACATTTCTACTTACTTGTCCTGATAAATATCCAGGAGGTGCAACAGCATTTGAAAAATTTCCTCAATGTTCTAGGGCAGTGAAGAGAAAAGACAGGAAAGAGTTAATCATAACGCCACCATCTTTCTGAAAACAGAACTGAAAAAAAAAAAAACCAAACAACCTAAATACAGCAAAACAATGGGTTCTTTTCTTTCTACAAATGAGTTTTTAAGGTGCTCAAGAACCAAGCTTACATCCTTCACAAATAAAATTCAGGATTTAAGATTATACTGTTTTCTGCACCCCACGAAATGGGAAAGAAGAGAGCAGCTGTGTGGGCCCTGCCTGGACCCCCGCCCCAACACACACACACACACACACACACACACACACGGCCTGAACGCCCGGGTCCCCCGCTCCAGAGTAATGGGAAGCAGAGCACCCCTGTAGCCCTAAGAAACAGCGACCCCACCACGTCTCTGGTTTCAAAGTGCTTCACCCGGCCAGGATTTCAGAAAAAAAGGAATCACAGGCCTTGAATGTCTAGTTTCTGATCTGCTGTTGCTAAGCAAGGACTCGAGAGCCTGTTCCAGACAACAGACAACAGACCTCCAGATTTTTGCCAAAGACTTCTGTAAACCTTTGAAGCCGGTACCAAGTCCCTAGAAGGCAGTCCAGGATTCGAGCTGGGAAGTGACTCAGATGGTCTATGAGGTTCTTCATATAGGAAACCAAGTTGCTCAGAGGCAGCAGACTGAACCAGGACCGGAACAGACACGCATCTACGTTCAGCAAATGGCTCTGCTCTCCCATGAGCTGAACTAACTGTGTCCTGTATAAGGGAGGACAGGAACAGAAGGGCAGCCATGGGGTCAACACACACACACAGAGTTAAGGTAAATACAGTCCTGTGAGAAGAGACCTATAAAGTTCCAACTTCAAAAATAACTGAATCAAATGAAAAGCAAACAATAACATATTAAGAATTCACCAAAATGGATGAACCTTGAAGACATGATGCCGGTGGCGCGAGGACAGACACTCTGACTCCAGTTCCGTGAGGTCCCTAGCGTGCGCAAATTCACGGGGACAGAAAGTAGGACGGTGCTTCCCCGGGGGGTGGGGCACAGGGGAAACAGAAATGTTGCTTAATGCGGACAGAGTTTCGATCTGAAAAACCTCTGGGACGGAAGGTGGAGGCCCAACAACGCGAGTGTGTCAGATGCCACTGAACTCCACACCAGAAACGATTAAGAGGGCAAATTATGTGGTGTATATATCTTACCATGCAGAAACCTTCACTAAGATTTAAGCACTTTTTCCAGCTTTATTGAGATATCACTGACACCTAATGTTGTGTAAGCTTAACGAGTACGATGTGTTGACTTGATACACTTCACCGAAGGATTAGCTAGGGCCAGCGCCACATCACATGACCACCATTCCTCTCTTGTGCTAACAACATTTAAGATCTACTCTCTTGACGATGGACTCTGAGAAACAAACTGACGGTTCTAGAGGGGAGGGGGGTGGGGGGATGGGTTAGCCCGGTGATGGGTATTAAAGAGGGCACGTTCTGCACGGAGCACTGGGTGTTATATGCAAACAATGAATCATGGAACACTACATCAAAAATTAATGATGTAATGTATGGGGATTAACATAACATTAAAAAAAAAAAGATATACTCTCTCCACAACCTGGAAGTCTATCATAGAGTATTACTAACTGTAGTGCACATTAGGGTCCCAGAACTTACCCATCCTCTAGCTGGACATTTATACAATAACCAACACCTCCGAGTTCTGCCTGCAGCCTCCATTCTACTCTCTGTCTCTACGAATTTGACTTTTTTAGATTCCACACAAGTGCTATCGTACATATCATATTCCCGTGTGTGTGTGTGTATGCATGTCTCACATCTTTGTTATCCACTCATCGGTCAATGCGCACTCGGTGGTTTCCATGTCTCGGCTATTGTGAATAATGCCGCAGAGACAATGGGGCTGTGCGTATGCCTTTGAGATACCGATTTCATTTCCTTGGGATACACACCCACAAGAGGGACCTCTGGTTCATAGGGTGGCTCCGCTGTTAACTTTTTGAGAAACCCCCGTACTGTTTTCCATACTGGCTGCAGTGATTTATGAATTAAGCATTTCGATGAGTGACTAAGTGAATGCTCCAGATCAAACAGTCCAAGTGAGCCCAGTGAAGGTTTTTAAATTATGCTGATTCTGTGACACTGTACTGGAGACCCCAGAAGATGACCACTGGAAAATAAATAAAGTGAGGTGCCACAGAAGTCACAGGGGTACAAAGATCATATGGATGAAGGTTCACGGCATAGTAAAGACCACGTCTGCCTGAAAGACAGGATCTTTAAGACCAAGGCTGGTGCTTGCCATTCTCCATTGTCAACAACTGAATTTCTTCCAGACAGTTTGTACACCACTGAAGGGTCCTTAAAATATATGCAGTGATCTAAATAATCTTAACTGGGCTTTAACTTCTAAAGGTTCCAATAATAGTGAAGGAGCAATAACTTAATTGAGCTATTTTAATCCCTAAGAACCTATGGGCAGGAGTGTACTGGGTTGATGGAGGGGTGGGAGCAGGGGAGACTTGGATTCCTTTCTCTGACACAAGACAACGTGAACGGGGGGCATTGTGCTTGCAACTGAGCAGAAATATTCATCTTTTTAAAATTTTTTATTTAATTTTGATTTGATTTTTGTACTTAAGTTCGATTTACCATTTTTCGTTTGTGGATTGTGCCTTCTGTGTCTTCTCTAAGAAAGCTTTGCTCACCTGGAATCTAGTACTTCACTACCTCAAGATTTGCACGTACCATGTGCCAAGCCTTTACCTGGCAGTACTGCTTTCAGGGATCTAGCTTGAGGAAAGAATTGGACAGGGAAGCAACAAGGTTGCTCATCAAAGCACATATGCTCACAAAGTCAGAGTGCAGAAGAAGAAATAATCCACATGCTCAGTCACTGCTTAAGTAAAAATAAGTTCTAATGAGTAAGCAGTCATTACAACAATGTAGCTGCATGTTTACCAACACGGAGTTGCTCACAAAGTACTGTGAAGTGAAAAAAGGCCCATTGGAAAACAGAATACAGAATTTGTCGCTGTTATCGAGCACCTAATGTGCCCGCAAAGCTGTGTTTGGACAAAATCCCAGAAATGTGCATGCCAAAGTGTTAGCAACAATGATTATCTCTGGGAATGCAGGCTGTTTTTTTCTTTTTTATATTCTTCATTACATTTCTGGTATGTTTAAAATTTATTGAAGAAGTCATTTTAAAAGAGCCCTAGAAGCGGGAATGTGTGCACCCAGGGGGCCCACCGGTGATCCCCGAAGCACAGCCGTGATTCCAAGATTTACAGATGGACGTGCAGCTCTACAACTTACTGATCTAGCCCTCTTTCCCGAAACTCAGAGAAGGAGATTCCTTCCAGGGCCGCCCAGGTGTCCTCAGGCTGCATCCTGGAGTCCTTTCCTTGAGGTGATGATGCCAGGCAGTGGTGCAAGACGGGCAGGGTGAGCACCCAGAGGTCCACTGTTTTCGCTATGCACTGTCGGCACAGGTTGACCAAGAACTCTCGCCAGCTGGGAAGGGAGCAGAGAGCCCACGGTGAGCTGGGCTGGCCAGTGTCCTGCCCCGGGGGTCTGACGGCAACCCGCACGGAGGAGGGAAGGAGCATTCGGGGGCGGCCGAGAAGAGTGACTAGCCCCAGGAGAAACGTGGTTGCATGGGACATCCGGGGCGCCCTCGGCACCCTGTGAAGCATCGGGCTCTGGACAGGCCTTCCCTGAAGCCCCACAGCAAACGTCTATCCCCCTTGACAGCTGAGGTTCAGGGGGGCTATGTGATCTGTGAGCCCAGACCCTCTGGCAACAGTAAATCCAGATATAAAGCCACTTTGCCAGTGCAGGGGGGCAGCCTGCCAACAACACACAGCAAACTGCCTACAGTCGCAAGATATTAATGCTCGCTGGTTCTTGGAAACACTCAAAACACTCTGTACATTTGCTGCCAATTCCTCTCTCTTAAAAAATGTAGTGTTGCACTCAGTGTTTCAAGTTTGTAAGACCAAGAGGCAGATGTCCTAATAAGACTCACTGCTCAGGGAAGGCCGCCTCCTACCACCCTCTGGTTCCGGTCACACGGCTGCCGAAAATAGCACAGGAAGGCCCTGAAATCACCGGGTGCTGGGCGGGCCCCTCCACCTGGGACAACGGAGGCTCCTCAGGGCAGGCTGGTGCCTCCATCCCGCACCTGGCCCAGCGCACTGCGGCTGAGGCCCAGGGAGAGCACCCCCCTTGCTTCCACAGGCGTGCCTGGGCTGGGCCCCTACAGTCAATCTTCAAACCCTAATC
The DNA here is from genome assembly GCF_003265705.2 of Callorhinus ursinus. Classification (NCBI taxonomy): domain Eukaryota; kingdom Metazoa; phylum Chordata; class Mammalia; order Carnivora; family Otariidae; genus Callorhinus; species Callorhinus ursinus. Next base: position 2,343,276 of record NW_027397130.1, read on the forward strand.
CCTGCAACCTTAGGTACACAGGGTGATACAGGACATTTTCAAGTTTTCGTGCTTGTGGGCGCTGCTCCCTGGATCCCAGGGAAGCTAAACTTTGACATTTACAAAGGTCAAAATGATCTCAACCCACAGGCTCTATTTCTGCCCAGAGCACACATGGTATGTCCGCTTCATTTAAAATAAATAAATAAATCAATCAAAAAAGGAGCATTCCAAACAGAAAGATAAGAAAAAGAGAAAATACGTCCTGGTTCCCATAAGATTAAGATAAAGTCTGTAACTTTCTGGAATGTCCTTCGTTGTGATGATCTGTAACTCCTTCTGTAAAAAGCACATATCACTTGCACCTCGTGTTCCCTCCCCGGAGCATGCGTACTCCTCTTGGTGTGTGTCCCAGTTAGCTGCTTTAACTTGGGCTCAAATAAAACACTTTTCCTGTTTTGTTTTTCTTTTTTTAAGATTTCATTTTTATGTGGAGCACCTGACTGGTTCGGTCGGTGGAGTGTGTGACTTTGATCTTGGGGTTGTGAGTTGGAGGCCCACGTTGGGTGTGGAGCCTACTTAAAAAAAAAAAAATCGATTTAAAGATTTTATTTTTAAGTCATCTCCACACCCAGCGTGGTGCTCCAACTCACAACCCTGAGATCAAGAGTCGTCCACTCCACCGGCTGAACCAGCCAGGTGCCCCATCTCCTTTATTTATTCTCTTAATTAAACAAAAAAAAGGTTTGTTCACTTTGGGTCACCAGGGGCGAGGCATGATATACCATAAAGCTTCTCAAAAGCAGGCTATTCGATAGAAGAGTAATAAAAGTAAAAGCCAAACATATGCTAGGAAGAAGGCTGGCGAGGCAGACACTGAAGTGGCAGGTGAGTGAAATCACGGGCAGACTTTACTCCTGGCACGTCTGCATCCAACCTGTGACAAACGCTCATTTGTATAATCAGATCATCATTATAAACAGCTATAAAATCATTTGACACACACACAATACCTGTGACATGTTCCAAAGATGTGCCTTAGGTCACTGTCAAGGTCACCTGCTGAACCAGCGTTCAAGCAAAGAAGGGTACAGAGCAACACCAGGTCATTCTCTGATAAGGGAATGTCAAATTTTTCCACTGCAAAAAGGATAATCAGGCCCATTCTCAATTTACTCCTCACTGGGCTGTCTTCAGGCAGAGGGGCCCCAGTTCTTTCCAGAAATGGTGCGGCTTGTTTTTTCAAATACTCCCACAGGTTTCTCTTCACCTGGTCCCAGGAGAGAAGACAGAACCATGGAGTTGAAGCCATCAGGGGTGTGAGAGGGGCCCCCTTCATTGCCCTCAGCGCCACGTCAGCTGGGCAGGGGACCAAGGCCCCCGAGGGGCAGAGACAGCTCCCATGGAGGGGCCATCCCACTGCCCTGCCCTCCCCAACAAACCCTGAGCACCCCCCACTCCCTAGGCCTAGTGGCCCCGGGGCCTTTGCTGGGAGCTACTACCAATGGTGCCCTCCAGAAACCCTGCCTGGTGGAGAGGCCCCTCCATGCTTGCAAGGGTCCAGCTTCCATCTCAGAAATGGCCCAGGTTCCTCTCAAACACTGCCAGAGCCATCCCAAAACGCTGGGGGAGAGATGATAAAGGAGGGTTCCACCCATTCCTTCCACTCCCCCAGAGGCCAGGTTGGGGGGCAAGGGGGATGAGGGGGTGGGAACTGGGGTGGGGTGGGGGTGGGGCCAGGAGAGGAGGTGGGACCAGGGGTGGGGTGGGGGTGGGGTCAGGAGAGGGGGTGGGGCCAGGGGTGGGGTGGGGGTGGGGCCAGGAGAGGGGGTGGGGCCAGGGGTGGGGTGGGGGTGGGGCCAGGAGAGGGGGTAGGAACTGGGGAGGGGGAGGAGTGGGGCCAGGCTAGGGGGTGGGGCCAGGGGTGGGGGAGGGGTGGGGCCAGGAGAGGAGGTGGGACCAGGGGTGGGGTGGGGTGGGGTGGGGAAGGAAGAACAAGGGGAGGACCGAGAATCCGCAAGCAGCAGCGCCTGCGTGATGGGCAGGACGACGTCCACCTGCCCCCATCTGCTCCCCGGGACAACCCCTGCCGGTAAGAAGAGGGGTGGTGCTGACTGCCCAGAAGGTGAGGGGAGCGGCGGGGGACACCCCTGACACCCAGTACCTCCTTCTCGTCGTACTGCAGAGCGTGCCAGATTTGTGCCTGGCCTTCGTAGATCATGGGCACTTTCACAACAAAATAAAACTGCTGGAACTGGGTAAAAAAGCTCTTCAGGTTAATGGCGTTCCAGGTCTGCAGGATGCTGAAGATGCTGTTCAGCATAATGGTGGCCGCGGTCTGCTTCCCCTTCACCACGTCCTTCCTTATACCGTCCGTTAGAGAATTCATCATCCTCTGAAGCATCCCCGGGCACCTCATACGAACCACATCATCGTACTGGTGCCAGTCTAAGAGTAAAGAGAGGAAAACACCACACCGTGGGCCATGCGAACGCGCTGACCTAGGCACAGCCCCCCTCCCCGGCAGGAGGACCAACGGACTGGAGAAGGCAGAGGAAGGGAAGGAACCGAACTCATGTGGGCCCCGGACCCGCCGGCGGAGGAGCAACACGGAGGTTGGTCCCATGGGGGAGCACAGCTGTGTTTAGGACACAGACCCTTGCCGTCCCACAGTGATTAGAAGGGGACCCAAGGTCCCATAATTCAGCTGGCCTGAAAATACTCTAAACATGTCTTTACTGAACCAGATGGCTCAGCCCACTTGGTACATGGGTTCATTAGAAAGTGATCACACAGAGGTTAAGAATTCCATCCCGAAACTGCACTCACTAGCAGCTGAGCACCCCACTTGGCTAAGTTACAAGAGCTAGTTTCCTCTGTGCTGGGAGCTATGACGCCCACTCCATGCAGGACAGACAAGACAGAGCCCTTGATGCACGGCAAGGGCTGAGTCCACCCCTGCTCTTGGGACTAGGTGCAAGGGTACGAGTGCTGGTTAGGAAATCCAGCAAAACCAGCTGCAAAATAATTAGAAGACCAAAGGATCAGTAAGATGGCCAGAGGCAACATGAACACGTAAACTCAGTCATAAAGATCGGAATGTGCAAGTCTCAGGAAGAGCGGGTACTCTCTGCTTCCCACTGTCTGCACAGAGGTCCCCACTCACCCAACCCCTGCTCCATCCCAGCCTGGCGAGAACTTGAAATTACTGTTGGGAATTACTGCTTTTCCTGCTCTCTGCGTCCCACTTCCAGAGGCCCATGTGAGCTCCTGGCCTGGCCAGACCCCCACCCCAGAGGGGGAAGGAGTGCCACCCGGGGCTCCTGTGAAGGGGACACCCTCGACCCTGGGATGGGGGGAGGGGCGACATCAGAGGTCTCGGTTTCTCAGAATCTACCAGAAGAAAAGAAATAAAATGTTTACGTTTCCAACCCACTAGAGGAAAGAGAAAGAGAAAGAAATTCTGCAAGTTAGAAAAAATATCCAAAAAAGGGGCATGAAAACAAGGTGATTAGAAAAGACAGGTCAAGATGGCAAAAGTCCAGCAGCAACCAGCAGGCTAAGTGCATCCACTGAAGACGGTCAGACTGAATGAAAAACCATGAAATAAAACAAACCAATGAAAGCCCAGCGAAACAGAGAGGTGGCCGGAGAGGCAGACCCCAGAGCAGAGGGCAGAGCAGAGGTGAGGGCGGAGATGTTGAAGCAGGAGCCGGAGGTGCGGAGAGCAGGTGCACCACCCGGTTCCAGGCAGAACGGCACCAGCACACGGCAGAGGGACCGCGGAAGGCCATGGAGGGACCGTGGAGGGACAACGGAGGGACCGCGGAGGGCCGTGGAGGGACAGCGGAGGGACAGCGGAGGGACAGTGGAGGGACAGTGGAGGGACAGTGGAGGGCCGTGGAGGGACAGTGGAGGGACCACGGAGGGCCATGGAGGGACAGTGGGGGGACCATGGAGGGCCTTGGAGGGACCGCGGAGGGACAGCGGAGGGACAGCGGAGGGACAGTGGAGGGCCGTGGAGGGACAGTGGAGGGCCTTGGAGGGACCGTGGAGGGCCGTGGAGGGACCGCGGAGGGACAGTGGAGGGCCGTGGAGGGACAGCGGAGGGACAGTGGAGGGACCACGGAGGGCCGCGGAGGGACCATGGAGGGAAACACTCAGGCCCCCCACAGCCAGGCCACCAGCATGTGCTTCCTTGGTCTGGGTCTCTTGGGGCACGGGGCTGCAGCCCGGAAGCCCCACTCTGGCAGCCTGGCCACTGAGGCTCACGCTCAGCGGGGACGCTTAAAGGGAGGAAGCGGGGCAGCCACCTCTCCCCCACCCGCACTGGAAATAAGGAAACCTGCGTTTATTTAAGTGACTATAGATGAGCCACTGCCACACGAGATGGAGCAGAGCACAAAACCTCTCTCAATCACCACGTTTCCAGCACCTTCCAGACACCCTTCGCAAATCGCCTGCAGGGATGATGTCAGCGGCTGGGGCACCCTGCACCTGGGCTCAAGCAATGACCTCCTGGCCCGCGGAAAGCCAGCCAAGGTCTTCCCGTGAACCCTCCCACTGGTCACCAGGCCTCAGCTCCGGCCCGCTCCGACGCCCCAACCCGCCCGCTCGGCTCAGGCACCAGCAGCCCCAGGTCCTGACAGTCACCCTGCGTCTCAAGGCCCACGGAGCTCACGGCCGAGCAACAGGGAGGAGCGCCGGGCTACAGACGGACGGAGACAGGCCTCTCGGGAGCTGACAGGCCGACCGCTCGAAAAAGGACTTTACTATCAAATAGGCTTCATCTCCTCGACGTTCGGAGATCCGAGCGCCCCACACTGCCCGGTCTTGCTCAGCCCACGGGGACCCCCACCACAGACCAGGCACCAGGCCACAGAGAAGGTCCACGCAAGTTCCCCAAGTAGAAGCCACGGAGATCGTGTATAGGTAGAACACACACCACACACACACCACACGCCACACACATGCCACACACACGCCACACATACCACACACACACACCACACGCCACACACACACACCACACGCCACATACCACACGCCACATACACACACCACATACCACATGCCACATACACACACCACACGCCACACACACACACCACACGCCACAC
>NW_027397130.1:2348474-2349466 GCF_003265705.2 Callorhinus ursinus
CCCACACACGTCACAAACACACCGCACGCTCACACCCACACCACACAAATGCCACACGCACACGCTCCACACTCCACTCACATACCACACACAGACACCCCACACTCCCACACACCCACTCACACATCACACCCCCCCACACCCTACTCACACCTCACACGAACATACCCACACACACACCTTCCACTCACACACACTCCATACCACACTCACATACATAGCACACACATACCCCCCCACACCACACTCACACCAACTACTCCCACACACACACCCACACCCCACCCCACATACCCCCACCACACATACATACCTCACACACACACCACACCGAACACCGCACACACCACACACTAACACACCCACACTCACATATACTCCACACCACACACACATCACACACTAACATATACCTCACCACATATACACACTAGATACACACAGCCCCACACACTAACATACACCACACACCCTCCACACATACACCCACACCACACAAATCCCACACACACACACCTCTCACATGCACACACACTACAAACATATATAAAACACACACACTTACACATCCCCCACTCACACGCCACATCACACACCTACCACACCACACACATCCCTCCCACACTCACACACACCCCACTCCCACACCACACAAAACCCCCACTCACACCCCCTACCCTCACACACACCCCCACGCACCCCAGCTTTCACACCCTCACCCTCACATGCCACACACTCACACAGCCTCACACCATGCCCCTCACCCATGCATTCCCACACTCACATCCCACACCACACACACACCCCCACACGCTCCACGCACACCAACACCCCACACGCACCCCATCACCCATGCCCCCCACCCATACACTCTTCACTCACCACACACCATGCACACACCCCAAACTCAGACACACCCGACACATGCACACCCCACACCTTGCCCACCCCCACACTCACACCCCCCCATGCACACCCCACACCTTGCCCAC
>NW_027397130.1:2349566-2371627 GCF_003265705.2 Callorhinus ursinus
CCCCCCCCCACGCACTCCCCACACCATGCCCACACTAACCAGGACTCAGCCTGCTGTAGCGCTTCCCCCGCTGACCTGACCACCACAAGGAACTGAGAACAGACAGGACACCAGCCCCAACCCCGACCCAGAAGGACAGCATCCCTCTCCCGGCCTCCAGCAGGAAACCACAGGCCTGCTGGGTCTGGACAGGCTGATCTTCAGTACGGGATCTTCTCTCCTGCCACTCTCCCTGAACCTGTCCAGGGCGCTCCCTGCCAGCCTCACCCAGGGCTCCTGACGTGCTCGGGGTCTGACACTTGCAGGGGACCGCAGACTGCTCGGCACCAGCTACAACCCCCACTCTCCGGGGAGGAGTGTCTGGGTAGCCAGCGTACTCCCTGAGCACCAACCCTGTCTCTGTGGCTTTGAGACACCTCAGCACCAGCACCGTCAAGGCAAAGAGGTCCAGTGCATTGGACACGCACGTGGCAGCAGCTCAGGCTTCCAGACCCAGCCCGGCCACACCAGCCACCAGTCCCTGCCGTAGGAGACACAGCGGCTGGGTCTGGCAGGAAGAACAGGACCCCAGGCACCGTGCGGCCAACCAGGCACAGAGAAGGGGCTGCCCGGTGGCTGCCCAGTGTGCAGCTGTCAGAGGGCTGGGTGGGGAGGGCATTTTGGGGCCCACGGCGAGCCATACAGTAAGGACAGGGGGCCTTGTTCAGCAACTGGTGCAACCACAACAGAAGCAGCTTCCGGGCCAAGCAGGTGGGAAACGGGCAGTTACTGCTCCTCATAGACCTGCCTTACCAGGGACCAGGCATACTCACTCTTCGGCGGGCCAAGGAGACGCTGGAAGGGGGCTCATCCGGATCTTCCTGCGGGAGATGACTTGAGCCCTGGGACAAGAAAGGGCCACCATCCTCTCTCAGCTCCTGCCCATGCTCCATTTTTTCCTCTGGGGCCGGCATTGCCTCAGGATTGTTGTTCTCAGAATCTACAAACGTACATGCACATGGGTCAGGTCTCAGGGAAAAGTAAGGGAAGTCACGGAGGAAAATCCTCCCAGGACACTGGGCAGATCAGCCCTCTCCCCCATCATGCACTTTCCCTGGGTACAATTTCTGCTCTTAGGTGGGCATGAGGGACCCAGGACCCTGGCCCCAGCCCCAAGGATGGGGCTGAACCCCCAAAACAGCACGTGCAGTCTGAGCATCTAGCTCTTTCTGATGTCAACATCGGCAGAGTGGCCTGGCCCCGACTGTCTCCAAAACAGAACGTGCCACTCCCCTCCCTGCCCAAAGTGCTTCCTCCTCTCTTCTGAGGGACAGGTGCCCCATGCTCAGCCCCTCTTCCAGGCACCTACCCCCTTCTCCTGAGTTCAGGGTGACATATACACCTCCCTCCACTTGTCTTTGCAATCTCTCATTGTGTGGAAATTAAATTTGATTTTCTCCTGTCAATCTGTCTCATGTCAGTTTAATTCTTAGACCAGCCAGAAGCATTTTGAAGGGCAGAGAAAAATTCTTCCTCCCCAACAAACTGATGGCCGAAGAACCAAAGCAGCAAGGATATCATCACACACACCAGCCCAGGGTCACTCTCCTTTGATGATAAACTGTGAGCATTTTGGCCAGTCTCTCTTCCACCTGCCTCTACGTGGGGCGGGCCCTGATTAGCCTGACCCAGTGAGAACCTGGCATTTCTCCGGGCCCCAGTGATTGGCAGGAAGTGAGGACGGCCTCCAGGTCTGGTTACTGGGGTTTCAGACACATTAATTTCCTCCCACGGTCAGACAAACAGATCCCAGGCACCGGAACTGGTGAGCCAGCTTGCTTCTATGAATACAGCCAGCCTAAGGACAAAGCAGGGGACCAGAGAAAGATGCAGAGACAGAGAAACTCAGGACAGAGAGGGAGCCCCACGGAAATCCAAATCCCTGGATCTGGAGCTGAGTGTGTGTGGCCAGTGCATTCCTCCAGCTGATGAAGCAGGGAGCTGGGGTTCTGGTCCTCTCCAACACAAACAGCCCCAACAACTATGAAAACCAGTAAGAATTTTTCTAAAAAATGAGTTTCCCAAAAGGAAAACAAGAGGCAGTTCAAAGAAAAAGAAATACAAGTGACCTCTTAACCCTCAAAAATATCCTTGGCTCCCTACTGATCAAGGAAGTGAGAAAGAAATCTGTGAGATACCATGTCTACCCATCCACTTGGCATTGATTAGCAAGATCGATAGCACCCAGTGCTACAGAGGATATGGGTGGACAAGAAACTTCGAAACTCCTAGGCCAGAGGGGCCAGAAGCCCTGTGCATTATAAACACACCAGGCTGTCCTCCAGATAGACGGGTTCCAGGGGCAAGATCTGCCCCGCCGATATGCCTTACGGCAAAACAGTGGAACAAGGTAAGTGCCTAGTGATGTGGCAAACAAAGGCAGAAGAAAAGTTATTAAATTTCCTTACTACTTACAGCCCATTGACAAGTCCTTGAAACAGGCAGAGTGACATTCCTCTAGGGACTCAGCTGCCTCGATGTTGACACTTCGCTAAAGGCAAAAGGCAATCCTAGCCTGACCCTCCAGGATCCTGTAAGTCTACTTGAACATATAAAAATTCCTTTGGAGGCGACTGAGTGGCTCAATTGGTTAAGCATCCAGCTCCTGATTTTGGCTCAGGTCATGATCTCAGGGTTGTGAGATCAAGCCCCACGTTGGGCTCTGTGCTGAGTGCCAAGCTCTGTGGAGCTTGCTTAAGATTCTCTCTCCCTTCCCTCTCTCCCTCTCTAAAATACATACACACATACATACATAAATGAAATCTTCATAAATAAAAAATGAATAAAAATTCCTTTGGAAACTCCCTTTATCTCTACCCCCCAAGATACATGTTGGCGATCGTCTCCCAGGCATGTGGCCCACGGATAGACATCTGAAGGGTCTCATGACCAGGTTTTATTAGACGGTAGTAAATGACCTTTTCCCAATAATAGCTAGCCCCTCAAGGTCCTGGGAACCTTGCTTCCGAAATTCCTTAGGGACTTTCGCTCTCCCTAATGATGAGGGAGCAGAAGGCTTGCTGAGGACAAAGCAGAAGCTGGTGCCCTACACCCCCCGCCCCCCCCCACGACCACCAATGTGGCACGGGTGACATTCCTCAGGCACTCCTGGCTGCCCTAAAGGAAAAACAAACGGTTAACTATAGAGATCACAGTCTTGCAGGACAGGAGTCTCCCTCAGTTTAGTTACAAAGGCCTTAGCAATAGCTTCCAGAAGGAAATGTAAATAAAATTGAATTTCTTCTAGACCTAAAGCCCACTGACAAGTACGGGTGATAGGAGGAAGGTAACATCCCTCCAGGAAAACCCAACTGTCTTCATGTTCGTGCCTCATTAGAGGGGAAAACAGCCTGGGCTTGACAACAACCAGGCCTCCAATATCCTGAGAGTCTTTAGCATATGACAGTCCTTCTGGACACCCCCTTTGTGCTGACCTCCCCAGCTCCTGAGTGTATGATCAGCCACCCTCACAACCCCAGGGGAGCAGCGCTTCCTGCCCACGGGTCCTGTCCCCATGCTTTAATGAAATTTTTTTTAAAGATTTTTATTTATTTGAGAGAGAGATAGAGAGCATGAGGGGGGGAGGGTCAGAGGGAGAAGCAGGCTCCCCGCCGAGCAGGGAGCCCGACGCGGGACTCGATCCCGGGACTCCAGGACCATGACCTGAGCCGAAGGCAGTCGCTTAACCGACTGAGCCGCCCAGGCGCCCCTCTGTGCTTTAATAAAACCACCTTTTTGTACCAAAGACGTCTCAAGAATTCTTCCTTGGCTGTCGGCTCTGGACCCCACCCCACCAAACCTCACCTATATTCTAAAGCTACATCAGCATGACCCCACCAGCTTACAGAAACACATGTGTGTACGCACGTTCCCACGCAGAGGAAACATCCAGAAGGGGACACAGCAAATACTTAATGCTGTCGTGTTAGCTGGGGATGTGAAGGGCTGGGGCTGGGGGAAGGTCGGGGGCTTCATGGTTTTTATGCCCTCCGATAATGTGGAGGTCATTCATGATGTGAGGAACAAAGGCAAAAGAAATGTAGATAAAATTAGATTTCCTTATAACCTGCAGCCTATTGACAAATACTTGAGACAGGCAGAGTTTAATATTCCTCCAGGAATTCCCAATCTTCATGGTAATGCCTTGCTAGAGGAAAGACAACCTTAGCTTGACAATAGCCAGGCCTCCGGATCTTGTGAGTCTTTAAGATAGGAAAGTCCTTTTGGAAACTTTGCATTGTCTTTACCTCCCCCAACTCTAAAAGTATATAATCAATAGCTCCTCACAATCCAGGGGCAGCTCTTCCTGCCCACGGGTCCTGTCCCTGTGTTATAATAAAACCACTCTTTTTGCACCAAAAACGTTCCAAGAATTCTTTCTTGACCGTTTGCTCCTGAACCCCCACTTCAAATCACATCAATTCACACCAGCATGTGCTATTTCTATGATCATCAAAATAAAAAGGAAAGTAGCTGGATTCAGGAAGAGCAAACCTTCCTTGACACTTAGTAGGCACTCTGCATGTTAACCCATTAAGTACTCACAGCCACCCAATGGGGGAGGTGCTTTTCCTAGCACCTTACTGTTTGGTAGACACAAATACGGAAGAACAATGGGGGAGCAGGGTTGGAACCCAGGCATTGGGCTGCCTCCCAAGGCTTCACAGAAGCCACGACAAGCCCTGGGGACAGCTGTTGGGGCCATGGTCCTTGCCCACAGGACATTTTGGCTGAATCAGAGCAAATTCCTGTCCCCCACCCCCGAAGCATGCATGCATGCTGGGAGGCATGATCTCCCCTGCGTTGCTCCTGCAAACAGGCATGCCTGCAGGCAAACAAACCTAGGGGTATCCAGAGAGCCAAGTGGGTCTGAGCGCCTTCAGATCCCAAAATCAGGTCACTGGCTGATTAGTACAGGAATGAGGGAAGAAGGCAGAGGCCTCACCAGCAACCCCAAATCATTGCTACAACAAAACGTCACACAAAATTAGCTCAACCTAAACCAGTCAGCCACACGGACTCCGACACCCAGGCTTCCTTCCAATGAGAGCCCCAGCAACAGGCCTGGGTCTGCAGCACATGTGCCCCTGGGACGGCCACCAGCTAGCCCGGAGGCCCCCAGCCATCCGGGCCCATCCCTTAGCTGGAAAACACAGGCTGCATCCTTCCCTGTCCTGAAGGCTAAAGCAAGTAGGCACGAATCCCACTCTCACACGAGGTCCCTAGGGGAGTCACATTCCCACAGTCAGAAAGAGGATGGTGGGTACCGGCAGCTGTGGGAGGCGTTAGTGTTTACTGGGGACAGACTTTCAGTCTGGGAAGGTGAGAATGTTCTGGAGGGGGAGGTGGGGATGGCTGCATAGCAGTAACAATGTGCTTCGTGCCACTGAACGGTTACACACCGTTAAAATGGTAACTTTCAAGTTATAAGTGTTTCACCGCAATTGAAATAATAAAACCCAGTGCCCTGAACAACACAACCCTCCAGGTCCGCCTGGCCCCCAGCACCACCTGAGTCGGCGCAGTGAGCACAAACCCGCAGCTTGTGCAGGTGGCCATGGAGACGAGGTGCCCACACCGGCCCCAAGGGCACAAACAGGCAGGATGGCTCCATCCCTGACTAGTGACCCTCCGCTGCTTCCACAAACCCTCCCTGGGGCCACCCCCAGCCCTGCCCGGGATGCCTATAGGGCCTCAGGCTCTCATCTTTTTCCCATTATAAAAACATCAAGGACACTGGGAAATAGCGGAAAATAAAGAAGTGAATACGTTGGCCGGAACTTCATCTCCTGATAATAAACTTCTAACACTCCAGGTCGAGTCCCACTGAGTCCCCTGGGGCGCCTGACCCTCTCCTCTGGCCCTACCCTCCACCATCGGACTGGCCCAACATGACCAGGGCAAAGTGGTCCACCCTCTGCCCAGGATGGGCTGGGACTCTCCACACACTCCCCTTCCACCCCCTCATCCACGTGGCCCCCCCACACCCCAAGACCCAGGCGTCCAGTGACGGGGGAGCCAAGGCAAGAAGAAATGGTAGATAAAACTAAATTTCCTTGACAAATGCTTAAGGCAGAGGCAGAGGATGAAGTTCCTCCAGGAACTCCCAAGGGTTGTCCTGTTCATGTCTTGCGGGAGCCAAAAACTACCTTAGCCCAACAATGGCCAGGCCTCCTGGATCCTGTAAGTCTTCTTTAACATAAGAAAACCCTTTGGGGGGGGGGGCACCTGGGTGGCTCAGTCGTTAAGCGCTGCCTTCGGCTCAGGTCCTGGTCCCGGGGTCCTAGGATCGAGCCCCGCGTCGGGCTCCCCGCTCGGCGGGGAGGCTGCTTCTCCCTCTCCCTCTGCTGCTCCCCCTGCTTGTGCTCTCTCTCTCTCTCTCTCTCTCTCTCTGACAAATAAATAAATAAAATCTTAAAAAAGAAAACCCTTTGGGAAACCTCCTTTGTCTCTACCCGTCCCAACTTGAAAATATATCGTCAATCGCTCCTCACGACCCCAGCGCGGCTCTTTGTGCCCACAGGTCCCGTCCCTGTGTTTTAATAGAACCACCATTTTTGCACCAAAAACGCCTTAAGAATTCTTTCCTGACCATTCATTCTCTGGGCCCCCAGACCCCGGCCCTGCCCACCACCCCCGAGCCCCGGCCCAGCAGCCCTGGGAGGGCCTGACAGGAAGAAGATTCTGGGGCAGCTCCAGTCACGCCCGGGCAGCTTGGTTTCACTTTGCATTCCTGTAAACAGAGGCACGGCCGCGGTGTGAGGGAGGGGCGAGGCAGCGGAGGGGCGGGGAGGCAGGAAGCACCGAGCCCGGCGGGGGCGCTGGGGGAGATCGCCATGGCTCCTGAGACCCCAGCCCTTGGGGATCCCGTGGAGTCCCATCCGGTGCGCCCCGCCAGTGGGACCAGGACCGGCCCCACTCCCGCCAGCCGCAGGGGAGGGCCCCCACGTGAGAAGCCAGCACCCCGGCCGCTCTCCAGGCCTTTGCCAGCCTCTCAGGGGCAGGGGTGGGGGCGCTTGGGACCTGACCCGCCCTCCCTACCTGCTGGGATGAGCGGGGCCGCGGACAGTGACCCCGGGCTACTGTGAGGACGGGGAGACTTCATGGCATCCTGTAAAAATGCCACACACCCAGGCTCCCACAGAGACCTTCCTCTGCCCGTTCTGTCGGCAAACGCCTGGGCTGCCCTCTGCAGCGCGCTGACACCCCCCTCACAGAAAACCGGAGCAGGGCAGAAGTATTGCGCTCCTCTGGAGACCCCTGGGAGGAGCGAGCATTTTCCCAGAGAGGCGGGTCTCCACGAGGCACCAGGCATTGGACCCAGCCTCCAGGAAAGCCCCTCAGGGTCCTCGGCCTCTCCGTCCGGGATCCCCCTGCTTTACCTGGTCACAGTAATTCACTTCCACCCTGAAGGCCCACACTCAACCCCTGCCTTACCCGTGACCCCTGACTCCTGACCCCCACTACAGGCAGGGCCACAGGGGCTGGAGCTGCTTATCCACCCAGCCCGGGTGGTGGCACTTCAGAGCAGATAGAGGGGGCCGCCAGCAGGCCCCCTTCCCTCCCTTCCCTTGGAGGCTGCAAGACCATGGCGTCCTCCCAGGGCACAAGCTCTCCAGAGCCGCTGGCCTGGGTGCAAATCCTGTCTCTGCCATTTGCTAGCCGTGGTACTGTACACAGGTTACTTAACCTCCTTGTGCCTCACCCTTGGCATCCATAAAATGGGAATTTATGATAGCTCCCCCCTCAATACTTAGCACAGCACCAGGTTCTAACCAACTGGTCTGATTTGGGGTTTTTACTCTCTGGGGTCCCAAAGACCCCCCCCTCACAAGGTCTCCCACTCAGGAGGATGTCGTAGTGACCAGGGGTGTGGAGCCCTAGCAGGTGCAAAATTCCACCTGGACACCAGGAGCTCAGCTATGCCCTGGTTCCATATCCAGACAGCAAGGAATCAGTGAGGACAGCGGACACCCAGCCAATTCAAGCACAACTGCGTGAGTCAAGTCCCCAGTGTTCCAGAGGAAAAGACAGACTCCCCAGGTCTGACTCCAGCCAGAGCTCCTCCCTAAAGGGGCAGCAGCAAAAGAAAATCAAGCAAAAATTGACAACAAAAGCAGTCGCCTCTTCGTACGTCTTACAGTCAGTCCAATAAAAACATCTGTGATGTGAGCACTTTGTACGCGCACAGCAAAAACAAGCGTAAGTAACGAACCAGTGACTCCCCTTCACCACTAACACACAGGGCACCCTTGCTGATTACCCAGAGGTCAGCAAGCAAGAAGGGCTGGTACTGACAGCATTTACTGACTCCCGTGCAAACACACACAACCTGTATTTAGAAAACACACATGATCTTCTAGAGGACTTTCTTTGATTGGTCCAGAAATTATTACTCAAGCACCTACTGTGTGCCAGGGACTTGGAGTAAAGCAGCCAACAAGAGAGCAAAGGTCTTGTCTGAAGCCACACACTGCCGTGAGCCAATGCTAAAAGGACAAACAGCCTGGTGAAGTGCGGGGGGTGGTGGGGGACAGGCAGGTGTAGTTCTCAATGGGGTAGTCAGAGTGAACCTCCAGGGGAGAAGGTGGAGGAGCAAAGACAGGTGAGGGGGTAATGGTGCTGCCCTCAGAGGAAAGGTATATTCCAAGCTGAGGGAACAGGCAGTGCAAAGGTCCTGTGGTCCAAGAACACCTAGGAAAGGAAGGAAGGCAGCCCGTGGTCCTGGACACCAAGAGAGCTGAGGACTGACCTGAGCCGGCTGGTGAGGGCCACCTCACATAGTTCCCCTTTCAGGCACTGACCTGACAGCGGGAAGGGTCCCGTCCAGGCTGTGAGAACCCCGCACCCCATCACAGCACCTGGGACACCACTTCCACACAGCATCCTCTGAAATCCACTAAGATCCCTCAGCTCAGCCTGACACTTCCCAGTCCCGAGAAAGAGGAGAACCCTCAAGTTCTCTCCAAGAAATGAAATGGAAAATTTTTAAAAAGCAACAAAAGCTTCCAACAAAGGACCAGATGAAACTGTTCTTCTAACAAAAGCACTTCTAGTAAGAGTTCCTCCAGCCGTAGAAGACCTCCTCCTACCCGACTGAGCTGCCTGTTGGCCACAGTTTCCATTTCAGCGAAGGCAAGTGGGACTGGGCTGCTGCCTACCCCCCTCCCCCATTCAGCCCTTACCGGCTACGGGGGCTGCAGGAAGCAGCCTCTGTCCACACTTGCTGCAGAAGTTGGGGGCTTCATCTTTGGAGACATGCCCACACGAAAGACACTCCATTCCTCCAGGGATGGGTCTTCTCCAGGCGGGCACGCTCCTGCAGATCTGCAGAAAAAGGAAGGGACCCCAGGCAGCTGACTATATACTGAGCCACCTGTCATGTGACCAAAGCCCTGCTTCAGTTTCATTTTCTGGGAAAGTGAAATTACAGCGCCCAGAAGGTCCTCCGGCTCAATCGAAACCTAGCGCTAGCACTTCCGCACCTGCGGCACTCAAAGCCCTGGCCCCCCCCCCAACAAACCGCCCCCCCCCCCCCGCTCCTGACCCCGGGCCATCTCCCCCTCCCCCTCCCCCACCAGGGGCTCCATCACCCTATTCCCTTTCTGCTCTCCCAGCCAGGCTCACCCCTCCTGGCTCTCCGTCACCCAGTGAGTCTAAAACTGTCCCCCCTGGCTGACACTGGGGGCTGGGACAACTGAGAACTAGGTGTGGGCGGAAGGCGGATTGTTCCAGGCAGAGTCACAGCCCGTGCAAAACCGAGATAAGACGTGGTGTAAGAGTGCACTGGACAAGGGGCACAGAGACAGAAGCACCTGCTCACAGGTGACATGGGGGTTAGGTGAGGCAGACAGCACTGCAGAGATGCCGGAGCGGATCCGAGGCACCAGCCCGCGCCGGCCGCCCAGAGCTAACAGGGCTAGCGGTCAGGACTCCTAACAGGCTAACGGGCTGCGTCCTGCCTGCTTCCAGCCCACTGCCCGCCCCTGCCTCCCCCTGATTTGGCTCACTGTCCACTAGACAGTGAGCTCCCGGGGGCAGGGCAGAGCTAGACTGGTGTGTGCCAGGTTGCCCGGCTCAACCGGACACCGCCAAGCCCTGGCCCCCACCTCGCCCCTCACCGCCACATGACCAGGGAAGTGACCACCATCCTGGTCTGGGCTTTCGCTCTGAGACTTTCAGTGACTCCCCAGGCCCGGGCCTCTACCCCTAAATTGTCCTCCTCCGCAAGGCTCTGCTTCCCCACACACCAAAAAAGTCACAAGAGGGCTCAGAAATCCTCCGTGAAGTGTCCTATTGTTTCTCGCCCCCACCAGGGGCCTAAGGGCATAAATGAGAACCCGCACAATACTATTCAGTCAGCCTCCGGACTCTTCCCAATTTCAGAACTGTGCCAAACTCAAAGCCCATCCTCCCACCCGCCACCAAACCGAGCCTACTAGCGGGGGTGGGGGCGGGGGACAAGGAGAGGGGCCCGGTCAGGGGCGGCTGGCCCGCCCGCATCTCCGCACTCGCTCCTTCTCTGGCCTCCCCGCGGCCACCTCGTGGCCCTTAAGGCTGTCGCGGCAGAGGTGCCCACCCTGGCCTGGTGACCGTGGCCGTGGGCAGCCCTGGGAACTGGGGAGGACGCTGCGCTCCGGGCGGCGCGGTTACGGGGGCAGTGATGCTGTTCTCCAGAAAGTTACTGTGCACACGCATAGGGGCATCCCCGGGCCACAGCGCTGCTCGGGTGTGGCAACTCGAGAGAGCCAAGGATTCCGCTCCCGCGGGAGGCGCGGCGCCCGGGGGCTCCTCGGGCCCACCGGCTGCCCGCGGCCCGGGGGTGGGGTCCGCGCGGCGCGGCGCGGCGCGGGGCGGGGCGGGGCGGGTCCGGGAGCCCGAGGCGAAACCGAAACCAGGCGCCGCAGGAAGAGGCAGCCGGGAGGGCACGGCCCGCAGCACGGAGGCGCCACGACCCAGACCTGAGGACCCGGCGGCCCGCCCCGCCCCGCGCCCTCTGCCCGGCTAGGCCTGGCGAGACCCCGCGCGCCCCCAGCGGCCCCGCGCCCCCCGCATCCCCGCGGCCCCGCGCCCCCCGCATCCCCGCGGCCCCGCTCCCGCTCGCACCTGCGGCGCCCCGGCGCGCAAGCCTCCGCCGCCGCCCGGTTTCGTTTCTCTGGCCCGGGTTCCGCCCCTGCGGGCGTGGAGGAGCTCGGGCGGGTGCGGCCAGAATGCCCCCCATGGCGCCCCCCAGTGGACCCGGCGCCAGGCCAAGGGGGAGGTGCCGCCTGCCGCTTCCCGCGGGCCGGGGTGCAAGGGAGCCCGGATTCCGGCCCAGCAGGGTCTGCACCCCCGTCTCCCCCAGCAGCCCCCAGCCTTGGAGCCCAGCACCCTCGACAGTGCCCCCCCCCCCCCCCCCCCCCGCCGTGGAGAGCCAGCGGCCGGCCAGGGAGGGCCACAGAGGACGCGAGGTGGGTCACTCCGGTGCAAAGAGGAGGTCACCAGCCCCGTCGCATCGGGACCTTGTGCAGATGAAGTGACCACAGTGGCCGATAGTCGTAGAGGGTTTCCAGCCCGCGCCCGGTCCTGGGATGGTCACTGATAACCAAGAGGCCACCCCAGCCTGCGTTTGCACCCCCTACCCCTCCACCCCTCAGTGTCCTCATCTGTGAGCTCATAGTGCAGCGTCCTAGGGCTGTTGGAGAATTTACCATTAATAACAACAACAACAACAACACAGCCAGTGCTGGTGTTCCAGGACCCAAGCAAAGTGCGTGCTGTGTATTACTCCCGACTTTCCTCACAGCCCTCTCCCCCAGAACCAGCGCAGCCTGAGAGCACTTGTGGGTGGGCCCCTGTGCTGCTACAAAGTCCAGTTTGGATGATTATGATCAAATTTAAAAGGCTGGGGTCCCTGTCCTGCCCATCTCCAACCGTCCCTTCCACAAGCTCCAGCCACACTGCCCTTCCTCTGGCCTGTGAACAGCAAGCTCAGTTCCTCTTGGGGCCCCCTCCCGCAGTGCCCAGCCCTTGCAAATCTGGCTTCTTCATTCAAACCCAGCATCACAGAGTTCAGGCGGTGCTTAGGGGGTGCTCAGCACAGGTTGCCATGATTGATCTCGTATTTACTCAAAGCCACAAACCCCAACTCACGACCAGCCACCCCCACTGTCTAGTTCATCGGGATCTGGGCAGGATCTAAGCCGTGTCCACTGCTGTGGCCTTTGACCTTGTACTGACCTTATGTGGGGCCCAGGAAAGAGAGCTTGTTCTGAAAGAAGGGGGCTCCAGGCGGGGTGCCAGGCTGGGCAGACTGGACTGCACTGGGCTCTCCCTGCTGGGTCCTAGCAGGAGAGGGGGCTTAGTCAGGATCCAGGGAAGGCTCTGGGAATCTGGGGATCCTCTGGGAATGACAAGTGAAGGGAGGGCCCAGCCCTACCCTACACTGTCCTGTGCCACCGTTAGATTTGGGGAGATGCCAGCGGAGCAAAACCCAGACGCCCTTCCAGGCCAGTGACGAGCTAGCCCTGCTGGCCAGGTGGCACCTCCCGCGTGTGCCCCCACAGGCAGGCGTGGCTCGTGGGCTCCAGAACCCTTAGCCTGCCCCAAGTAACGGAGTGGCTGAAGGGCCGGCAGAGCGGGCACTGCGGTCAGCACTCTGCAGCCTGGCAGGGTCGGGAAGCCACATCCTGGACGAGTCAGGTGGCTGAGAAAACACCCTGACCTGCGTGGTGTAGCCTGTTTGTCGTAAAACCCAGCACAGCCTTAGGAATGAGGATGCTTCCAGGAGAGACACCCCACCAAGGGAGACACCCTTTGGATTTTAAGGCCATTTTAATGTCCCCAGGGAATCGTTCCTGTTCCCGTCTCTATGTTCTTGACCACTCCTTAGCAGAAAGCAAACTGTAAAAGGGTGTTTAAAATCTCACCTTTGAGAGACGGGGATTGCTGTCCTGCCTTACCTGTCTCTGCACCCCCAACTTAACTTGTGGCTCAAGATCAATGAGGCTTCAGCTGGAGTATCAGGTCACCTCCTCTTCCCTCAGCCACTAAGAGCCCATCTAGCCAGGCTACCTCAGAGCTGGGTTGTCACCTGCATTTGCAGGGATGACCTTGAGTGACACCAACCTCCAGAAGAGGAAGCCCGCCTAGAGCCAGGCTCCGACTCCCTACTTTCTGAGAAGTCTCAGGTAAGTGGCATGGTAGGCGTGGACATCCTGTTCTGACAGGCGCAGAAACAAGCCACCAGGTGTTCCAAGGAAAGCAGAGGTTCCGAACCCTTCCTCCTCTAGGCGCTGAGAACCTGGCATAAGTGGTCCTGTCGTCAGGACACCTGCACCATAAAGATGGTTAGCGACCCAAAGAACCAAGTCCAAACTCACGGAGTACACCAAATAAAGACAAAACAAAGAAAAGATGGAAAAGCCAGGTGTTATGAGCCCGTTGTGAGTACTCACAGAGAAGACCCTTTATGTTCTCTGGTCTTTTTTTTTTTTTTTAAAGATTTTATTTATTTATTTATTTATTTGAGAGAGTGAATGAGGGAGAGAGAGAGCATGAGAGGGGGGAGGGTCAGAGGGAGAAGCAGACTCTCCGCCGAGCAGGGAGCCCGATGCAGGACTCGATCCCGGGACCCTGGGATCATGACCCGAGCCGAAGGCAGTCGCTTGACCAACTGAGCCACCCAGGCGCCCCATTCTCTGGTCTTCATACATGCAATAAACATATATGTTGGAATAGGCACGCAATATTTGAAAAAATAATATATATACGGTATGGCAAAAAATAACATATCTGATCTAATACCATTAGGAAATGAGAGAAAAATAACAAAATACGAGGACAACAGTAGAAGTGGTTTCCTTTGTGGGGCTGAGCCACGATCAAAGACTGATGTCGGTGCGGGAGGAGGATTCGGTCGTGGGGGGAAGGGAGGAGGGCGTGAGGAAAGGTTTCAGGTGGTGCCAACCTCAGCCTTGTCCCTACACGTGTGGTGGCATGGAGCCTGCAGGCCTGAATCTCTCCCCTGGGCCCAGCGTTCACAAAGGACCTGACCCCCTCTTGGGGAAGATCTGTTGGCGGAGAGCCTGCCCGCGCATTCTTCCCCGGGCCAGCTGCCTGACGTCAGTGGGGAGGAGCCCACGGACTCAGCCACGTGGTCTGCCTGGTCAGACTCGGCATAGAACGTCTTCCAGTTTCCATGGATGTCGGAGCATTTGAAATGTCCTTGATCTTGATCTTGCAGCCGCCAGTGTTTATAGAACGGATTCAGTGGGACCCAAAACTTACCCTGTTGGCCGGCCTTGCTCCTCGCCTGCGTATACTGGGACTCCTGGGGTCGCCTGCAGGAAGGATGCGCCCCTGCTCGGGTGCAGCCAGCAGAGGGGCACACTTTGCAGGGAGCGTAAGTGCAGGAGGGGGTGGGGGGAGGCCGAGAACAAGGGGGCCTTTATGAGGAGAATCTAGGCCTGAGGGCATGTGGTTCTGCCACTGCCCACAGCACAGCTCTGTGGCCCTGGTCCGGACTGGTGCATCCAGCCATCTCAAAGCTGGGCTTGTATGACCAGGCAGGGCTGAACAAAATGCTCTCATTTATCCTGGAGCTGTATAAATAAAAACCGTGCAAAACAAGAGGGGCCTGCAGCTCCCGGCTTTCGGCGCATCGACTCACCTGCCTGCCTTCAGGTCTTCTCTTCAGCTCCGGTTTTTCCCACGGGAAGACCACAGATCTATTTGAGAGCGGCTTGGCGGTCCAGAAACAGGCTTTGGGGTACAGACGGGTCGGGGCTGAGTTTGGCTGGTGGGAGTCAGTGTTCTGGGCCTGGATATTCTCGACCAGGGATCGTACTCTTGACGCCATGGAGCAAGAACCTCAGGTTGAAACGGTGGGGTCCAACACCTCCACTGGCAGCGACCCAGCCCCCACGTGGGCGGCAGGCCCGCACAGACAGAAGGGCAGCCTTATGGAGGTGCTGTGGCTCCTTGTGTGTTTCGGGGGCAGGGGGCACAGAACTGAGAAGAGTAACCAAGTGACTTCACGGCATTCTCCTTACCTGTGTGTCTCCGTCCCCCCGGCCATCCGAGTTAGGGCCACCCCGGTCCAGTGTGACCTCCTCTGAACACAACTGATGACATCCCCCAAGACCCTGTTTCCAAATAAGGTCAGTCACAGGCTTCTAGGGTCAAGAACTCAACTCTTTTCAGGGGACAGAATTCAACCTACTGCAGGCACCAGCTCCGTGGGCTCTGCCAAATCTGCTCTAAAAGATGCAGCCATCTGGCACTGCAAAGGGTTCCTGTGGTTTGGATAAACTTGGGTCCTTCCACGGGATTAAAACTATTCTGAAGTGGGGAGGGGGGACAGGTTCTTGGCCAGCATCAGTAGCTGAATTTACAGAGGGTAGGTAGATCTACGCAGAACAGAATTTCTATAAGTAATCACACTGCAGCCAGAAAAAGGTTTGCTATTGGCTCCCAGTCAGCCCAGGCAGGGTAGCCCGGCTCCAGCCGACTTTCTATTGAAGATGGAGGTCCCCGCCCCACTGTGGCACTCATGGGGACACCCACTGCTCCCCACATTAGCATGCAGAGCACCCTGACCCATGAGGAGGCTTCCCTGGGTGTGGGGCCTGCAGGGACGTGGCCACCCAGCCTACAGCTGCCACTGTAAGAGCTGGTGACACTGGGGGGGCCCCTCCACGGTGGCTTCAGACCGCAGGCAAGATGGTGCAGTCACACGGGATTCCCCTCACCCTGTCCTGGTTCATTTCCCTGGGGGCAGGGGAGGAGCACGGCGTGCAGCCTGAGGCCTAAGGCTTCCCTCCTACCCTCACCTCCACCCTCCCCAATGTCTCCATCCTCAGAGTCCGGCATCAAGCCGCCAGAGTTAGGACGGTGCCAGGAGGTCCAGCTCCGAGTAGCGGCGGTTCCTCGGTGCCTGATACACGCCGGTCCCTCCTTACCCTGCCCCTCAACTCCACCCCTGCAACGGCTCTTTGGAGGAAATTAAGGGTCAGGGAGATTAGACGGTTTACCCAATGTCACGCAGTGAGAAACCAGAACAGCCTGGACTCAACACAGTTCTCTGCGAGCCAGCCACAGCATGCTGCCTCCTCCATCGTCACCACGTCAGAGATTCTCACAACCACCCCCTGGGACAGAGTACAGACAAGCACGGGCATGAGCTAGGAGCTCGGAGCAGCCGGGGCCTCTGAGCCACCTTGGAAGTGGACACGGCAGCCACGGGACACGTGGCACGCAGCCCTCGAAGCGTGGCTGGTCTGAACCGCAGCGCGCCGCAGGCGCACGGTCCACAGCGGGTTTCAAGATGTCGTATGAGCAAAACAAGGTCAGCTGTCTCACTGGTGAGCTGTCTATAGATCACGGGCTGAAAGTAGTATCGTGGGTGTAATGGGGTCAGTAAAATATTAATTTCACCTGCTCCTTGTCCTACAAGGCAACTGGAAATGGGAAGTTGCCCGTGTGGCTCAGTGTGTGGCGTGTGTTGTACTTCCGTCGAGGGCGCGGATCTGGGTCACTGTTCACCGTATAGTCGGGGCTCTGGGAGCTGCTGTGACAGGTGGCAGTGCCCATGGGCCGCTGCTCAGCAGGTGCCCTCCTCCACGCCCGCTGACCCGAACTCGGCCATTCTCGGCATGTGGCTTCCCAAGGCACCGGTGAGGTCCTGCCTAGCCGGCGGCCGGCCGGCAACTGGAATACGCTTGCAGGAGCCAGCACTGAACACCTTATTAGTCTGCCCGGGCTGCTGTTAACAAAGCAGCACAGACCAGGCGGGGCCGAAGGCCAGGATCCTGGGGTCAGCACGGTGGGGTCCTTCTGAGGCTGAGGCAAAATCTGTTCCTGGCCTCTCTCCCAGCTGCCGGGGGCTTGCTGACAAGTCTTCGCTGCTCTTGGCTTATAGAAGCATCACCCTGACTTCTGCCTTGTTCAGGTGGCCTTCTCCCTGGGTGTGTGTCTGGGCCAAACCTCCTCTTTTTTTAAGGGCTGAGCCGTATGGATGAGCCACCCTACTCCAGGATGGACTCACTTAACTAATTACACCTCCCATGACCCTATTTCCAAATAAAGGCATATTCTCAGGTACCGGGAGTCAGGCACTACAAGTCAGGGTATGAATCTCAGGGGGAACACAGTGTGAACGCACATCTCAGGGACGTGGCCACGCTCCCGAGGGGCTGGTGACTGCGCTGGTGCTGGGGGCACTGTCACCCTGCCAGCCAGCTGTAGGCAACGACACCAGCCAACGGTACCGTCAGCTCCGCCCTGCGGGCCCTGGGGCACAGGCCAAGGCCCGGAGGGGCACGTCTGCTGACGACCCAGCCCCACATCCTCGGGCACCGAATTCCAAAGTCTTTCCACACCGTGGTCCATTCCAATCTTTTCTCTTTTTTTGAAATGAAGATTTAATCATAACTTAATTATAAATTTAGTAAGTTCATAATTTAATAAATTATAAATTAATTTTAAGCCTAAATGTATAATTATGTATTATATTAATATAAACTTAATATACATTAAGCCATAACTTAATTTTTAACTATATGCGAATATACCGTTGAGAAATTAAACCACTCATAGATGGTTAAAATCAACCCAAGCCACATAACGTCAACGTAATTCCTTTTATCAGTTTGATGTGTATCTTTCCAGGACTTTTTTTAAACTCGTACAGACATCGCCACATCGTTCCGTGGGTGTGTTCACACGAACATCTCTTAAAATGAGCATCGCTCTGCAACTTGCTCTTTTTCCTCAGACACCAGTGTGTAGAGTTGCACAGCTCCACCCTGTTCCTTTAACTGCCACAGGGCATCCCAGCGTGTGTGTTTTGTGGCTAAGACATTCCTAAATGGAGACATTCAGCTTGCTTTCATTTTCTAAAATTGCTAATGACGTTGTGCTAACCATCCTTGGATCTGCTTCCTGGCAGACACACTCAGGCTTTGTTGGAGTGGACTCTGAGTCACAGGTGCGGCTCTGGGTGAAGATCCTAGAGCCCAGGTCCTGCCAGAGCCAACGGATCCGCCTGCTCTGAATGGGAGGTCTCTTGGCTCAAGAAGGGGTGTGCTTGGCTTGGGGGCCAGGAACCACTGGACGGATGCTCCACGGGGCCCTGGGAGGGGTGGCCCAGCACACAGGGCTCCAGGACATGCTCGTTTGTGCACAGAGAGAGCTGCTCGAGGTAAGGAAATGCAGATTCAGGGGTGGGGGTTGGTTGGGGGGCCAGAACATGTCTTGGTGGGAATGCTGGGGAGCTCCACGGGGCCCACCTGCACAGTGAGGTCTTTCTCGAAGAAGGCCTGGGAGCCCAACCTTCCTTGGCTGTGACGGCAGGGGTGGAAAGGTGTACACACCTTGGACGAGAAAAGTCCACATGTAGGGGCTCGGGGAGTCCGTTGTGACACAGACACAGAATAAAGCACGTTGGAGACACTGCAGATCACGTATTCTCTGTTTATTATCACAATGAGTAATTCACAGCAAGGACTGCATGAAAGTGTGGGTCACAGAGCACCATGTATGCAATGACCCCATCCACACGCGGCTGGGGACACACACCCGCATGCTGACGTACCGATGGGGTGGAGGGGGAGGCAGCCTGGACTACCACCAAAGTGGATGGAGGAGAAGGGTTCCTGTACGTTTTACAATAAGCATTTATGGTTTTTACAAAAACACCAAAGCTCTTGCTTTTTTAATTTAAAAAACACCGACGACAAAATTATTTTTCACAGACACATTAAGTCATTTTGCACATCTCGGTTTCCTTCCCAACAGCAGCACAGATGCCGCCACCCGGACTGGAACTCGCCTCGGAGCTGCCCAACCCCACCACCCCCCGTAACCAGGAAGGTGCTGGGGTGTGAGGGCCCTTCCCCTGGACCAGGTGGAAATCCTGCCTTTCTTCTCACAGGATCTGTCGTTCTAGAAGGCTCTCTGCAAACCGTTCTTCAGAAAAAGGTTCATGCCCAGGGAACAGAAAGGAGGTGATTTTTCAGTCACCCCAAATAAAGCCCGGGAGTCCCACCTGTGGATCTCGATGCGAGGTTTCCTTCTTCCTTCGGGGGTCACCTGCTCAGAGCCCTCGGGCCAAGGCGTTTATAGGGCAGCATCTAGCATCACAGCATCCAGAACCTTCCGTAAGACTCCCCAGCATCAGACGCCCATCAGCGCCCCCATCAGGCCTTCAGCAGGGCGATCTTGTGCTCCGGAACGGAGTCTTCGCTGACGTTGTAGGGCTGGGTCCCTGGTTCTTGCCTCAGGTATTTCTCTGCAGAAAATACGAGATGTGCAAGCACAAAAGAGGCGGAAGTGAGGAAGGGTCACGTCCCAGGATGGGATGAAGAGCCGGCGCTTCAGAGTCCTGCTGCACAGGGAGTTGGGGTCCCCCTGGCCAGCACCCAGAGCCCCGGCAAGGTTCCGCCTAAGTCCCTGTCAGCGCCTCATCACTGTCCACGCCCGATGACCCTTCCTTAGTGCCGCGTGGCCCTCCAGCAAGACCGGGCCACGTCTCTTCCCCATCTCCTGTGGGTCGGCACGTGAGCTGCTCCCAGCAACGACACCCCGTTAAGCCCCAGAAATCAGACACAAAGTCCTCCTGATCCCAGATACGTGACATTCTAGAGCAGGCAGAGCTGACTCATGAGGGAAGGAAGCCGAACAGCTGCTACCCCTCGTGGGGGTCATGAGAACGGACTGACGGCACTTTCTGGAATGACGGAAACGTTCCACGTCGCCTCCGGCTACCCCCACCTGTGAGACCCCGAGCCGCGCACGTGGGGTCTGCACATCCACGGAGCGAACGCCGCACGTGAGTAAAACCACCCCTAAAGTGACTCCCAGAACAGGAGGGCCCTGACCGTGCCCTGCGCCTGCCCCACCGCGTCGCGCCCGTGCTCCCCACGCTTGCACTGGGGCGCCCGAACCCCTGACCCTGCCAGGGCTGAGTTTCGGGCCTGCGGTCCTGCCCCCCATCCCACGTGCCATGGGCGTACTGCGCTGCCGCGGGTCTCTCCTTGACTCGGCCTGCACCCACCTGCCTCTTCCAGGGTGGAGAAGTACTGGACACCCTTCAGGTCAGCAGACAGCAGCACACGGAGGACAGGAACCTGCGGGGCAGAGAAACTCTAATTCCAGGCAGGGTGCCCCCGTTGCAGCGGGCAGGCACGGGTGGGCTGGGGCAGGCACCCCCGGCCCAGCGTCACTGCGTGTCACGGCCTCCCCCAGAGTCTCCCGGCAGGGACAGCTTCACCTCTGCTCAGGCAAACGGAGAGAAGAAACTGCCCCTCGACTGTGCTAGAAGAGGGAGACTTTTAAAATGATTACTCTCTGAGAGACCCAAAAACGAGCTCTCTGCAAACAGAACAAACAACGTAACAGGAGTGAACTCTGGAGCCGGGGGGGGGGGGGGGGGGGGGGAGCCCCCCTGAACGGGCCCCTGGGCCCTGGGGCGGGCCCGCCGCCTCCCCCCCCCCGGCCCCCTCGGCCCGGGAGGGGGGGGGGGGGGGGGGAACAACACCGACTCACCGGCAGCTGACGACACCCACCTGCAGGCCGACCAAGGCGAGGGTGACGCCGTGCCTGCGGAAGTCCCCCACGAGCTCCTCGAGCCCCAGCACCACGGTGTAGTCGATGCTGCAGACGTGCGTGCACTCCAAAACCGCGCAGCGTGGGGGGGATGCTGCAGAGACAGGGGCCAGCCGGTCACCCGGGGCATGGGCGGTGGCAGGCAGCCCTGGCCAGAGGCCTGGGGCACAGTGACGCCATCGGAGCTCCATCCCCCCGTGGGGAGGGGGCGGCCAGGGGCGGCAGGACCCCAGACAGCTGCACAGAGCAGCAGTTTCCTTCAGAAGACGAACAGACCCCCTTTTCTCCCCTAAATACCAACTCCCCGGAGAAAGGGATGGGTACTTAGGAACACAGATTGGCAACAGCCCCCGTGCTGCGTGCGGACAGCAAGCACCCACTAGACACCACTCTGAGATACCCAACGTCCTGGACCCGGGAGTGGGTGAGCTCCCGGGAGCTGAGGACAGGGCCCTGGGGTCCTGAGGCAGCAGACGGGGATGCAGAGACAGTGGCAGGAGCTGGGGGTGACTGCAGCCCACCTCATCCTGACCTACGTACCTTCCAGGGCCCGGGTGAGTACGGCCTCCCGGAGGGCCTCCACCGCGGGGAAGTGCAGACCGCTGGCTGGCTGCAGGACCAGCACCGGCCCCTCTGACACCTGGGGACAGGGGGACAAAGGAGGGGCAAGCCTGTAGGTCCTGGAGGCGCATCCGACCTGGCAGCTTGGCTAGGGTGGCCTGCCCAGGCAGGAGGCCCCAACCCAGACCGACAGAAGGGAGGGGGGCGCGGAGCTGACGAGCGGGCGCGTGAAGCATACAGCACCTCACCCCACCAGGCCCCCCAAGCCCAGCGGATCCCTCTTGCAGGGACAACGGATAGGCTGGTACCTGCATCTTGGGTCTGGCCACGGAGTGCAGGAGAATCAGCACGGACACCAGGGTCCCGGCCAGGATGCCATACTGGACCTCCCAGAAGCAGAGCAGGAACGTCAGGCAGAGGGGCAGCAAGTCCAGCCCTGCGAGAGAGCAGTCCAGCTGAGGGGCAGTCCCCCTCGGTAAGCTTGCGGGGGGACTTGGGGACTGTTCTGTCAGACACACTGGTCACCCTGGACGTCTCCCACCTTCCCTCCAGCTGCGCTGGGCTTGGGGCTGGGAAAGGGGAGAAGAGAGATGAGGGAGAGGGGCAGAGAGGGAGAGGAGAGGAGAACAGCAATGCAGGGGGAGGAAGAGGAGTGCAGGGGGAGGGCGAGAAGGGCAGGAGGCAAAGGGGGAGGAGGAGAGGGGAGGGGAGGTGGAGAGGAGCAGGGAGAGAAGTGGAGGAGAGAAGAGGAAGATGGGAGGAGTGCAGGAGAACGGGAGGAGGGGAAGAGGAGGGAGAGAGAAAGATGGGGAGGAGTGGAGGGGAGGAGGGAGAGGAGAAGAGGAAAAGAGGGGGATAAGGGTGCAGGAGGAGGG